>NC_048227.1:10495059-10543905 GCF_002007445.2 Ailuropoda melanoleuca | reverse complement strand
GGGTGGGGGGTGGGGGTGTTGCAGGGCATCAGTTTCTGCTTTGTCCTCAGCTTGCCTTGTGTTCCCTCATCAATAGAGAAGGTGTCCAGACCTGGGGTGATTTCTTCCGCGCCCACGGATATGTTGAGATCTCCAAAATCTGTAAATGCAAATTGAGGTCACATTTCCATTAATGTCCAAATGATAATGACAATGACGTGGAGCCCTACCTACCCAGGCGGGCTTTAGGCCCCTCATGTGTGTGCACCCTGAGTGTTTTGGGGAGACCCTGGGGGAGCAGAGAACCCAGAGGGTTTCCACTGAGATGAACCCACTAAGGAGAAGGAGCAAAGCCTCTCACCCATCCTGTCTAGGCCCCGGTTGGGGACAATCAGACAATCAAGGGTTATTGTCCAAATAAGGAGGTAAGAAATAGCTCTCAGTTTAAAAACCAAATGTGAGAAGCTACCCTCTGGGCACGTCCCTTCCTCCAGAGAGAATGTGTGCACGCAGGCCTCCGTATTGTGAAGGTCAGGTGGCCCACCAGAGGCAATCAAGTTCTTTTGTCTGATAAAGGACCTGAGATGAGCCTCTTTGTGTCCAAGAGTCTGAGGAAGGCAGGGAGAGAAGATGATGGACAGGACCAGTGAAGGTGCCGGGTCCTGCAAGGCGTCATCTCTCCGTGGCCTGGGAAAAGCCGAAGCCTCAGTCTGCAAGAGAAATTAGTATGGTGAGTGTCATGCTCACGTCCAGAATAGAAGTCAGAACCCAAGAGCCAACCCAATCCCACGCTCACAGACATGGCTTGTGGGGGAAGGCACACCTGCCTCCATTGGGGTTAGAAGGAGCTGACCCAGTAACCTCAGCGGCCACCGCATGAGTCAGCATTTCAGCCAGTTGTGCACTTTGGAGACACCGTGAATCCATTTCCCTGACTGCTCCTTGAGGTGGGCGCTGAGCCTCAAGCTGTGTGCTCTTAGAACATTCTAGGATGTGCTGGTGAACCCAGGCAGGAGATAGGCGTGGACGCCACTGACACATGACTATGACCTAGCAAGCCTTTTCACTCCTGTCCCATCGTTGCTTTCCAGCCAAATCTACTGCCTCCCACTCGCTTGGCTCCAGCCGCACTTAACTACTCACCGTTCCCAGACAACCCACACACTTCCACGCTGCGCTTCCCCCTGCTCGCAAGGTCCTTTCCCCTCTCCACGGAGTGATATTATATTCACCCCCCGAGACCCAGCTTAGATGCTACCACCTCGAGGGCGTGTCCCGGACAGACTGAGTTAAGCTAAGGGACAGTGGCCAGATGTGTTCAGGTACAGAAAAGAAGGTGTTGGAAGATGCACAGGGCAGGACCATGATAGAGGGGTGGCAGGAGAGGATGAACCAGAAGACAGGTACAATCATAGGCTCTTTGGAAGAAACTTTTCAAGCATTATTGTAGAGAGATGACCATGAGAACACCACTTTGTTCGCTCCCTGTCCCTGGAAGATTCAGAAGCCCATGACATCAAGTGCCCTCAAATCATGGTGCCCAATGCAGGTCAATGCTTTCAGAGTCTCCCTTTCCCCCAACACACCCGGATGGAACAGGCTGCTCTTGACCTTCCCACTAAAGAAACACATCCACTTCGGGCCCAGAGTGACCCTCCCCATGCTGACTGCTCCAGGCCTTGACTTGTGTCATCCTGTCATCGTTGGGCAACTGTTCGTCTCACCTTGACCTTTAAGGCTGTGTGTATTCTTGTACCTCGACTTGCCTTCCAGCCACAATTTTGTTGTTTTGGGTTTGTTTGGTTCTTTTCTCTCTTTCTTGGCTCAAGTGTATGTGGATAGCTTTTTTTTTTCTTTTTTCATTGTGGTAGAATGCACAAAGCATAAACTCACCATTTTCATCATTTTAAAGTGTTTGATTCCGTGGCACCAAGGACATCTGCAGGATTGTGCAACCATCACTGCTTCTCATTCCAGAACTTTCTCATCACCTCAGATGGACACCTTGTGCCCATCAAGTAATCACTCCCATTCCCCCCCGCACCCCGCCAGCTCCTGGCAACCATTAAGTTGCTTTCCGTCTCTATGCAGTAGCATTTCGTATTAATGGAATAATACAATATGTGATGCTTGCAACTGGCTTCTTTCACTTACCATAACATTTCTAAGGTTCATCCATGCTGGTGCACGGCTGAGTACTTTGTTCCTTTTCACGGCTGGACAACCTTCCATTGTGTGGACAGATCCCACTTCGTGTAGCCCCTCATTCATGGATGGATATCTGGGCTGTCTCCATCTTCGGGCAAGTTCGAAGAGGGCCACTCTGACCATTCACACACAGATTTTCATTTGAACGTCTATTTTCAACTCTTTTAAGTATAAATCTGGAAGCAGAATTGCTGAGTCACGTGGTAATTTCATGTTTAATTTATTGAGGAACCACCAAACTGTTTTTGTGGGTAACTTACAAATGACGCCTTCCCCACTCAATCTGTTCTAGAGGATTGTTCTTCCCTATGCCTGCTCAAGGGCAGCAGCTAGAATTTGGAGAACAACCCAAGATTTGCCCTGATTTATTGGAGAATGCCTTGGGCTTGCCCCAATCTTTCTACCTTCGGGTGGGAGGGGCCAGATCCTGCTGAATCGGCTTGTGGCTCCAGGTTCTCTGCAGCAGAGGCAGAGAGAGGGCTGGAGGGTTGCACGGGCTTTCACGAGCCAAGCCTAGCCGAGCGTGCTTGACTTCCTTCCAGAATCCTATGTGGCCAGAGCTCAGTAGCATGATCTCAATCTACCCCCAAGGAAGAGGAGAAAGTGTTCTCTTCCTGCATATTAGGGAAGAGGAAAACGAATCAGGGTTTGATGAAGGTAACCATGTTTCTCCAGAAAGGCCAGAGGGCGTTCATGGTGTGAGCCATGACGTGTTGGGGAAAAGCAGCCCTGGAAGGAGGGTCAGGGGAGCGGGTGTGCGTGGGTAACGGGGTTAGACAATGAATGGGAATGGCAGTCACTCCTAGTGACTGGGAGGCAGGAGAGGGGCTTGCACCAGGCCCCGGAGCACCCCTTCCAAGACAGGTCCAAGCCCAGAGGGGTTTCACAGGGTTGCAAATCTGGGAAGAGCCAGAAACCTCCTCTTATCCAATCCTGCCATTTTACAGAAGAGGAAACTGAGGCACAGAATGGGGAAGTGACTTGACTCCATGAAGACCCAGGCAACACAGGCCACTGGTCAGTCGTCTTGCTGAGCAGAATTGCATTCCCGCTGGGAACAAGCTAATAATGTTCTCCAAATAGAAAGAGAGAGAGAGGGAGGGAGGGAGAGAGAGATGGTCACGTTCACAGCAGGAGCTCCTCTGAGCCACCTCTTCTAAAACAGAGACATACTCCTGACCCTTGGGGACATGCAAGGCAGCCAATTACTCTCGTGGTCCCCAGAAGCCTGGGTGGCACTTGAATCTCGGGGCCATCTGTCCTGGGAGACCACGCCCCCACGAAAGAAGCTTCTACTCCTGATTGTTGCCCCCCTTCACTTCAGTCCTGTTGACAACCTGTCTCTGACGGGCCCCGACTATGCCACGGGGTGAAAGGTATCAAGTTCAAGAAAAACTGACCTGACAGGTTAAAGCAAAATAAAAGGAACAGAAAAATTGCCAGAGCCCCATGAATATTTTAAAGGAGTTCAATAATGCAAAATACCATTCTTAATAGCAAGAGGTCATAGCGTATGATTATTACAATATGACAAAACCAACTGTCGGGGTTGGGTCGGACGCTAAGAACCCCAACAGAGGCAAGAAGCACTTGACTGCAGATTGGGCCTGACTTGCCAATTGCAAATCCCTTCCACGTCTCGTGAGGTGTGAGGTGTGGTTGCTCTGCCTTTCGGCTTAGACAGTTACCTTAATGGGGTTAATTAATGGAACATTTTCGAAGTCCCCCTGTAATTTTTTTTTTATTGCCGTTATAAAATACACCGTAGTAACCTTTCCTGCTTTTGTAATTACTGGTTTGTGAAATTCCAATTATTTCCTCCTTATGAACGATCACCTTTAAAGGAAGTTTCCCTGGTCATTGTTATGTGGCTTTCGGTTTGATAACAGAAATTATAAACCGCCACAGCCCACTATTACAGGCCATAAAATCCATGTCACGTAATGTTGCGTGTAATTACATACTGCTTTAAGTTGCTCATCTCTCCATTGTCAGCCTGCATCGTGATTATCTGTTTATACGTCTGTTTCCTCCACTAGATTCTGCAGCGTTCAAGGCCAGGCACCTGCGATACGTAATCCATCTCTGAGCCCCTAGCGTGGAGCACAGGTCTGCCCCCCTCCCCAGATTCCTATTTCTTGAGTAGATGTGTGGTTGGATAGGAATCAGACGTACCATTCAGAATGCTTCACTTCTTTCAATCAGAAAGCACTTCCTCCCTCAGACAATTTTGCTATGCATAACACTGGTTTGTTTGATTCCTCTTTCTTTCAAGCCAATCTGAAGCAAAGGATCCTAGATGTTGAAAATCCGTATCGCTGAATAGCAAGACAAATAGCGGGTTTTATTTCCTTCTTCGTATCATTTTGTATTTTCCAAATTCTCTCCGACGAATATAGAGTTCTTTCCCGTCTGAACATATTTAATGAAGGTAGCCTCTAAATTTTATTTCAATAAATGTGCCAGGCGCAGCAAGTGGAGCCTAGTGTAGACTGCCCTCCAGGTGGGAGGGGCCATTCACATCGTCAATGTCACCATCATGGCCAACTGCCGGGACCAGCTTGAACCAGTCATGTCAGGGCTCTGACCCTGCTCCCACATCTCCAGAATTGGGGTGGTGAAGGCCAGGATCTCAGACGTGCTCTCAGATCCCCAATGTTATGGTACTACAGTACTCCAAAGGTGTTCTCTCTTCCCTGTGATGGTCTTGATAACATTTTCTTCTCATGAGCTTACTTTATTGTAAGAATGCCGTATGGAATGCATACAATGAACGGAATATGTGTTCATCGACTGTTCCTGTGATTGTTAAGACTTCCAGTCAACAGTGGGATAGTCGTCCTTACGTTTTGGGGAGTCAGAACTTACCCACAGATTTTCTGCTACGCAAGGGGTTGGTGACCCTTAACCCTCCACATTTATCTACGACTAAATCTTTGCCTGAAATAAAGCCATTGCGCGGCTACAATGTCAGGTGCCTCGGTCACAGTAGAAGCCACTTAGCCCCCCAAGACGGGGACTGATGTCCCAGCATCACTGCAAAGGGGGTGAAGTTTAATCACAACAGATGTTAGACGCACACCCACATTATCATATTTTAACTTAAAAATGTATAAATTTGCATCCCTTCCTTGGAACCTGAGTTCCAAATAGTCATTTTATTTACTAGAGGCACAAGAAGAACTTTAGAGACACTTCCAAGCAACAGGAGCCTAGAATCCTTCCNACTTTAGAGACACTTCCAAGCAACAGGAGCCTAGAATCCTTCCCAATTTATACACTCTTCCTCAAAATTTTACAGTTGCTTTGCCTGCACTCAATTTGATAGCAGTTTTTTTTTAAGCAATTTGCTGTTATTAAGTCTTTCCTGGGTTTTCGNCCAATTTATACACTCTTCCTCAAAATTTTACAGTTGCTTTGCCTGCACTCAATTTGATAGCAGTTTTTTTTTTAAGCAATTTGCTGTTATTAAGTCTTTCCTGGGTTTTCGACTTAATTTCCATGGCAATGACAACTCTATTACTTTCGGACTCACATTCCATCAGTACTGCAATATTTACCTAATTCTATAATTGCTATAACAAATATATTTTGTATGAACAGGTTCGGGACAAGTGTAATTGACTCTTGGTAAGCAGGCAATTTCCCTGTTTGGAATAGCTGTGAGCCCAGGGGGCACAAGGACGCTGGGCAGTGGGTGTTACAGAAGGGAAGAAGAGTGCTGGTTAGCACAGCAAGGTGGGTAAGTAGAGGCCAGTGGAACACAGTGAGCTGAAAAATGTGTAACACCCAGCTCTGGGTGGAGAGCTGACTTGCGGTGTTTGCAGATTTCTGTGCTGTCAATCCTTTCAACGTGACATCACTGAATATGGAGTTGCGAAGAAATATGTACAATCAGCCCTCATGACCTGTAAACACCAGCTCCGGGACGCACTGGTGAAGAGCATACCTTTGACCATGGCAATGACAAATCTCTCCAATTGGACCACGAAGCAAGCACACACTCTCAAGAATTTCCGAGTGAATGCATTTCAGATAGGTTACATTTTTCCTAGTAGGGAGGAAATATTTTCATAAAATAACCTTTCAGCAATTGCACTTGGTTTCTCCTCTGCTGTGTCTGTGTCTTTCTCTGCTCGCCATCACCATGCCGATACCTGCAACCCACCCCCAGGCTGGAAAGCCTCCTGAGTCACCTGGGTCATTCATGTGACCCCAGACTCAGAACAGATCTCTAGCACGTGGGGGATAGGAAACACGGGGACGAATCAGCACAGGGGCAGGCCGGACCTCATCCTGATGTGCACAGGTGGACAGTTGGAGAAGAGCTAGCTGGGAAGGAAGGGAATGGAATCTAATAGAAACTAATGGTTTCATACCCCACAAATGCATATGTAGAAACCTACCCCGTGATAGGCTAGTATTAGGAGGTGGGGCTTTTGGGAGGTGATTAAGCCATGAGGGTGGAGCCCTCATAAATGGGATTAGTGCCCTTATAAAAAAGGATTGAGAGCTCCCTCACCCCTCCCACCACGTGAGGACACAGCAAGAAGACAGCCCTGCACGAACAAGCAAAAATCTGCCAGCACCTTGATCATGAACTTCCCAGAGTCCAGAAGTATGAGAAGCAAACGTCCGTTGTTTAAAACACCCAGATTATGATCCTCTTGTTATAGGAGCTTGAAAGAGTCTGATGCCTAGGAAGAGAGGAGCCATCAAGTCTCTGCCACACAAGCCCAGAAGCTGGGTGCTCGGGGTCCCCCGTGCCCATCCCCGTGGCCTCATGTAGATGACCCCTCAGAGATAGCTGGCATTTACTCTCTAGGATTTGTCAAAGACATTATTCTGCACTGGAGGTCAGCAGCCCGGGGCTCCGTCCTGCAGATTAAGCAACCCTAACTGAGCGCCCACCAAGAGCCGGGCATTCACGGGGCAAGGACCTGGCCCCAGCTCTGCAGCGCCTGATCCTCTCAAGTGGTGAGTAAGCAGATTGCAATTCTTTCGTGGTACTCAACATCTCCTATCTTATATGTCGCCTATGACTCTGTCAAAGAGCCTGGCTCTCAAATCAAGTGAAACCCAAAACCCCCATTTTTCCGAGGAGGAAATTAACACGTTTACAAATATTCTACAGTGGCTGTCATTCACGGAGCTAAGGACTCCAACGGCACGGTACTTTCTCTTGATGCTTTACCACCCAAGTGAACAAGGCAGCAGTTCCGTTAGTAATCAGTGATTGTTACAAATCTGGTGAGCATAAATGTTATTATTATGGCAATTATTGTAAAATGCACGAGTTACAAAGAAATTGTCATAGATGTGGAGGTAGGGAATGTCAAGGGTATGAGAATTCTTCGAAATCCTCAGGAAGACCCTAGGGTCTGTGGTGCACCCGCTACCTGTATGAGCACCTGGTTGATAACCACCAAAGCCTAGATGGTCCAAAGAACATTCTCGTGCATCTTGGCCATTTCTACAGATCCTATTCTCTGGAACTTGACCTTCTCATGTAACTGGCTTCCTTCGGCTGTAAGTACCCCACCCCATCTCCTCCTCAGGAGATCTCCCTCCACAGGAGGGTGGCCGAGAAGGTCTCCTGCCATAGACTGGGGGTGGCACTTGTCCTACCACAGATCCCTTCCTGGTGAAGCTGTCGCTGGCAGGACCACAGCCCTGTCTAGTCCTAGGCTCCAAAGCAGATCCTCTTCCCATTCTCAGAGCCCCACTGAGACTTAGACACCTGCCACTGGAGCCCCTTTCCAGCCCTGAGCCCTTTCCCTTTGGTCCCAGGTTGTCCTCATGTACTTTCCATTTCCCTAAAGAAGTCCCAGGAAATTAGACTCCTTCTGTCCCTCCAACTCAGATCTTCCTCCTGCACAAAACACGGGGGCCAACATCTCCAGATGCCCTGGGAGAGCAGAAGAGGGAAGGACCAAGGGGCTCAAGGAAATATGATACTGGAGGGATCAGCCGTTACTACTTCCAAAATGTTATGCCACCACATTTCAATATGTCACTGGGGTGGGAGTGGGTGATAAGACCCCCAAAACATGCTCAAATGGGCCCTACCCCACCTCTGAAGGAGAGGGGTCCAGGCGGCCCTCCCCTCCCCCCTCTGCCCTTCATGAGGTTGAGCAGATAGGAAGAGAACATCCGCAGCAGGGGAGCAAACCTCAAAGAGGCCTCTGGCAGGACTCTCCTCCTCAGGCCCCACACTTCAGAAACAAACCCAGACACCTTCTGTTTGGAGAACAATACCAATTAAACTTCTCAGCAGGGAAAGTGCCATCTAGTTCCAGCCTGAGAAGAAAGGAGCTGTAAGTACTTATAGGAAGAACTACAGAAAGAAAGCATGAGCTCTCATCACAGACCCATGAGATTCCAAGATGGAGAAGACAGCGGGGAAGTTGGGAGGGAACTGGCCCAGTGCCCTGGCGGCTTGAGGGTCTGGTCTGGCTCCCTGAAGTCCTTGTGATCTCCCATATTCTCCCTCCCTCCCTCCCTTCAAGCTGCTGTAACAAAAAGCCACATTGGGTGGCTAATAACATCAGACACTTATTTCTCACAGGTCTGGAGATTGAAAGGCTGAGATCAGAGTGACAGCATGGTCAGGTGGGGGTTCTCCTCCGAGTGACAGACTTCTCTCTGTGTCCTCACATGGTGGAAGAGGAAGGGAGGGAGCTCTGTGGGTTCTCTTTTATAAGGGCACAAATCCCATTCGTGGGGGCTGCACCCTCATGACCTAATCACCTCCCAAAGGCCCTGCCTCCTAATGCCATCACATGTGGCGGTGAGGATTTCAACATGAATCTGGGGGGCAGACAAACATTCAGACCATAACCTCCCACCCCTCACCCCCCAAATTCATTTTCTTCTCACATGAATTGCATTCCTCTTATCCCAACAGCCTCAAAAATCTTAATTCTGTCCAGCATCAACTTTAAAGTCCAAAGTCCAATGTCTCATTAAATATCATCAAATCAGGTGTGAATGAGACCGGGGTATGATTCATTCTGAAGCAAATTGCCCTCCTGCTAGGAACCTGTGAAATCAAATACGTTTTATGTTTCCAAAGTACAATAAGTGGAGCAGGCATAAGACAGACGTCATCATTCCAAAAGAAATAGGAGGGAAGGAAGGGGTGACAGGTCTCAAGCAAGTCCAAAATCCAAAGTGGTAAACAACATTAAATCTTAAAGCTTGAGAGTAATCTCCTCTAACTCAGTGCTCGGCCCTCTGGAGAGAAGGTCCTGGCTTCTGGACACACTGAAGTGTTCTTTCCCCCAACCTCCAATCCCCACCCACCCCCACCCCGCCCATCAAATGGCTTTATTGAGCACAGCCCACAAAGCAGGTCTCCCAGATGGGAATGGTATGCTGGTGACTCTACCCATCTGAGGTCACTTGAGTGGCCCTGCACCCACAGCTCCACTGGAGAGGGATCTGGTCCCCAGGGCTTTGCAGGACACTGTCCCCATGACTTTGGGTTGGGCATTGTCTGGTCTGTTGGAACCCAGGCACTGCTCCCCACTTTTGAAACCAAAGAGGCAGCCCTGATGATCTCTGAATTGCCTCTGAGGCCCTTCTTCCCTTGTCTGGAAGAGTATCACGTGATCGCAGGGAACTAGCTCTATTGTCCTGACTATAAAATCTAAGTAGGACAACCTTCCTTCACTCCTGTCTCCTCCTTCAGTCCCAATGGGCTGTTTTCCAGCTGGGGTCACTGGTTATGTCTGTAGTTCACACCCTTATCAAAGGGTCCTTGGCCATACCCTAAGTGTTCTCTTAAGAACATACTTTCTCATTTTTTGCAATATAGATAAGCTAAGAATTGTCCAAATGATTAATTTCTGCTTCCCTTTGAATGAACAATTCCAACTTTAAGTCATTTCTCTCTTTTCACATTCTACGATAAGCATTCCAGAGAAGCCAAGCTGCACCTTCAACACTTGGCTTAGAAAAATATTCAGCCAAATACCCAGTGTCATTGCTCACAAGTTCTACCTTCCACAAAACACCAGGATGTAAATACGATTCTGCCAATTTCTTTGCCATGTTATAGCAATGATGGCCTTTTCTCTAGGGTCCAATAGCATGGTCCTCTTTTCCATCTCAGACCTCACGAGAATGGCCATTACTTACCGTCCATATTTCTAGGACCATTCTGTTCAGGACCACTTAGGTATTCTCTAAGAAGATTGAGGATTTCTTCCCCCACCGATCTTCCTAGTTCTTATGTTCCATAGATGAGAGAAATCATATGATAATTGTCTTTCTCTGCTTGACTTATTTCACTTAGCATTATCTCCTCCAGTGCCGTCCATGTTGCAGCAAATGTTGAGAATTCGTTCTTTCTGATGGCTAAGTAATATTCCATTGTATATGTGGACCACAACTTCTTAATCCAGTCATCTGTTGAAGTGCATCTCGGTTCCTTCCATGATTTGGCTATTGTGGACAATGCTGCTATGAACATTGGGGTGCATATGGCGCTTCTCTTCACTACGTCTGTATCTTTGGGGTAAACACCCAGTAGTGCAATGGCTGGATCATAGGGTAGCTCAATTTTTAACTTTTTAAGGGACCTCCACACTGTTTTCCAGAGTGGCTGTACCAACTTGCATTCCCACCAACAATGTAGGAGGGATCCCCTTTCTCCACATCCTCTCCAACAATTGTTGTTTCTTGCCTTGTCTATCTTTGCCATTCTAACTGGCGTAAGGTGGTATCTCAGTGTGGTTTTGATTTGAATTTCCCTGATGGCTAATGATTTTGAACATTTTTTCATGTGTCTGTTAGCCATTTGTATGTCTTCATTGGAAAAGTGTCTGTTCATATCTTCTGCCCATTTTATGATTTGTTTATTTGTTTCTTATGTATTGAGTTTGAGAAGTTCTTTGTAGATCTTGGATACCAGTCTTTTGTCTGTAGCATCATTTGCAAATATAGTCTCCCATTCCGTGGGCTGCCTTTTAGTTTTTTTGACTGTTTCCTTGGCTGTGCAGAAGCTTTTTATCTTGATGAAGTCACACATATTCATTTTATCTTTTGTTTCTCTTGCCTTAGGAGATGTGTCATGAAAAATGTTGCTGTGGCTGATGTCAAAGAGGTTGCAGCCTATGTTCTCCTCTAGGATTTTGATGGATTCCTGTTTCACATCGAGGTCTTTCATCCATTTGGAGTTTATCTTTGTGTGTGGTGTGAGAGAGTGGTCAAGTTTCATTCTTTTGCATGTAGCTGTCCAATTTTCCCAGCACCATTTATTGAAGAGACTGTCTTTTCCACCGGATGTTTTTTCCTGCTTTATCAAAGATTAGTTGCCCAAAGAGCCGAGGGTCCATTTCTGGGTTCTCTATTCCAGAAGGGGGGAATGAAGCATGAGAGACTATGGACTATGAGAAACAAACTGAGGGCTTCAGAGGGGAGGGGTGGGGGAATGGGATAGACTGGTGATGGGCAGTAAGGAGGGCACGTATTGCATGGTGCACTGGGTGTTATACGCAACTAATGAATCATTGAACTTTACATCAAAAACCAGGGATGTACTGTATGGTGACTAACATAATATAATAAAAAAACATTAAAATAAAAAAATTAAAAAAAGAAGATTGAAGCTTTCTCTACAGCTCCCGTTTCCCTTCTGGGCTCTCACCAGAACTGCTTTTAACAATCCGTTCATGGCAATGGAGGATTTTTCCAGCACTCCCCTCCAAACCCCTCCACCCTCTGCCCATGACCCTGTTCCAAAGCTGCTTCCATATTTACAGGTGTTTTTGCAGCAGCAACCCACTTCCCAGTACCAATTTCTGCCTCAATCCTTTCAAGCTGCTACAACAAAATACCCCAGGCTGGGTGGCTTGTCAGTAACAGAAATCTATTTCTTACAGTTCTAGAGCCTGGAAGTCCAAGATCAAGGTGCCGGCATGGTCGGCTGAAGGCCCTTTTCCAGGATACAGACACCTCCTTGTTTTCTCATATGCTGGAGGGAGCCGAGCATCTCTCTGGAGTCTTTTTTATGACATGCTATTCCCATCCGAAAGAGTCCCACCATCATGATTTAAGCACCTCTCAAAGGCCTCTCTACAAATACCATCACCTTTAGGGGTTAGGATTTCAATATATGTATTTGGGGAGGACACAACCATTTAGACCATAGCAGAGATGATGGTTTTTTACAATGATGAGTTTTCTCTAATAAGATCTAGAGAAGTGGTCCCAGCATTGTTTCAAGGGTTCTGCTATGTGACATTTGAGTCCACAGAAGTCTGTGGGATAACATATTATCAGGAGTCCGGCTTTCTAAGGGACATCTGCTACACTTTGCAGGAGGTTGAAAGAATCTGGAGGCTGGAATGGAAGGACTTGGAGATTCCAGTAAATGAGGTGACAAGGCATGTAGTCTCTTAGATTTTGGGTCCTGGATTATTCTGACAGACACCTGCTTTTCCTGTATCCCATTTAAAAAGATGGAAAAGACAAAATAATAAAGAGAGAACAGGTGTGCTCTAGGAAGAAAAAATATAAATAGTGAAAAGTTATCAGTTAGGATAATAACTAATAACTGTTTTACACGTACCAATCTGGCAAAGATAAAAAATAAATATCTGGGGGCGCCTGGGTGGCACAGTGGTTAAGCGTCTGCCTTCGGCTCAGGGCGTGATCCCGGCGTTATGGGATCGAGCCCCACATCAGGCTCTTCCGCACTGAGCCTGCTTCTTCCTCTCCCACTCCCCCTGCTTGTGTTCCCTCTCTCTCTGGCTGTCTCTATCTCTGTCGAATAAATAAATAAAAAAATCTTTTAAAAAATAATAAATAAATAAATAAATAAATAAATAAATAAATAAATATCTGATGTGGATGAGAATGCAATCATATAGGCATTTCATCTACTGCTTGTTGTGGTCTAGATAAAAGTGGTAGGCAGAATAATGCCCCCCGGCCCCAGATGTCCATGCCCTGATCCCTGGAGTTTGTGGAGGTGTTATGTTAGGTGTTATGTTAGCATGCGTGAAGATTGAAGAGACAATTTCCATTGGTAATAAACTGACCTTAAAATAAGGAAAGTAATCTGGGTAATCTGGTGACCACAATGCAATCACAAGGGCCCTTAGACGTGGGAGAGAAGAGAAAGTCAAAGTGACGTCATGTGAGGACTCAACCTGCCATGTTTGGTTTTGACGGTGGAGGAAGAGGCTGTGAGCCAAGGAATGTAGATGGCCTCTAAAATCTGGAAAAGGCAAGGAAATGGGTTCTCCCCTGAACCTTCAGAGAGGCACGGAGTCCAGCTGACACCTCAATTCAGGCCTGTGAATGGACTTCTAAGCCGCCATAATGTAGGACAGTAAACTTCTGTTGTTTGAAGTCCGTAGTTTGTGGTAGTTTGTTACAAAAGCAATAGGAAATGAATACAATTAGTATAATTTTCATGGAATCTACTTTCTATAGTGTGTTTTAAGAGTCTATTACTCTTGTGATTAGACTCAGTAATTCTATCATAAAGAAACTGTCTTGAGGAAAGGTATCTGTGCTCAAAGATGTTCATTGCAGTGCTAGTTATAATGGCAAATAATAGAAACAATCTAAATGTCCAACAATATGGGACATTAAATAAATTGTGATATACTCACATGATGCAATATTATTCAAACTAAAAAGTAATCTTGTTTTGAGAGAATAATTGAGATAAGGAAAAACTTATTTGAGGTAAAATGAGAAAAGCAGGACCCCAATTTCTATATAAAATAGGATATTCATTGCATAAAAAAAACCCATGTACGCGTATGATATAACAAAATACCCAAACTAGTTGTCTCTGGGCGCCGAGATTATGGGTTATTTTTCTTTTGGTGTTTTTTTTTATTATTTTTTTTCTATTTTCTACATGATCTATAGTAAATATGCCTTATTTTTTTAATGGAAAAGAAATTTTCAATAAAAATCCATAAAACAAAAGAAAACAAAGCCGAAACTCTCCAGGGCGGGTAACAAGGATATTTCACCAAAGGAAAAAAATAATACAGGAAGTGATAGAATTCCTTGTGTTCCTGTGAATGGAGGTAGTTTTGTGTCCTGAGGACAGTGATATCAAGGAATCCTGGAACCTCAGAGTCAAAAGGGCTCTTATGAATCCCTAGGTCCATCCCTGACTCTGGTCTGAATCTCCTCTTTATGTGATAAAAGCTGAATTAGGTTTCCCTATGAAGAGTAGTAGGGTGGGAAGCCCTGTGCCTTACACACTGGGGCAATCAAGGGCCATGACCTACACACTGAGTATGGACATTTTTTTTAAAAGATTTTATTTATTTATTTAACAGAGACAGCCAGCAAAAGAGGGAACACAAGCAGGGAGAGTGGGAGAGGAAGAAGCAGGCTCTCAGCAGAGGAGCCCGATGCAGGGCTCGATCCCAGGACTCTGGCATCATGCCCTGAGCCGAAGGCAGACGCTTAACGACTGAGCCACCCAGGCGCCCCTGAGTATGGACATTGATCCCTAGAGATAGGACAGAGGAATCATCCTCACTGGGTGGGCTCCTCGGGTCCAGTTGTCCCCATATTCTCAGATGTGCCAAGCACATAATAGGTACTCAATAAATACTGCCTGTGGAATGAGTCACAGTCAAGGGACTGAGGCTGGTTCAGGGCAGGAGCAGAGTCAGCCGTGACTGACTATGTAGGGCTACCCCCCAAGTGAGGTGGCCAGCCCCATGCCCCATAGCATCCAAAGGGATGTGACAACCTATGCCTAATATCCTAGTGTAAGGAACAGGCCCCCGGTACTTGAAGGAAACTGGTCTTGTAGGTTCAGATGAAGTGGAAACTTCCAGTTCCTTGGAGTGGGCCAAAGAGGGGTGGGAGACATGAAAAGTGTCTACACTGCCACATCCCAGTCCTATTAAGACCCCCTCCATGTGAGGCCCTCATGACTGTAATTGAGCGGACCAGAGGCAGGCTGTGCTGATCACAGGAGTTTGCTGAAGTCTTCTTTACACGTGACCAAATCAAGGAAGTTCTTGTCCAAGGAGGCGTGAAAGTAGCATCGGCACCACAATGCAGGTGCTCAGGCTCTGTCCTTGGGGCCTTCTCATCTCCCTCCTCCTCCTGGCTGTGTTTCTTTCTGCACTTAGATCTTATTCTTTTCCTTTTTAAGATTTATTTATTTGAGAGAGAGAGTGTGTCTGTCTGTCTGTCTGTGTGAGCGGCAGGAGCAGAGGGAGAGGGAGAGAAATCCCCAAGCAGGCTCCACGCTGAGCATGCAGGGCTCAGTCTCACAACCCTGAGATCATACCCTGAGCCAAAATCAAGAGTCAGAGGCCCAACCGACTGAGCCACCCAGGTACCCCATGGGCCTCATTCTTTTCCTGCAGATAGTCTCTTCCCATGCTGGGGGCGGGGGGAGATGGCTCCTGGCCACCAAAGAGACACATCCTTCTAACCCTGTGGTCCTAAGGGCCAAAGGCAGTCCTCCCAGCCACTCCCAGCAGAAAAATCCTGGGAAGCAACTAGAATCCTGGGCCCAACTAGAATCGCATGCTCATGCCTGAACCCATCCCCATAGCTGGAGGGATGGACGCTTCCAAGTAGCCAGACCCCGTCGGGTGCCCACTCCTCAAGCATGGGATGAGATCATGGCTGGTTCTGCAATTAACAGCCCCTCCAGAGCCATTTGGAATTGAGGGTTGGAGGCAGTTTCTGGAAGGAAAGGGGGTGCCCTGCAGCCCTCAACAACACGTATCTTTGACAAATCCTAACTGCTTTTCCTCCCAGTGTCCACCGCCCATGTCACCATGTCAGCCCCCAATTTTATATAAGAATCATGTCCGTCTTCTGCACATTCCATCTTTCCCGAGTTTCAATCACAAGCCTGTTAATTAGGCCTGTTCCTCACTGTGCTTCAGTGCCTTTGGTCCTGTGACACAGGGCTGTAGGGAAAAGCAGCTAAAGAGGACTAATTAAGACTCGGAGTGCTTTCAATAACGTACATGGAAATGAACAAATTAACAGACGATGCCAAAAAGGCAATATTGCCCCAGTGGGGATTCCGCATATGGAGATAACATTAAGAAGTGCAATAGTCATTGAGAGGAAACTATGAATTATGAGTGGTATTCAGTCCCATTACCTCTGAGGTGTCAGATTATAGCAGGAAAATGTCATAAGATGTTAGGATACAAAACAAACTGCGGTTCAGAAAGCTCTAGTGGGGGAAGCAGAGTGAACGAAACAGTGAGCGGCTGAGTTGAAATTAGGGGACAGGTCCCAGTGAAAATGGCGTCCTCTTGCTGACAGTCTTTGCAAGTATGTGACACCCTGCTTGGTGAATGAAGACTCCTTTTCTTCAGCTCTTCAACTCATGGAGGATCCAGTGGGGTCCCGTGGGGGGACTACATTTAAGACAGTGGACTTGAAAATGGCGTCCCAGAACCAGCAGCGTTCATATCATCTGGAAATTTCTTAGGAATGCAAATTCTCAAGGCCCACTCCACACCTACTCTGGGGTGGGGGCCCAGCTAGTTGATTCCAATTCAGGCTCAAGTTCTAGAAATACTGATCTCAGAATGAGGGGCCAGGCGAGGGCTGGGGGAGGGATCTGATATAGGCTGTGCCAATTACAGACTGATTTGATCCCCTTCAATGCTTCCATTGGCAAATCCTTCGCCGGGTTTCTATGAGAATCCTGTGAGATCACAGAATCGTTGAAAACAGGGAGAGTGACACAAATGTGACCAATTATAATGATTATTTCAGATACAAATGGTTCAGCTAAACACGAGGACCCCCATTTGAAGATGCCGGGGAGAGATGGCGCAAAGGTGAACAAAGGGTGTGGCAAGAAACTTGGGCTTCTGGAAAACATTGCAATTTTTACTTCCCAAACAAAGGGTCTTAAAAAAGGTTTGCTGGTTCTCTCAGGGCACCTGAGTGGCTCAGTCGTTAAGCATCTGCCTTCGGCTCAGGGCGTGATCCCGGAGTTCTGGGATCAAGCCCCACGTCAGGCTCTTCCGCTGGGAGCCTGCTTCTCGCTCTCCCACTCCCCCTGCTTGTGTTCCCTCTCTCGCTGGCTGTCTCTCTCTCTCTGTTAAATAAATAAATAAAATCTTAAAAAAAAAAAAAAAGGTTTGCTGGCTCTCAAACCCCTTCCCCTGGACAGCTTTCCAATGAGTGAAATGTAAAGGTATCAGAAGCAGCTGGTTCTCATTTCCCTTTAAATTCACAGGAGCGTCAAGATGAAAACCATTGGGGTTAGAGACCAGGGACTTGCCAAAGCGCCTCCACAACCGAAATGGCTCCAGATGCTCAGCTCCGGACAAGTGGTTGGACTGTTCATCCAGGCAAAGGCCAAGTCCCCAGGGAGCCAACCACAGCAGAAGGTGGGGCCATCCTGTGCCTGCCAAGATGGCGGCCCTGGGACTCCTAGAGAGGGAGAGGTGGGGTCTGGGCAAACATAAACTACGTATATGCTCTCCCCACCCCAGGATGAGTGACTAGTGAGAGGGGAAATGAATATTTAAAAAAATAACTACATCAAAAACTAAAAAGACTAATGAAGTAACATAACATAAAAAAAACCCATAGAAACCCTAAAAAAATAAAATAAACAAAAAAATACATGAAAGGGGAAAAAAGCCCAAGAGTAGATGTGCAGGTTGGTGGCCGGAGGGGAGAGGGCATGGGCTGGACCTCATTTTCCTTGGATGTTGATGTGTAAGCTTTAGAGATGTCCTAATTGAAACTCTCCTCGCAGGATGTGAGAGCCTAAGAGGATTCTGGGACCTCCAAACCCACTATCCCCCTTCCTTTCCGATAAGACCCTGACTCTGTGAAGAAAGGTTTGGCTCAGATGCTAGTCCTGGCAGCTTTAGGGTTTGAACTCAGGTTCTGAAGCCCCCAGCAGAACGATCTGGATAAGTACCCCAAAGGCCAGGGTCCTTTAAGGCATTTTCTGCTTTATCTTTAGGGGTCAGCTCTGATGGGGGAAGCAAATACTTGTGGGCAAATGCCAAGCATCTTGTGAGCAATATGGCCAAGGGCAAAGGATGCTAATTTCACTGTAGTGTCATGTTCCAGATCAGTATCTCTGAGATCCACAGAGGACATGTCCAGCATGTAACAGAGGGTCCTGGTGGGGACTTGTACAAACCTTATGGCTTCCTCACTTCATACTCACTTGTTCCGGTTATTAATAAAAGTGGCTTTCAGATGTATTTGAGTGGGGAACCCTCGGAAACCAGAAGAGCCAATGTAATGAGAGACGTCACTGGTATCACCAAGTCTTGTTTACCCCACGTCATTTTGTCATCAGTTTGGGAAATAAATACTTAGATAACATTTTAAAGCAAACAGTGCTTTTCCCTTCCCCTTTAAGACCTGACCAGATCTCAATCTCACCACACCCCCACCTCCTTCCAAACCTCTGCTCACCTTACATTTCCCGTATGCAGCTCCTGCTGAGGGCGGACAGCTTGCAACAGTCCTGCCATGTAACAAGGGCAACAGCAGGTAAGGAGAGGGGTTGGTGCTTCCAAGTCCAAGGGCTGTGCTTGAGGTCTGGTGACAAGCTACACAGACCTGCATGGGATCACCGGCATGCAAAAAAAATGACCCCAGAGGCCGCCTGGGATGCAGAGAAAGATTTGTTTGAATATCCTGCCGCAGAAAGCCCTGTGATTGTCAAGTGATTTACCAAAGCTGAAAGTGTGTAAGCGAATTTCTGGTTGCCTTTGTTTGAGGGAGGTGATCAGTTTTCCAGACTAATTGCCAGTCTCTGCTCTGACACGCAAACATATACACACGTACCAAGTGGTGTCTGAACAAAAGCTTGGCCCATCCATCAGAGCTGAGCTGTTCTTGGAGGCCTAATTGACTGTGCATAAATTTCCTATTGAAAATTACAGCAAAAAAGAAAAATGCAGAAAGGAAGAAGATCGTTTCTGCAATGAATAATTAAACCGAAAGATGCTTCTCCAAGGGAAGGTAGGGAATGGAGGAATTGCTAATTGTCATATTTCCAGTCTTCGTGAGAGATAAACGCAGACGTATGGATTCAGAAATGTTCCAGACTGGCATTCAAGGCCCTCCCAAATACTGCCCCATAAGGGCTTCCCGACGTGATGTGAAGCCTATGGTCCAGCCAAACCAGGTGTGTTCTATTCCTAGAACACACTTCCTTCCTACCTTCAAGGATGCTGTGCCTTGGATTTCTCTTTTGACATCACTTCTGTTTGCTGAAACACAATCAACTTTCCAACACATGAGACTTTCCATCACCCGTCTCAATTCTGAATGCAATCCTTTCCTCTTTAATGCTCCAATTACACTTTGTTACTATGCCTCTTGTGAGCTTGAATTTTATCTTTTATTGTAGTTATAGTCACATCCCCCTCCACATCAGACTATAAGCCACGAGACGATGGGAACAATAAACGGTGTCTTACTCTGCATCTTCACGTCCGCTCTTTTCCGTGAGGACTCCACAAATGTCACCTACTTTCTCTGAATGTCTGTGGCATTTTCCTATACTTGATTAAATTCAGTTGCATAAACTGGATCAATGAATCCTGGCTTTTCTAAGTTGCTGACTCATTCTTTCACTTACTCAAACAATTTTCATCGGTTGCTGAATCTCTTCCTGGCTCCATGCTCAGCACCAGGAAGGGAATAAGATACGCGTACTAGTCCCTAGGACCGCCGTAACAAAGCACCACAGCCTGGGTGACTTAAGCCACAGAAATGTATAGACTCACAGTTCTGGAGGCTGGGAGTCCAAGATCAACGTGTCTCAGGGTTGGTTCCTTTAGAGAGCCGTGAGGGAAGGATCTGTCCCACGCTTCTCTTATTGGCTTGTAGATGGTCTTTCTCTTCTTGTACCTTCACGTCATCTTCCCCAGTATGTCTGTGTCTAATTTTGCTCTTACAATGAGGATACCAGCCTTATTGAATTAGAGCCCACTGAAACAACCTCATTTTAATTCAATTACCTTTTTAAAGACCCTGATACCAGAAATGGTTACATTCTGGGGTCCTGCGCATTAGGACTTCAACATATGAATCTTTGAGGGGGGCACAATTCAGCCCATAAAAATATGAGTATTGCCTTGACAGAACTTACAGTCTGTAGGAAGATAGAGATGAGGAAACAGGTAATTACAATGTAGTGTGATCCATGCAGAGTAATAGAAGAGATAAAGGAGAGTATAAATGGATGGATGTCTAATCCAGACTTGTGGTGGGATGGGGAAATCTATTCAGAGGAAGTGATGTCTAAGCTGAGACCACTGTCCTCTGAAGAAGTTATAGAAAGTAGTTTCAGTTGCTGAAGTGGATGTCATGGAAGTTCCTCCAGGTTCAAATCTAGGTGGTGTCCACCCCACCTCTTCACCCCTAACAGGAGTAAGAACCACTGGAGGAGGCCAATACCTGCTCCAAAGACTCCAGCCTTCATGCTCAGAACAGTGGGAAGCACTAATATGTTGTAGCAAAGCCTTGCCCCCAGTGGAGAATGTAGGGAGGAAGTGATACAGGCAGATAAAAGCTGCTGAAGTCTTACAGGAAAAAAAAGATGGCGCCATGCATGTGAAACAAGGGGTGAAAGAAAGCAAGCAGATTTGAAAGATAATTACGAGCTCAAGGAGACAGCACTTGACAATTGATTGGATGTGGAACAAAGGGGGAAAGAGTGGTGAGGAGGACGCCTTGTTTCTGGCATCCAAGTGGAAAGCACATGGTTGGTGTTTCCATTTCCTGTGATCGTTTTGAAAAAGAATACGGTGAGGTCAGCTTTGAATATAATGGATATAAGTATATATACAATAGATCTGTGCTGTCAGGAGTCAGATAGCATACAGATGGTTTGATGGGGTAAAGGAGACCACTCAGGAACAACGTGCAGCACCGGATATAAGGACCAGACCCCATCATGTAAGGACATAGCAGTAAAAGAGAAGTACACAAAGGAAGTAATAACAGCAAGTAATTATTTAGCACGTACTTTGTGCCAGGCACTGTTCCAAGTGCTCTATGTGTTTTAACTAATTAAATTCTTGAGACAGCCCTCTAAATTGGAGGCACGGAGAGTCCATGGAACTTGCACAAAAGCACCCTGCTAGTGAGGGCGGGCTCCGGCATCAGAACCCAAGCAGGCATGCTGTAAAGCCTGTGCTCTTCACTATGACATTACTGTGGCCATCAACCTGAAACATGCAAAATGGTTATTTCAAGAAAGACGGAGTAGTCAGAAGAGTGCCAAGTGCTCCCGAAAACTCTAGAACGAAAAGACTGAGAAGGGCTCCTTGGATTGAGCAGGAAGTCAGCCGTTGGTGATGTTGGCTACTACAGTTTCCCTGGAGGGATGAGGTAAAGACCGATGCAATTTGATTCAAGAAGAAACGAATAAGGATGAGTGAGTACAAACAGTTCTTGCAAGAGTTTTGGCAATGAAAAGAAAGAAGTCTGGGAAATAGAGCAGACAACTGAAGTAGGTCAAAGAAATTGCTTTGTGTTTTTTATGGGAGAGACTTGGGCATGTTTAACCGATGCTGGGAAGCAGAGAGGAGAGGATAAGAGAGAAGGTTGGGCATCAGTAAGATCTCCAGCTAGGTGGAAGAGATGGCATCCGGATATTAATCTTGGTCCAGAAGAGGGACACCCTTTCCAATGAACAAGACGAAGAGAGAAAAAGAAAGATTCAGATGGGGATGAGATTATAAGCTTGCAGAGGGGAATTTGAAAACAGTTGTGTCTGATGATTTGTATTTCCTCTCTGAAATACCAAGTGAGAACACCTGCTGAGCAGATGGGTGGAAGTGATGGGTACAGCGTTTGAGGAATGGCTGGGCGTTTCTTCCTCCTGAAGGGAGGAAACACGGATGCTCTGAGACAGAGTAAATGCTCAGCAAGTGTTTGTGAATTGCGTGTTGCTCTCATTGGGTTGGAATTCCTGAGACTCTCAAAAGAGGATCCTGATAGAAGGAGTTGGATAAGTCTACAATGGTCCATCCTCGTCACAACCAAGTTTTCCCTGGGGGTAAAATTGGGCCTGGACAGTTGAAAAGTATAAACCCCACCAGTGGCCAAAGCGTCTCCTTCTAACAGGTATCCGAGAGCAAGGTGAGGGAGATTAATCACAGTCACTGGGTAGGGGGTAGCTGGGTGAGGGCCACCCATCAGAAGGCAAGAGAGCTAGAGCAGCAACCCTTTCAAGGGTGAACAAGAGCTACCAGCATGCCCAGGGTTCACGTCCTCCTGCCAAATTAGGGACTTCCTTGTGGAAACTTGTGCAATGCTCAGTCAAACCTCCACAACATTCTCGCTCAAGCACCTAGTTAATTGCTCAGATACAGCCCCTCTGTAGGACCCAATTGAAGCTTATCCAATCTTCATAAAATTAATGGTACTTGATCTTGTAGGGTCCCTCCTCGAAAATATCCACCCAACAAATCCCAAGACTGGGACCCTCAGCCTAACTCTTTCATCAGGAGCAAATCCGAGGTGAAACCGTGGTATGACTGATCTTTGCTCTATGCTGTTTCTTCTTGTTCACAAGTTGGCTAAGAAAATTGTAAGATTTGAGCACCCTAAATAAATCCACCATAAAACCAGCATTTTATTTCATAAACCAGAGCCACTGACGGCTCAGACCACATAGACACTACAGAGATCTAGTATTACTCTTGCCTTGGTAGGCGTGAGTCACAGCATCACCACTAGAATCCAGTGATGTGGAATGGACCCAAGATAAGAAATGAAGAGCAGTGCTGGGCTCTCTTTGGGACTCAGATACAAATATGTGATTTAGCTTTAGTGACTGTGATACGTGCTCTCCCGGCAGAGCAGTAAGGATACACTTCCTCGTCTATACAAGTGCATGGCTTTATCACTCCAGACACAAAGGCCATCCAGAAACAACTGAGATCAGAAAACTGGCACCTGCAGCACCGTTAATGGGAACTCTACAAAGCAAAATGGATTGGCCTAAATAACTCTGTCCACCAAGCCAATTCACTTGGTTATCAGAGAATACAATACGATGTGCAGCTCAACCCTTCTCGGGTCCCAACCAGAAGACCAGCTTGCACAAAACTGCACAGTTGGCAGAAGCCAGTGTCCTTTTGTGGCACAGGTACTGACACCTGCTCTGAAATGTGCCGAGCCAAGACCATTCTGTACGGCTCTCAGATGTCAGCAATATACTTGTCCAGACCCAACAACTGACACAGACCTTTTGAGAGGAAAAATAAATATTTGCACCATTCACCATGACTCCCAAGCAGTGAGATGGCTGCCCTCAGGATGAGAACAGACTCCAGCTGTTCCCATAAATAAACAGCCATGAGACAGTCTTCCTGTCCGGTCTTCCCGTAGCATTGTTGGATCTATTTGACCCATCTAAAAATTGGGGGGAGGGGAAGTCCATGGACCAAATCTCCCCATCCCTCCAAATGCACATAAGTATACAGACTTAAAATTTTTCTCTAATAGATTTATGAGCTCCCTGAAGCTCTTCCATGAACCCCCAGGATAGCTTAACCAGGGGAAAAACTCTTGCTAAGAAAGCATATAAATTTTGCTCTGATGAACAGATCATATCCACACAGCTCACGCTTCGCAGGAAATGCAATCCATCAGCTGGTCAACATGTGAGAAAAGCAGTCCTAGGTATTAGTCAGCTTTTGCTAGGTTGCTGTAGTAACAAGCAGCCCCTCAGTGGCTCAGTGCTTTCGGCAACACAGATTCCTTCTTGCTCTTGCTCCTTCTGCTTCATGAGTCAGCTTCTCCCTGCTCCTGCCTTTTTCCATTCCAGAGCCCCGGCTGAAGACACAGTCCTGCTCTGGACACACTGATCTTATTGTAGAGGTAAAAGAACAGCGATTGGACCTTGCGGTGTTCTTTAGAGTCTCTGCTCGAATACAGATACACCCCTTCTGTTCATATTCCATTGCCCTTAGTGGGTAACACGGTCAGGCCTGCTGTTGATGGACGCAAGATATTCTCCTCTCACAGGGCATGGGGACAGGGGGTGCCATGGAGTGTAATCCAGTGGGGCTGGGCCCGGGGGAGCGGGACAGCAGATATTGTGATGCAGTCATCTAGTCTACCATACATGGGGACCTGCCGATTTGTCTCACAAGCTCCAGCTTTGATTCAAGGCAAGAAACACAAAGAAAGCAAATCCTACTCCCTTAACAGATGCCCAGCCAAACCCTTTCCCTGAATGGGAAGTTAATGTCACAGCCTTTGAGTCTGAAAGTCAATGTCTAGGATGGGAAGAAAATCAACTATTGAAGACACTGTCTGTTAGCTAATCGGTGTCCTGGAGTAAGTGACCTCTTGGCCTGAAAACTTCCTCTTATACTTCATAGTTTGTGGCTGGGATAAAACCGAGCGCTTCCTAGAAAACTGATTTGCTGCTTTCTATCAGGTGACAAGATCGTGGAAGTCGTTCAGATTTTCATCCAGCCTCGCTTACCAAAATGCATAAGACTTAAATACATAGTTTCGTGGTTCTGGTTGGGATTATGTCCTTTCATTTTCTATATGGCTTCTTTCTGCTCTCTACAATTTCATTAAAAATATATTTTAAACGTTATTTATTCCAAATAAATTAAAATGAAATGTATGTATTAATTACTTATCTAAATTATTGTCTTAATTATCAATATTTTGAAGCTTTTTTTCTAGCTGGAAAGTGAGCATACTTAATACAGAAATTTAGGAAAACAACAGAAAGCGAAAAGAACTATTTATAACATCCCCTCTCCCCCTGCCTAAAAAATGACCCTATAACATTTCAATATATCCTTCCAATATTATATTTGTATCTATTTACATATAAACATGTATAAGATACATTTTATTTATTATCTATATTTAAATATATTTTTAACAAAGAGACTAAAATCTTTTAGTCCCCATTTCTCTTTTCTCCCCAATTCTCCAAAAGAGATTGAGGGCTATTATGGCCCTCCAGGATCTATATATAATTGGGTCTTTTCCAAACAGCAAGTTTAAAGCCTTCACTGGCTATTTGTATGGTTGAGAAAGTGGCCCCTCAGAGCTAACATGAAGCCCCTTTTTAGTACTTTTGTATTATTCATCTTGACATAGTGTTTTATAATATTAATAAAATCTCACTTTATGCTCAACACTATAAATAATACCAGGCCAGCAAACTGGGAAAAAAAAAAAAAACATGTCATGAAGAATTGCCCAAGTTCGAAACTGGTGGGCCGGGAAGAGTGTGGCCATGTGCACCTGATGCTTGGAGGACACCGGCTGGAAAACAGTGACATGCCCCCCTGGCTCCGCCCCCGCCAGTCCGCAGGCCCGGGTATTCTCCCACCCTGTGTGTGCATGAGAACTTCTGGTGGTCTGATTGCTTTCATACTATTATCCCAACATTTACTAGTGTTGTGATTTAAAATGCCTTTTATGTCCTGTAACAACAGCACTCAAGCATTCATAAGTCAGCATACAGTGCCAGGGCAAAAATACACATCCCCGAATCAATAACTCAGCAGTGGAAGTTAAAGGTAATAAAGCAGCATGGGGCGTTTCGCTGTTGATTTAGGAGACGCTCAGCAGACGTGCAGACACATGGGCAGCACAAGACGGGGACAGCAATGTGCCCCCCATACTGTTTGTAAAAGCCAAACGTTGGACAGCGCCCAGATGTCCATCAACAGTGGGTGGGTAACTAAATTACTGGGAGTTTCCGCAAAGGGAACAGGGCAGACGGACCCCAGCTGCGGGCACCAGCACAGCAAAGCATGGAGAAAAAGAAGCTGGACCCGCAATCAAATACATACTCTACGACTTCCCTTATGTAAAGTTCAAGGAAAGGGACAAGATCAAACCAGGGCGCTTGGGGATGCATGTTTTGGTGGTGAAAATATGCAGAAAAGCAAACAATGCCTAATTAAAAAATCAGGGCGGTGTTTCTGTGAGGGAGGACGGTGAGGTGGTTGGGGCGTGGGTGGAAAAGTTCTGGTTACCCCGGTGTCTACCTTGGGACGAACATTAAGTCGCATAATTTTGTTTGTGTGTTGTGTCGTGCCTGCGTTCTATCCTACCATGTAGAAGGTTCTAGAAACCAGTGCGGCAGGGTTATATCCCAAATTGCTAAGGTGGTTGTTCCCTGTGAATATCCTTCTCTCACTTTGACCCTGGGGTCATCCTCTACAGCCTGCTGTAAATTGAGAACATAGATTCGAGGGGCCAGAGAAAGAAGATGGATTTTAAGACCAGTCTCTCCCCTGCCAGAGATGAGATAAAATTGGAGCTGGGGTGGAGGAAGGGAAGAAGTATCTGGGAGGCAGGGGAGCTGCAGGGGGGCTCCTCCTGAGCAGAGGTCTAAGGGGCGGAATAGAAAGATCCAGATTGCCCTCGAAGAGTGGTCTTCACTACACACACAACTCACACACGAACCCATCACCCGCAGAAGACATCCTGCTGACAACAGTCCAGGCTTTTGTAGGAAGACCTAGCACACTCCCCTCAACAGAGGGGGTGGTGCCCGTAAACCCCACGTGGAGAGGGGGACAAAAGGGAGACTGACCAAGGCGGACTCAAATGGAAGCAATGGGAATGTCCCCATCGCGGGAGCCACGGAGAACCACTTACCTCGCTGTTACAGACGTTCTGCCCCATGAGTGTCAAAAACGATGCCACTATAAAGGGGGAATTAGCCCTGCACCTCCGCCTCATTGTTTTTAGGGACACACTTTGAAACTTTCAACCTAGCTTACTTTTAACATTGCCTCCTTCCTAGGGTGCCTGGGTGGCTCAGTCTGTTAAACCGCCAACTCTTGACTCTTGATTTTGGCTCAGGTTATGATCTCATGGTCTTGAGTTCAAGTCCTGCGTTGGGCTCTGCACTCAGGATGTCAGGATGGAGTCTGCTCGGCTCCCTCTCCCTTGCCCCTCCCCCTGCTCGTGTGCGCGTTGCTTCTCTCTCTCTCTCTCTCTCAAGTAAATAAATAGATCTTCGGAAAAAAAAAATTTGTCTCTTTCCCAAACTAATGATGATACTTGCCTTCTGCTTTCAAAATGTATTCACAACTGTTACTGACACTTCGCTCTGTGTTTAAATGACTTCAGTTCTGGCTGTCACTTTCTCGGTGCCCACTTTGGTAATTTGCCACTTTGGTAATTCCTGATCATCATACTTGCTCTGTGCGGCTGGCACACATCTTTGGTGGCTTTCTGAGCGCGTGTTGGGGGGGGTGGTATCGCTGAGTCATTGCCCAAGTCCCTCGTGACTTCACACATGAGCATAATTGCAACCATGACTCCTTTTTCCAGCAGAACTGCGTCGTAATTTGCCCCTGTTGTCTCCTATTTAATGCTGCGAAAGTAAGCTTGACTTCTTATTCTTTTGTGGTTAGCCTGCTCTTTCCAGAGAATTATTTGCCCTCAGAGTTCACGAATCTCACCAGATTGTTGCTAGGTGTGGAGCTGCTTTCATTCTTTCTGCCTACGGCTTTGTGGTGTTTTGATCTGCACATACAGGGGTTTCTCCAGCTCAGAACTGTTTTATCCTGTTACTTCTTTGGATGTCACTCCTATTCCTGTGCTCTGATCCCTCGCGCAGTGACATGGGTTTTCAGAATGCTAGGGCTCCACTGTCTGCCCCCTGAGCCGTCCTCACCTCGGTGAGCCATATATTTTCCTCTGTATATTTTTGTCAGAGGGAAATTCCAGCCACCCAACACAGCATAAGGGGAGAGGTGTCCTTGGCACGACACAAGGGGAGAGGTGTTACTTTCCGCCCCAAGTACAGACTGTTAGAATATGAGCAATGCATGAATCAGCATGGCTGTGCAGACGGTCAGAGACTTCCTGAACAGCCCCTGTTCTAGAACTCTTGCATATGCATCGTACATCTGGCATCTGACCCCCAAAGCACAGTCCAGAAAAAAATTAGAACCTTGTTCTTTCTGATGCTGGCAATTACCACTGGCTCCTTTGCAGGGGGCCAAGATCTGGATGGCCCCGCCTACTTACCCATTGGCCATCCAGGTGAGGGATGCGTACAACCGCTCCTCCAAATCCTGCAAACAGGAAATGAGTGGAAAAGTCAGTGTGGGTTGGATTTTGGGATTGACCTCCGAATCATGGGAATTAGAGTTATTCCCGGGAATTGAAATCATGTCTATCACTCCAAAGACTGGAGAGGTTTAGGGGTAAATACATTTTTAATTTTTATCATTTTCCAAGACACCCTACAATTGTCTCTTATCTCTTTAAGTGACCCCTGGTTACAGAGTTCCAATTATTAGGAAGCTTGGTCACCCCATGCCCTTTGCATAGCAAATGCCGGGCTTTAGATATGGTGGCATCGGCTGTAAGCTTCTGAAATTCAAATGATTTTTTAACTGTCCTCTTTATCCATAAAAACATCTCATATCCTCTCTGGGAAAGGATATGGTATAAATTATAAAGATCTCTGCAACCTAAATGCCTTCATTCCGCAAGCTTGTCGATACAAATGCCCTCACGTTAATGTCAGCACTTAAATCTTAGTACTTACAACTTGATAGAGTTAAGTTCTCACTGCTGCATGTGGAAAATCTAGTCTCTTAATGAAATTAGGCGGGTGTTTTTGCCTGTGCTGTCCCAAAAGGCAGAGCTTGAGGCAAGGGTTTATGTGCAGGTATGTTATCTTTGGAAGTAATTACAAGGAATAGGAGCATCATTCAGAGGGAGTGAAATTGAGGGGAGCCAAGTCAAACCATGCCTGGGACTCTAAGCCGGTCAACAGCTACAAGAAGCTGGAGCTCTGACCTCTAGAGCTCAGTCACGTAGAATGCACCTCAGAACTGTTGTTCCTAGGATGGAAAAGGTAGCATTTACTTTTCTTAAGATTTATTTATTTATTTTAGAGAGAGAGAGAGAGCACGAGCACGAGTGGGAAGGGCAGAGGGAGAGGGAGGGAGAACCCCAAGCAGACTGTACACTGAGTGCAGAGCCTGATGCGGGGCTCGATCCCACGACCCTGAGATCATGACCTGAGCCAAAACCAAGAGTCAGATGCATAACCAACTGCACCCGCCAGGTGTCCCAAAGGGTAGCACTTATATGCCAGCTCCTATGCCCCAGGCAAGTGTTGTCCCATGGGTGTTGGTTCCCTCACACTTCCAGATTGGCCAGGTGCACGTGTTAGAATGGCTACCTGGCTCCCCCAGGCATCCCGAGAGAGGAGCTTTGGGGAAGAAGGCAAGAGATGCCTGGTACAGCCCAGGAGAGGTGCTGCCGAGTTACATCTGTAGGCAGCTGGTTACCACGGCAACAGCCAGAATAAAAGGCAGGCAGAGAGGATGTGAAGTAAAGCACAAGCCGGGGCCTCCCCACTGGCCATTTGAAAGCTGTGGATCTTCCATGCTGTCCTTTCGATGTTTACTCTTGCACCAACAGTGCCAGTGCTATGTAGCCACTGGCTGCCGCGAGGACCCACCACCCTGTATGCTGGGAAAGAGGTAGAGGTGACAGAGAGAGAAAAAGAGACAAAGGGGTCCGTGGGGGGCTCAGTCGGTTGGGCATCGGGCTCTTGGTTTCAGCCGGGGTCCTGATCTCAGGGTTATGGGGTCTCACCCCGTGTCAGCTCTGCACTCAGTGCTGAGGCTACTTGGGATTCTTCCCTTTTTCCTCTCCTTCCCCCTCTGTTCCTCCCCCTACATGCCTGCATGCACGCGTGCTCTCTCTCCCACTCTCTCTAATGAATTAGCTAATCAATTAATTAAAAGAGATAGAGATGGAGAGAGGTAATCTAGTTAATAAAGTTAGATGAATGGAACGTTTTCGAAATAAATATAAATTTAATATAAATATGAAAGTACTCTTCTGGGCACTTTTATACTTACAAGCTCTTTCAATGCTTGCTGAAAATACAGGAAGTAGGTAACATCCCCATTCCGTAGATCAGGAAGGCAGATTTCAGAGAAGTGATGCTTTCAGGATTAACCCCTAGCGAGTGGCCGAGCTAAGGCTCAGATTCAGAAACAGCCATCGCTGAACCAACTACATCATATATTATTATTCCAAATGCTCAGTATTTTGGATTTTAACTTTCATCCAATCTATCAACTTCATTATTTTAACCAACAAATGGGCTCGAGTAGGTTTTTTTTGTGTTTCGCTGGCTGGTTTTATTTTAACTTTTGTGAAAGCTTCAGGCTTTCTTTCCAATGAGTTGGTGATTGATGCTGCATTGCCAAGATGTCAATGAAAATAGAAGCATGGCAAGGGTGGCTTTTGGTAATTTGCAGGCTAAGTTGATTCAGGCTAGCCCCACTCTTGCCAAAACAAATAGGAATTTGCATACAATGTAAGTATTAAAATGTAATGCCGAGGTGGATTCAAAACTAAGAAGGTGAAATCTTCAACTGCCAAATAGAATGAAAAAAAATTAAAAATGGTTGGGAAACCAACCTGACTCAATGGAGAACCACTTGGTTTCTCTCCCAGATTATAGGTCTCAGTGGCCTGGGTTCTAACTCCTACATGGAGACAGGGAATATGTGTTCAGGCCTGAGAAAAGTGGAGAACTAAAACCGAACTCTGTGCATAAAGTCCAGAGATTCAAAAACTGCCTCATCCTTAAATCAGAAATAGATGAATTCCGTCTACCTTCCTAGGGAGGCTACGGGGAGTTTACTGTCTATCGAAGCTTTTGGAAAGAAAGTTACCTATAAAATATCCAAGTCTCAGACAAGTTCCTCCTAACACTGTGAAATTAAATTACATTATTTGGAAAATAGAGGAACTACAAGGCAAATGTTTAATGTACAAACTTTTGCCAGTCAGGAGACCCCCCTGAAGACATTAACTGAAAAAATATATATATAACCGCTCCAGGGGGGAAAATTTGCAACCCATGGCACAAAGACTTCCCACAGAAATAAGTCATCCCCGACCAATTTAAACTGACAATACGGAATTGCCAAAATAGGAGAAAAGTGAGCCACACCAAGGATGAGTCCACAGATCTGAATTTAGGGAGATCTGGCTCCCAGGAACTACACAGAATGGAAGAAGAAAGAGAATGGGGAATGGGTAGACTTAAAATGACAGAAGAGTTAATAGTTTCAAAAGAAAGTATAATGAAGAACAGATCAGTATGAAAAAGGAAGAGGCAGATTTGGAAAGGAGCAAATAGAACTTCTAGAAAACTCATAAATATTTAAAGCTCAGTGGATGGGTTCAACAGAATTGGGGGGGGAGCTGTAGTGATAGTTGGTGAACTGGAAGATAGATTTGAAGAAATCACCAGAATGCACTAAAATATAAAGGGATGGAAAATATGAAAGGCAGATTAAGAGCCACAGAGGGTAACATGCAAGACTTAACAATGCACAAGTATGTCTTTGGAATTCCACAAGGCAAGAATGGAGCAGGGTGAGGGACAATACTTCAAGAATTTGCAACTGAAAATTTTCTAGAATTAATGTGAATTTTTTGTTTGAAGTTCCAATATCCAGATAGATTTTTTAAAAGAGAAAAACCCTTACAAAATCAGAAAAAAAGGAAAACTATCTAAATCTGATTAATAAACAGTACAGTCTTCTCATCGACAATAGCAGATACAAGACCATGGAAGAATAATTTTAAAGGGCTGAGGGGAAACAATGGTTAGCATAGAATTCTGTATCCAGATGAGCTATTTTTAAAAATGAAAGGAACAAAACTAAAAGTATGAAAACTAAGATAAACATTTGCAGATAAAGTCAGGGAAATACCTTCATTCATATGCCCTCTTTGAAAGAACCACTGAAAATGTACATGAGTAAAAACGAAATTGATCCCAGTAGGAAGATACAGGGTCCCAGAATCAATAATAAACACCCCCAAAAAAAGGTAGACCTGTCAATGATATCTAATAAGCATTCATAGTAAAAAATAACAGTGCAATTTTAATTGAGGAATGAGTTCAAGCAACATGGACCTCAAATACTTAATAACAGTTCAATAGAAATTAGGATGAGGGGGATTGGAGTTAAAAACATTCTAAAACCTGTGTGCTTTTCAGAAGAAAACAAAAATAATTATCAACTTGAAACTTGTCAGACATGCATGTTAAAAAGTTTTGGAGTAGGGGCGCCTGGGTGGCACAGCGGTTGAGCGTCTGCCTTCGGCTCAGGGCGTGATCCCAGCGTTATGGGATAGAGCCGCACATCAGGCTCCTCCGCTATGAGCCTGCTTCTTCCTCTCCCACTCCCCCTGCTTGTGTTCCCTCTCTCGCTGGCTGTCTCTGTCTCTGTCGAATAGATAAATAAATCTTAAAAAAAAAAAAAAGTTTTGGAGTAAATGCTTACAGATCAAGAAAAAAGTGTGATCTGCATAGCAAGAGCGGGGCAAGAGGTGCCCATAGACATTAATAGATATAATATTAAACTAAGGTCAGATGCAAGAAGATGAATTTCTCAGCCAGTACATAGGATGTAATCATGCAGGTTGCAAGCACCTGTGGAGAAAAGAGGGACGAGATCTCAAGAGGGGGCCCTGTGGCTCTGAAGCCCGAAGCAGTGGGGTAAAGGAATGCCGTCTTGCACTGTCCTGGACACCGAGGAGCAGGAGTCCGGGAGGTAGGAAACCAGGAGAGTCGCTTCGTCCTGGAATCAGGAGAGGCAGTGACCGATTGCGGATCATATTCCCAATAGGTCAAGATGAGCACGATGGAAATTGACCACTACACCTGGTAATGTAAATCAAATGTTGGTCCAAAATAGTGAAATATTTTTTAAGAAGTATTATTTTTTTATTTTTAGAAGTATTATTTTTTAAGAAGTATTTTTTAAGAAGTATATGGGTATTAAGGAGGGCACGTGTGGTGGTGAGCACTGAGTGTTATACACAACTAATGAATCGTTGAACACTACATCAAAAACTATTGATGTACTGTATGTTGGTTAACCAAACATAATTTAAAAAAAAAAGAAGGATTTATTAGGACATACATAAAACACCAATAAATAGGCAACTAGAGAGCTCATGAGCGCACCCCTGCATGAAAAGGACCTTGGTAGAGGACACAGTTTGCATTTCGAAATAAGGGGGGAAACTATAAGTAGTGGCAGGACACTTGGCTAACCCTAGGGAAGTGCAATGTTTTAAATAAAAATAAATAAATAACTCTACCCTTCATGGAGATAGGATGTCTTCATTAGTCCCCAAAAGCAAAATCAAAACAGAAATCTTTGATCAATTTGACCTCATTCATGTTTCAAGCTTTCTTCCAAGCCACCATAAACAAAGTTAAAAGTTTTAACCAGCAAAGCAGATGTTAGCAACCTCCATACAAAAGAATGTCCCCCAGATTTTGTCAACGATTTCTAAAAATCAATAGGAAAATGCCAAGAACCTAATGGAATAGGCGACCCACATGGTGGCTGGGTCCAATGAGCAGAATCTCAGGAGAGCCAGGCCCACACTGCCTTTTATGACCTAATATTTGAAGTCCTATAACATCCTTTCACCCACATTCTATTGGTCAAGGTAATCATGAAGTTCAAAGGACCAGAAATATTGCAGTGTCCATTTTTAGAAAACACAGCGTGTCATGAATGAGGATCTTAATAAAGGCCCAAGATAGGGGTCTGACCGTGAGAGTTCTCACTATTGATCATTGTTTCACAATTAATTGACAGCCTACTGGTGGCCAATAGGATTCTCCCAAGGAACTGTAAAGAAATCCCAAAATTAAGGATGCCTGGGCGGCGCAGTCGTTAAGCATCTGCCTTCGGCTCAGGGCGTGATCCCAGCATTCTGGGATCGAGCCCCACATCAGGCTCCTCCACTAGGAGCCTGCTTCTTCCTGACCGTGAGAGTTCTCACTATTGATCATTGTTTCACAATTAATTGACAGCCTACTGGTGGCCAATAGGATTCTCCCAAGGAACTATAAAGAAATCCCAAAATTAAGGACGCCTGGGCGGCGCAGTCTTTAAGCATCTGCCTTCGGCTCAGGGCGTGATCCCAGCATTCTGGGATCGAGCCCCACATCAGGCTCCTCCACTAGGAGCCTGCTTCTTCCTGACCGTGAGAGTTCTCACTATTGATCATTGTTTCACAATTAATTGACAGCCTACTGGTGGCCAATAGGATTCTCCCAAGGAACTATAAAGAAATCCCAAAATTAAGGACGCCTGGGCGGCGCAGTCTTTAAGCATCTGCCTTCGGCTCAGGGCGTGATCCCAGCATTCTGGGATCGAGCCCCACATCAGGCTCCTCCACTAGGAGCCTGCTTCTTCCTGACCGTGAGAGTTCTCACTATTGATCATTGTTTCACAATTAATTGACAGCCTACTGGTGGCCAATAGGATTCTCCCAAGGAACTATAAAGAAATCCCAAAATTAAGGACGCCTGGGCGGCGCAGTCTTTAAGCATCTGCCTTCGGCTCAGGGCGTGATCCCAGCATTCTGGGATCGAGCCCCACATCAGGCTCCTCCACTAGGAGCCTGCTTCTTCCTCTCCCACTCCCCCTGCTTGTGTTCCCTCTTTCGCTGGCTGTCTCTGTCAAATAAATAAATAAAATCTTTTTTAAGAAAAGAAAAAGAAAAGAAAAGAAATCCCAAAATTATAAGTCCTTCCTGTGGTTTATGTTGAAAAACAGTTTCCAATTTCATAGAGGTTCATTTTTATGTAGATATGAAACCTACTTTCTAGATTCTAACCTCTGAAGAGAATTTCTGTGATCGACACAAGTGAGTGGCAAACCAAAATCATGGATGTTTTCCCAAGGATTCTAAGTAAGTCCGTAGGCTATTAGAAAATATGCGTGTGTTCCAAAGACGTAGAGGCTGAAAGCCTTAAAGCCTTAAAGATGTCCTAAGACATAGAGGCTTAAAGCAGTGACAACACTTATTTTGCTCATAACTCTGTAACCGGGCAGGACTAACTGGGAATAGCTTGTCTCTGCCCCACTGAGTATCGGCCAGTGGCTTGAAGACTGGGAGCTGGAGTCAACTGAAGATTCATTCACTTGTGTCTAGTGGATGAGAATAGCCATTGGCTAAGATTTCAGCAGTGGCTTTGGGCTGAAACGTTTGCATATGGCCTCCCCTTGTTGCCTGGGCTTCCTCGTAACATGATGGCGGGTTTCAGTGACCAGAATCTCAGGAAAGCCAGGCCCACATTGCCTTTTATGACCTAATTTTTGAAGTCCTATAACATCCTTTTCCCCACAGTCTATTGGTGAAGGTAATCATGAAATTCAAGGGACCGGAAATATTGCAATGTCCATTTTTTAGAAAATACAGCATGGAGAGACATACAGAGTGTAGCCATCCAATCCTCCCCAACTTAACAATTTTATGAAAAGACATCAGTGAATGTGTGTGTGTGTGTGTGTGTGTGTGTGTGTGTGTGTGTCCTCAATGCTGTCCTGAGTTAACCATGGTTTTCAGTTGCTGTTATGTTTTCTTTTTCATTTGAAATTAAGATTTTACAGCTAGGCCATAATTATCAATTTAGTTTGCTGTAGGTTGTTTGTTTCCTTTACATTAATCATGCTATTTGATATCAATGTTTTGGTACGTGGTTCTATAATAATTAGAAATTAAGATGTGTACATGCTAGTTCCAGTATGAAGCATCAATAACTGTACGGATAATCACGCCACATGAACCCCATAATGAATTATGTGCTGCCCACGAATTCAAGCTATTTAAATAACCTGCATTATATTCTCAACTGTAATTAAGGGACTTTAAAATTCTTTAACATTAATAAGCATTTTATAAAGTAAATGTAGAGGCTCACCCTGAAACTTATTTATTTAGCTCTTTGTATAATTATCAGAGTGAATTATTTTCTTATTTGGAAGTGGGAATGGGAGGGAGTAGGACAACAGTATTTTTCCTGCACAAGGAACTCACCAAGGTCCCTTGAACTAATCTGAAGTTGTATAACTCACTCATTCATTCACTTATTTATTCATTCAAGACAGTTATGTGGAAGGTGAAAGAGAGAGGGGAACCAAGGATGACCTCAAGGTTTCAGGCATGGGCAGCTGAGTGAACAGTGGTGTTTTCCTAAGATGGGAAGACAGCAGGAAGGGCAGGTATTAATGTCTCTAGGACCATAGCATATGGTTTCTCTCATCTATAGAACATAAGAACTAGGAAGATCGGTAGGAGAAGAAAGGGATAAAGAAAGGGGGGGTTATCAGAAGGGGGAATGAAGCATGAGAGACTATGGACTCTGAGAAACAAAGTGAGGGCTTAAGAGGGAAGGGGGGTGGGGGAATGGGGTAGGCTGGTGATGGGTAGTAAGGAGGGCACGTAGTGCATGGTGCACTGGGTGTTATACGCAACTAATGAATCATTGAACTTTACATCAAAAACCAAGGATATACTGTATGGTGACTAACATAATATAATAAAAATATTATTAAAAGAAAAAAATAATAATAATGTCTCCAGGACCGTGACCTCATGTGTATAATGGGAATTACCTATGTGTCCTACCAATCCTCCCAGCAGGGTCTTATTTAAATCTCAGGATCTCTTTGTGCTGATGAGATGCCAACACTTAGAGTTTAGATGGGTCTATCTCTCTACACTGGCCTTGTGTTATCAACAGCTAAGAGACTCCCTTCGCCAATCAGTGGTACGACCAGAGAATCATAAAGACAGCATGGAGAAAACCACCGATTCTCCACTTAATCCAACGAGAATAAAACATTTTAAAACACCTATACACAACAGCATGTCCTACTGCTAGATTTTGGGAATAGGACATGCGATCTGACTTCATTATGCAATAGTAAGAATGGGCCACACAAATCCAACCTCCTATCCACCAATTCAAAAGAAGGATGCAAATATTATAAAACAGAGAAGGAAAGGGAATGGTTGATGGTACCTTGACAGCACCGGACCTGTGTCCTTAGGCTCCCAAGCACCTACCTTCAACCTGCAAAAGAAATCACGAAGAGTTCAAATTCCTATACGAATATGTGCATTCTTGACCATCACCTTCCCACCTGCTTTCCTTAGGACCAATTCCATTAATTCCATCAAATCCATTGATTCTACCATTTTGTTGTTGTTGTTGTTATCTATCACCTTTCTCGAGTCCTCCCTTTGCTCTTTACACAGTTTAGGTTCTGTGTGTCCCTCGTTCTAATGGCCCCTTTGCATACGCTTCAGCAAGGTGTGCAAGCAGCCGACCCCATCCCTCATTGAAGCCAACCGCTCATCTGCCCCGTGCCCCCACTCAGGAAGCTGATCTCCGCCGGAAGAGAAATCCCACAATCACGCCAACCGGCCTCCCTTTAACTCTGTGACCACCGCTCTCAACCCAGTGCTCACCACTGGCCAACAGCCATGCCCTATGACCCTAGTAATCTCACTTTCTCACTTTCTCAGATGCTATCCCAACTTCTCTGTTGTCAAAACTCCAAGACACCTCCCCTCCAGCTGGGCTGACAGCATCATCTTGTGCTTCTTTGAGAAAATAGGAATGACCAGAGGAGAATGATTTCCCTCTCCTGTTATCAAATCCAGCTGTCTCCTGGCATTCATGCCCAAATACTCTGCCTTTTATCCAGTTACGGGGGAGGAATTGTCCCCGAGCCTGTCAAAGGCCACTTGAGCTCTGCATTCTTTCCACTTTCACCTATCCAGGGACTTTATTACTACAATTATCCCCTATCTTTCTAGAACTTCAATGGATTCCTCTATTCTGACTCAAAGAAATGTGTCCTATTATCTTTCGCTTTGAAGAGACCCTATCCAGGTGCCATCCTGCCCTCTAATTCCTAGAGGGCCCATTCTCAGCTCTCCTTCATGGTAAAATTGATCAAAAATATTCTCTAAACTTACTGGATTTTCTTCCTCATCTCTCATTCTCCCTTAAGTCCATGAAAAGGATCTTCATGCAACAACTTAGTCCCATACCATTTTTTAGGTGAAGAAACTGAAACCCATTCAGACTTCCTCATGTAAGATTCCCACAGCTCATCCATGGTAAAGTCAAAACCAGAACTCTTATCTCTGAACTTCTGTTCCTTCCAAGATGTTCCCCCACACACACCTTTGATCTCACCGCTTAGTCTATTGCCTACTTCATTCAAACTGACCTCAGAAGAACTGTCCAGCTCACATTTCCCTGAAACAGACCCAGGAAAGTGAGTCACTCATGTCTTCTGCTCTCCCCCAGTCCATGCCCAAGTTGGGTCTTCCCATCACCTCTGCAAGTGTTCAACAGGTATCTGTGCACTCGAGAAGCGTGAGTGTGCCAATCACATTACCTTCAACATCCCTTGTTTCCCCAAACTCAAATTGAGTAAATCATATCAGCAATTTAACTCTTAATCAAGAGGCCCTTGAGCCTGACTTCGGAGACTTACTTTTATGGCTCCTCATGTGTCAGGTATGAAAATGAAGAATGTCTTACTTGCTCCACAGTGATGCTCACACGCAGTAAATCACAGAGGCTTGGCAGTGAAATGAGACTATATTTCAGGAAGCCAAATGCGAAGGGAGGGAGGTGGTGCAGCCAAGGCGGGGAGGGAGGAGGGAGCAGGAGGCAAAGCTCAGAAGCTCAGGTGTTTGGGAAGCATGTAGTCTGGAATCCGGGCTGACACTAAGCAAGGAGGAGGTGCTCCACTCTGGTTTTTTCATAGTACCAGCCCTCAAGAAATGGAAACAGCTTCCACAAACCAACTGAAGGAGAGAGGCTTCAATTCCACAAACCAGAGGAAGGAATCCAGCCAATTCCTGCCTTTTCACTCTGCTAGGCCCCCATTCACCCTGTTGTTCTTCATACAGTTGGGATTCCCTTCCCCAGTGAGACACCTGTTCCAGGTGTTCCCAAAGACAATGTCCTCTGACACTTGCACTCTTTGCCTTCTTTGTCCCTCTGTTTTCAGCCTCCACTCCCAGTTTGCATTAGCAGCCTCTGACCTCATTTTATTTTGGTTACCAGCATAAGTAACCTTATTTCTAGTAATTGGCTTCATGCTCAACCCTGAAAGCCCTTCTTTTTTTTTTTTTTAGATTTTTTTATTTATTTATTGGACAGGGAGAGACATAGAGAGAGAGGGAACACCAGCGGGGGAGTGGGAGAGGGAGAAGCAGGCTTCCCGCTGAGCAGGGAGCCCAATGCGGGGCTTGATCCCAGGACCCTGGGATCTTGACCTGAGCTGAAGGCAGACGCTTAACGACTGAGCCACCCACACCCCCCCCAAAAGCCCTGATTTGCTTGATCAACCCGGAAAAATCCTGTCTTTTCTAGTTCCTCCGTTTCTCCTTGACTTTGTCAGAATTGGTGGGGAGTGGGAGGGAGAGAGGAGTCTTTACACAAGAGGGGATCCAGGCAGCTTAGTCCTACAAAACAGCAAGCTTTTTCTGTCAAGGGTCAGGAAGTCATTATTTCAGGCCTTGTGAGCCATACGGTCTGTGTCTCAGCTGCTCATCTCTGCCACTGTAGCACCAAGGCAGCCATAGACAATATGTAAATATGAACGGGCATGGCTGTGTGCCAATAAAACTTTATTTATCAAGTTAGATTTGTTCCACAGATCTTAGAACACTGACCCCTGATATAAATGCTTCCTTAGTACATTGCTCAGGCCAGAGTAGAAAACTATTATCTGTCTGTATCTTTCTTTCTCTGTAGCCCTATCTTTATCCAAATGACTGTATAGGCATGTAACCCTTAGACATGTAAGCTGCCTGTAAGTCTAAAGTGCCCAACTCACCAAGAGACAATAGGAAGGCAAAAGCAGACACAGTACTCTGTCTTCCAACAACCACGTTGCCGACTGCAGACTTGCCCTAAAAGACCACCAGAATTCCCTGTTGATGAAGCAAAACTAAATTTATTAACCTATTGCAATCAGAGCTAACATCAACTTGACAGAGCCTCAGAAGCAAGCAGAAGGAAGAAATCAGAGGCAGATATTTATAAAGTTTGGGGGCCTAGTTCGAGTGACTTGAGGTGGGCAGGGATCTGATTGGCACTGTGCAAAATTCATGCTGTAACAGTGTAGGAGTGATGGACACAGCAAAGTGAGGGTCTTGAAGCAAGTCTGGATAAGTGTACGGTTATTCGATCACTGAGCTGTTTGCCCAGATGAGCAAACTATTGCCCAAATAAATTGGTTTTGAGAAACTTTCTGCTCCAAGCAGTGACGTTATTTATTGGTTTACAGTCTTGTTTTTCTGGGCAAGATTTTCCTGGAACAATTTAATAAAGTCATATTGACACACAGGTAGTCTGAGTTCTCAATCTTGATAGTTGAGCTCTCTGTATATACAGGTGATCTCAATCCTCAGCAGGGAACCAGAGCACAGCCCTGCCCCCATGGTGACTAGGAATCCACATGTGTCCTAGCAACCTAGGACTGGGTGATAGCACCTTTAAGGTCGCCAGGCTTTGAACAAACCAGGCCTATAGACATACAGACATTACAGTGAAGTTCTCTCAAGAAAAACCATCGTCCATTTGTCTAAGATGCAGGCCCGGCATCCCGAAGACAAGTGCTACCCTTGAGAGCCCTGGGACACTCCCAGCCTTGATCCAGGACATGCAGAATATTTCCACGAACACTTGAAAGGCAGCCTGTGTTAAGTTCTTTAAAGATACATGCCTTCAGACATCATGATGAAGAGAAGCTTGGTAATCTTGGGCAATAGAACTCCTTTTTTTTTTTTTTTTAAGATTTTACTTATTTATTTGACAAAGAGAGGCAGTGAGAGAGGGAACACAAGCAGGGGGAGTGGGAGGGAGAAGCCAGCTTCCCGCTGAGCAGGGAGCCCAATGCGGGGCTCGATACCAGGACTCCGGGATCATGACCTGAGCAGAAGGAAGACGCTTAAGGACTGAGCCACCCAGGTGCCCCTGGGCAATAGAACTCTTGTAAGCACTAACACTTGACACTATAGTAGGTGGAGCCTTGGGATTTCCATTCACTGGGTCTTTTTGGCTGCCTCTGGCCCCAGCTATTAAGTGGTAATGCTTGAATGTAAAAGCTTAACCATGAATGTATTTGAAAACCATCCAGATGAGTATGCATAGTTTATTAAGAATCAATAAGAGAATAAATCATAACTCAGCCACTTAGCTTTAAATTGGCTCTCCTTTCTTGATCTGGTTATAATTTCTTCCTGCCTTGCTCTCCCTTTAAAGGCCAACAGATGGAAGCAGAGTGAGTGCAGAAGGAAGATCAGATGTATCTAAGCCCGCATTGAGGGCAAGCTAAGGTGCTCTTGACACCTCAAGTTCTGAATGCATTTTCTTCCAAAGATCTGACTAATGATAGTGTTATGACTAATAATAGTTGTTGGAATAATTGGGGAAATGCAAGTCTAGAATATGAATTAATATTTCTTTTCTTGGTACTGTGGTTATGCAAGAGGATTTAATTACTCCTAGGAAATATATGCTGATTTACTGATGGATTAAGTTGCATGATGTCTACAACTTCATATCTCACGTTCAGAAAAGCAAACAAAAAGAAATGTTTTATACAGAAATATGAAGCAAATGCAATAAAATAATATCAATTGTTGAGTTTAGGTAAAGAAGATAACATATAAGTGGTTACTGAACTATTTTTCCAACTCTTGTAAATTTAGGATGTCAGAAATACAAAGTTGGAAACAAATAATGGTTATAGGCATTGCTGCAGGAAGAAGGGGGATCTGCCGTGAGTGGATCTTCTTTCCTCCTACCAAGAAGCTAGACATAAGATTACACACTAGGATTTAAGGTATGAAGTCATCCAGAGTAGATCAGAGAAGAGCTTTGCAAAATTACATTTTTTAAAAGATTTTATTTTTAAGTAATCTCCACACCCAACATGGGGCTTGAACTCACAACTTTGAGATCAAGAGTCACATGCTCCACTGACTGAGCTAGCCAGGCACCCCTGCAAAATCATATTAGAACAAAATGGCTCCCAGCCCCAAGTAAGACTGGACTGAAGATCTTAACAAATCTAAACACAGAATAAGGCCATTTATAGAAGTGTAGAAAAGAAAGAAACAGAAAAAACAAATGCTGGCAGTGACCACCAAGCACTGTCCAGAGGACAGGACACCTTGTCAAATGAGCTTTGAATATGACAGTCCCACTGGCAAGGAAGTCCCCTATTACAGATAGGGATTCAGCAAGCTGACAGGCCCTGAGGCCATTAAATTTTCAAACTCACATAATTAAGAACCCGTTTGCTTATATTCCATGCTCAGTAGGAAGCCTCCTGATCATTATGGGGCTTCCCACAGAGCTTGCCTCCAGGGAGAGAATATCCTGCAGGAGGTCTTAAGTGTCCATCCCTCAACGGTTACATTTCTCATGATAAATTTTGAAATTGGCATCCTGATTTTACACATCAGGCTGTGCTATCTGAATAAGTCCTTCTCTGAGAGATAACTCCGCAAACAATGTGCAAATAAATTACATTTCTGAACCTGTGAGACTGAAAATAGATTTCTTTTATTGAAGTATAATTGACATACCATATTATGTTAGTTTCGTGGATACAACATAGTGATTCAACATTTGTATACATTGCAAACTGATCACCACAATAAGTCTAGTTACCATCTGGCTCCATGTCTACTGCAAGGTTGTTATTCAGAAGAGGAGAGATTTAAAGTTTGCCAGGCAAGCAAAAGCTAACGGAGTTCATCACCATTAAACTGATCTTACATAAAAATATCAATGGGACTTCTTTAAGGTGAAAAGAAATGGTAAGATGATTAATTAATGATAAGAAAACATGAAAGTAAAAATCTGACTGGAAAATATATAGTAAAGATAGTGGATTAATCACTTACAAAGTTAGTTTGAAGGTCTAAAGACAAAAGTAGTGAAATTAACTAAAACCATAGTAATTAGTTTTATATGTAAAATAAAATGATGTAAAATGTGACATTAAAAACAGAAAAGAGACAGTAAAAGTGTAGAGTTTTGGAATGTATTCAAATTTAAGTTGTTATCAATTTAGAACACAATTATATACATAGGGTGTTATATGTAAACTTCATAGTAACCACAAAGCAAAAATTTATGGTAAGTAAATACACAGAGGAAAATGAGAAAAGAATCTAAATATAACAATAAAGAAAGTTACACACCACAAGGGAAGAGAGCAAGAGAAGAAGAAAGGAACAGAGAAGAACTACAAAAAGTAGCCAGAGAACAAGTAACAAAGTGGCAATAATTACATACCTGTCAAGAATTACTTAAAATGTAAATGGACTAAANGAAAGTTACACACCACAAGGGAAGAGAGCAAGAGAAGAAGAAAGGAACAGAGAAGAACTACAAAAAGTAGCCGGAGAACAAGTAACAAAGTGGCAATAATTACATACCTGTCAAGAATTACTTAAAATGTAAATGGACTAAATCTCCAATCAAAAGACATAGAGTGGCTGAATGGATTAAAAAACCAAGACTCCTCTGGGCGCCTGGGTGGCACAGCGGTTAGGCGTCTGCCTTCGGCTCAGGGCGTGATCCCAGCATTATAGAATCGAGCCCCACATCAGGCTCCTCTGCTATGAGCCCTGCTTCTTCCTCTCCCACTCCCCCTGCTTGTGTTCCCTCTCTAGCTGGCTGTCTCTATCTCTGTCAAATAAATAAAAAAAATCTTAAAAAGAAAAAAACCAGACTCCTCTGTATGCTGCCTACAAAAGACTCACTTCAGAAGTAAGGACACACACGGACTGAAAGTAAACAGATGGAAAAAGATATTTCATGCAAATAGGAACAAAAAGAAATTTGTTATAGCTATACTCATACAGATGAAACAGTCTTCAAAACAAATACTGTAATAAAAGACAAAAACATAATGATGAAGGGGTCAATCTAACAAGAAGGTACAATATTTGTGAACACCCAATATAGGAACACCTAAATATATAAGGCAAACATTAACAGACAGAAAGGGAAAATCAACAGCAATACAATAAAAGTAGGGGACTTTAACACCCCACTTACATCAGTGGACTGATCATCCATACAGAAAGTCAATAAGGAACATCAGACTTAAGTGACACATTAGACCAGATGGACTTAATCAATATATACAGAACATTCCATCCAAAAGCAGCAGAAAGAATATATATGCTTCTCAAGTGCACATGAGACATTCTCCAGAACAGATGGCATATTAGATCACAAAAGAAGTCTCAATAAATTCAAAAAGACTGAAATCACATGAAACAACTTTTCTAACCACAATGGTATGAAATTAGAAATCAATTATGAGAAGAAAACTGGAAACACCTTACAATGTGGAGATTATACAACATGATACTGACCAACCAATGGGTTATCAAAGAAATCAAAGGAGGAATTTAAAAAGAAAACTAGAGAGAAATGAAAATAGAAATACCCAAATCTGTGTGATGCCGCTAAAGAGGTTATAAGAGGGAGGTTCGTAGTAATACAGGCCCACCTCAAGAAACAAGAAAAACCTTAAGTAAACCATCTAACCTTATAACTAAAGGAACTAGAAAAAGAAGAATGAATGAAACCCAAAGTTAGCAGAAGGAAGGAAATAATAACGATCAGAGAAGAAATAAATGAGATAGAGACTAAAAAGTCATGGCAAAAAGATCGATGAAACTAAGAGCTAATTTTTTGGAAGGTAAACAAAATTAACAAAACGTTAGCTAGACTCACCAAAAAAAAGAGAGAGGGCTCAAATAAATATGATCAGAAATGAAAAAAGAAAAGTTACAACTGATACCATAAAAAGGCTAATCAGAGGCTGCTATGAAGAGTCACGCATCAGCAAATAAGAATACCTGAAGAAATGGATAAATCCCTACAGACGTGCCATCTTTCAAGAAGCCAGATTTATAATGGTGGAGAACCAACTTGAGAGAAATACCTGGACTTCCCTCAATGAAATCCAAACCTTATAGCTCACCTGTCCTAAGCAGCAAAGCCTGCACTATTATTTAGCTAATTGCCATACCACTTTCTTTTTCTGGGAGAATACTCTCTGGCTTGAAAAGCACTAATTTACAAATAAATATTTTGAGCACAACTCATGTGTAACTTGGAAGCTGTCAATAAACAAGTAGGAGAGGTTTCTGGTAAAGACTGCAGATTCTGCTAATATTCTGGTCTAGTCCCTCCCTCTCAAAACACATAGAAATACTACCCAATGTGTCTGGTTTTTAAAAAATTAAAAATATATACCCAAGCTCAAAAGCAAAAAATGAGGAACTCCAGGTGCCGGAAACACTGCTGAGGGCCAGCTGAAACTTTATGGCCATAGAAGCAACTAAACTAGATATATACCTTGTAGGATGAGACGAAGTCTCCATGGAGGCTGAAATTGAGACCAAGTCTCTATGTTTGGCACAGGAGCTGGATCTGAGTCCCTTACCAGCAGCCAGGAATCAGTAAATGCCTTTCCTGTCCTTTGAAGTAGAATTAGAAAATTTTTACTCATTGGTCCAAGACCTTGACCCTTAAGAAATAAAATCCCCCAAACTGCACTGTCTGAGAGTATGAGCTCAGCATTCTTAAACGGCTTACATGAGTCAACATCCTTGAGCCAAAATGTAAATGGAAAAATTTGGTCCTGAGATTTCCTTCCTGACCCCATAGAAACACATATAAAAATTCCCATAAGAAAGATTCTGCAAGGTACTGTCTGAGAGTATGAGCTCAGCATTCTTAAACGGCTTACATGAGTCAACATCCTTGAGCCAAAATGTAAATGGAAAAATTTGGTCCTGAGATTTCCTTCCTGACCCCATAGAAACACGTATAAAAATTCCCATAAGAAAGATTCTGCAAGGTAAAATGGGTAGGACCAGTGTGAAAAGTAGTTCACACCAAAGACATGGTCTAGACAACTCTTGAAGAACTCCAGTGATCTCGTAGATCAACAGCAAGCACAGTAAATAGCCATACCCAAGGAATCACAAATACTAGATCAACATGAGTGGGACTTTAAAATAAGTTTAATGCTATGTACATAGATAAAGAAAGGAATAAAGTCTATCAGGCATGAAAAGGACATAATAGCAACCAAAGAAGGCAGGTTTGAAAAAGAAACAAATAAAAATTACAGAAACAANATGTACATAGATAAAGAAAGGAATAAAGTCTATCAGGCATGAAAAGGACATAATAGCAACCAAAGAAGGCAGATTTGAAAAAGAAACAAATAAAAATTACAGAAACAAAAAAAACAGTGATTGGGGGACAAAAATACTCCATGAATAAGGTAAATAAGAGATTAGAGCCAGCCAAAGAGAGAATTAGTGAAATGGATGGTAGAGCTGGAGCAATCTCTCAAAATGAAGCAAAGAAAAGTTAGAAAAAATTATAAGCTCCAAGATATGTGTAAAGGAAGCTTTAGGAGTAAGTAGAGAAAATAAATGTAGCAGCTAGAATGTGTTAGGCTACATGTTATAAAGTCCAACCACTTGTGACTTTAACAAGAGGGTCATTTGTCACTCACAGCAAGACATCTGGGGAAGAAGCTATCCAGAGCTAGAATAGCTGCTCACACCACGCCAAAAAAACAGATGATAGATAGATAGATGATAGATAGATAGATAGATAGATAGATAGATAGATAGATAGATAGATGATAGATAGATAGATGATAGATAGATGATAGATAGATAGATGATGGATCAAGTGATCGATCGAGCAACAGATAGATATACTTAAATATATACATATATGTTCTATCTAGATTAAGGATGCAAACATAAGAAGTGAACCTTAAAATCATTAGAAGAAAATATTGGAACCTAATTTTATGACCTACAGTAAAATCTTTCTACAAACTATTTTCTTAACAGAAAACAATCACACATTAAATCACACATTAAATAGATCAAAATTTAAGTTGGAAATGCAATTCACAAAGGGGGAATGAACCAGAATGAGTAGCCAATGAACCAATGAAGCAGTCTTCATTCTCATCCTCACCTGTGACCAGGGAAATCCAAATTAAAGCAGAGGTAAAATGTCCAAAGTTGGTGACACTGTGGTGAAATGGTTAAATGGAAACTTTCACCCTGCCTGCAGAGGCTGCAATAGAATACAGTCCCTTGGGAAAGCAATTTGGCAAAGTCTAGCAAAATGCAAACCTAGTCCTTCATTTCTAGGATTATATTAGAGAGACTTTCTCATGCCCACTCAAGGATTCCTTTTAGCAACCCTGTTCATAACAGCAGTAAGTCAGAAAGAATCCAAATGCTCATCAAAACTGGAATGTCTAGATAAATCTTGGTACCCTGTGTATTACTGCTAAAAGTGCTCACATGAATGATCTAAACTAATATATGTCGATATGAGTAATTATCAAACCCAAAGAATGAACGAGTAGGGATAGCTACCAAAACCCCAACTATGAGAGAAAGAGGGTTGCAGAAGATAGACACAATGTGTACATTTTCATAACGCTTACATAAATTTAAAAACATATGCAATCAATCCCTATACAATTGATGGATAAACACGAAGTGAGAGCATACCCTCCAAAGTATGATAATGTTTGCTTCTGGTAGAAGAAGGGTATTATGTTAGGGAGGAGCACAGATGGGACTTCAGATTTCCCTTTTGTTTTTTAAACAGGGGCGCCTGGGTGACCCAGTCAGTTAAACAACTGCCTTCAGCTCAGGTCATGATCCTGGGGTCCTGGGATCGAGCCCCACATCATCGGGCTCCTTGCTCAGCAGGGAGTCTTCTTCTCCCTCTCCTTCTGCTCCCTGCTCATGCTCTCTCTCTCACTCTCTCTCTCTGTCCCAAATAAATAAATAAAATCTTTTTTAAAAATAATAAAACATCTATGGCAATTATGATAAAACTTGCCTTTGTTCATTGTGGGTAGTAGGGACATTGTTGTTATCTGTTAAACTGTTTTCTATATTTTCTTAATCTTAATTCTTACTAATTTTTTTTTAAAAAGCAAGAAGGAAACTTTTAAAGATATGCTTGACTATTTTGGTGCACTGGGTGTTATACACAAACAATGAATCATGGAACACTACAATCAAAAACTAATGATGTGCTGTATGGTGACTAACATATCATAAAAAAAAACTACCAATTAACATTTAAAAAAAAGACTGATGAATCACAGACCTGTACCCCAGAAACAAGTAATACATTATATCTTAACTAATTGAATTTAAATTAAAAAGATATCTCCAATAAAGATTTTTTTGCCAATTATTTAAAAAAAGTCTTTTTCTAAAGATTTGTCTTTTAAGTTTCACCAATATAGAGTAAGTACAAAGATGTCAAATAAGCAAAGTCCTCCTATTCCCCTCAGATAGTCTGTTCAGCCTTTGTTTTACCAAAATAAATCACATGGCTCAACCTCTTTTGTGGGGAATTCAGAAAATTGCCTGAGAAAACCTGCCTTCTCCCACCCCGCGAAAGAGCAATTTAGTTCATTAAGCAAAAATAAGGTATGTGAAAGGAAACAGAACGGTTAGCAGGGATGACAAGTCAAATGACACCACAGATAAAAGGCTGGTATCCAAGATCTACAAAGAACTTCTCAAACTCAATACATGAGACACAAATAATCAAATCAAAAAATGGGCAGAAGATCTGAACAGACACTTTTCCAATGAAGACATACAAATGGCTAATAGACACATGAAAAAATGTTCAAAATCATTCGCCATCAGGGAAATTCAAATCAAAACCACACTGAGATACCACCTTAC
>NC_048227.1:10492264-10494849 GCF_002007445.2 Ailuropoda melanoleuca | reverse complement strand
CCCCAATGATACAGACATAGTGAAGAGAAGGGCCATATGCACCCCAATGTTCATAGCAGCATTGTCCACAATGGCTAAACTGTGGAAGGAGCTGAGATGGCCTTCAATAGATGAATGGATTAAGAAGGTGCAGTCCATATATACCATGGAATATTACTCAGCCATCAAAAAGAATGATTTCTCAACATTTACTGCAACATGGACAGGACTGGAGGAGATCATGCTAAGTGAAATAAGTCAAGCAGAGAAAGACAATTATCATATGGTTTCACTCATTTATGGAACATAAGAAATAGCAGGAAGATCAGTAGGAGAAAGAAGGGAAGAATGAAGGGGGGCGGTAAAAGGAAGGGGGAATGAACCACAAAAGACTGTGGACTCTGGGACACAGACTGAGGGATTCAGAGGGGAGGGGGGTGGGGGATCGGGATAGCCCGGTGATGGGTATTAAGGACGGCACGTATTGCATGGTGCACTGGGTGTTATACACAAACAATGAATCGTGAAACACTACATCAGAAAATAAGGATGTACTGTATGGTGACTAACATATCATAATAAAAAAAATTTTTTTTAAATGTCCCAATAGGGGGCGCCTGGGTAGCGCAGGTGTTAAGTGTCTGCCTTCGGCTCAGGGCGCNATGAATCATGAAACACTACATCAGAAAATAAGGATGTACTGTATGGTGACTAACATATCATAATAAAAAAAATTTTTTTTTAAATGTCCCAATAGGGGGCGCCTGGGTAGCACAGGNGCAGGTGTTAAGTGTCTGCCTTCGGCTCAGGGCGCGATCCCGGCGTTATGGAATCGAGCCCCACATCAGGCTCCTCCGCTGGGAGCCTGCTTCTTCCTCTCCCACTCCCCTGCTGTGTTCCCTCTCTCGCTGGCTGTCTCTCTGTCACATAAATAAATAAAATCTTTAAAAAAAAATAGTGTCCCAATGAACTGTTGTTTCAATCCAGCCAGCTCACTTGACTCTTGTTGTGCGCTAGAAAGGGGGTTGCAATAAATTATTCAGGATAAAGCATCTCTGCTTTCCAGAAAGGGCTGCACATTGGATCCAGTCTCATATGTAATCATATATAGCCTCCCTCATGCATGTGGCATCGCAGCCAGCATCCAGTTGGTGCCTTGACCAGTCCTGGGGCAAAAGCCTATTTAAATGCAATCAACATTCACAAGGTAAGAAGACAAGGAATGCACAGAGCAGCAAAGTCTAGGTATAGATTTCCACTTACAAGGCAACGCAGAGCCAAGGATTCATCCCAGACCAACCAATGTGTGGTGAAATGTGCCCTTTAAGAGCCTGGGCTTCTCACCAGGCCCAAATCCCCTGTCTGCCCCCATAACCGCCCCCCTGGCCCCTACCCCCTGCACCCTCTTTCTCGTGCTCCCCAAGAGGCAACAGGCCAGGAAAAAAGACTTACTGGGGGCCAGGAGATGTGGTCAATTCACATAGGTCCAGAGGGGAAAGAGCCTGTCAATGTTGAAACCAAACAAAAAGTCTTTTTTAAAAAGTCAATGCTTGGAATGATTTCTCTTCTCTCGGTCTCTCCCTTCAGAGCCCACAGTGAAGCCTCCCTGGCATTTCCAAACCAGAATCTCAGGTACAACTGATGACGTGACATGGAGTAAACCTTGTGACATCGCCAGCAGTGGCTCGAGATTTAAAAATTCCAGCCCCAGGTTTGCCACTGATCATGGAGGCCCCTAATCTGGGGCATCTCTCCGGGACTCAATCTTTCCATCCATAAAATGGGATGATAATGGCCACCTTACCTTCTCTCGCGTGGTTTGAGGATCTTTCGGGCAATGTGTATATCGGAAGGACTTAAAAGATCTGAGGCACATAGAGTGCAATAAGGATTTTTTTTAAATGTCAATTCAACACTTCTTGCTTCAAAAGTCTGAAGGATTGAAGCAAAAACAAAGACACAAACGTTTTCTCAAAAAAAAAAAAAGGAAAATACTTTTTTTTTTAAATTTATTTGACAGAGAACGAGACAGCCAGCGAGAGAGGGAACACAAGCAGGGGGAGTGGGAGAGGAAGAAGCAGGCTCATAGCAGAGGAGCCTGATGTGGGGCTCGATCCCATAACGCCGGGATCACACCCTGAGCTGAAGGCAGACGCTTAACCACTGTGCCACCCAGGCGCCCCAGGAAAATACTTTTAAATATAAAGCATCTTACTAGCCAAGCCCTAGATCTGTGACCAAATGCTATGATCAAGGAAGAAATTAGGCTGACTTGGGAGGGAAGGCTTGCCAGGAAACAAATAGGATCTCCCTGAGCCTGGTGTTTGACAGGCTGCAATCTTTGCTGGATAACTAAAAAAAAAATCCAAGCTGCCACAACTGAGAACAAAATTGAAACACAACTCCCATGGGATACAAACTGAGGGCTTCACAGGGGAGGGGGCTGGGCGATCAAGATAGGCCGGTGATGGGTATTAAGGAGGGCATGTATTGCATGGTGCACTGGGTGTTATGCGCAAATAATGAATCATGGAACATTACATCAAAAACTAAGGATGTACTGTATGGTGACTAACATAACACAATAAAAAATTATCATAAAAAAA
>NC_048227.1:10489720-10490339 GCF_002007445.2 Ailuropoda melanoleuca | reverse complement strand
AAAAAAAAGACTGATGAATCACAGACCTGTACCCCAGAAACAAGTAATACATTATATCTTAACTAATTGAATTTAAATTAAAAAGATATCTCCAATAAAGATTTTTTTGCCAATTATTTAAAAAAAGTCTTTTTCTAAAGATTTGTCTTTTAAGTTTCACCAATATAGAGTAAGTACAAAGATGTCAAATAAGCAAAGTCCTCCTATTCCCCTCAGATAGTCTGTTCAGTCTTTGTTTTACCAAAATAAATCACATGGCTCAACCTCTTTTGTGGGGAATTCAGAAAATTGCCTGAGAAAACCTGCCTTCTCCCACCCCGCGAAAGAGCAATTTAGTTCATTAAGCAAAAATAAGGTATGTGAAAGGAAACAGAACGGTTAGCAGGGATGACAAGTCAAATGACACCACAGATAAAAGGCTGGTATCCAAGATCTACAAAGAACTTCTCAAACTCAATACATGAGACACAAATAATCAAATCAAAAAATGGGCAGAAGATCTGAACAGACACTTTTCCAATGAAGACAAACAAATGGCTAACAGACACATGAAAAAATGTTCAAAATCATTAGCCATCAGGGAAATTCAAATCAAAACCATATTGAGATACCACCTTAC
>NC_048227.1:10418271-10488602 GCF_002007445.2 Ailuropoda melanoleuca | reverse complement strand
CTGTGCCAACCCAGGCGCCCCAGGAAAATACTTTTAAATATAAAGCATCTTACTAGCCAAGCCCTAGATCTGTGACCAAATGCTATGATCAAGGAAGAAATTAGGCTGACTTGGGAGGGAAGGCTTGCCAGGAAACAAATAGGATCTCCCTGAGCCTGGTGTTTGACAGGCTGCAATCTTTGCTGGATAACTAAAAAAAAAATCCAAGCTGCCACAACTGAGAACAAAATTGAAACACAACTCCCATGGGATACAAACTGAGGGCTTCACAGGGGAGGGGGCTGGGCGATCAAGATAGGCCGGTGATGGGTATTAAGGAGGGCATGTATTGCATGGTGCACTGGGTGTTATGCGCAAATAATGAATCATGGAACATTACATCAAAAACTAAGGATGTACTGTATGGTGACTAACATAACACAATAAAAAATTATCATAAAAAAATAAATAAATAAATAAAATTGACAAATAAATAGAACTGATCCATAGAATTAAATGAATAAATAGAATTGCTGAAACATGCTGCTGGCTGGATTATTGTAAAGATGCTCGATAAAGGTTGGTCAAGTGAATGAATAAATGCCCAGGGAGGTAATCAAGTTAAGGATCTAAAGAGGAAGCATTTACCCTGGATTATCTGGGTGGGCCTTTAAAGCAATCACACATATCCTTAAAAATGCGAGAGGTCGGGTGAGTTTCAAGACAGACAGGGAACAGAAGGAGGCCACGTGACAATGGGCGCAGAGACTAGAGTGATATGGGTACAAGTCAAGGGCCATCCGGAGCCACCAGAAGCCGGAAGAGGCCAAGAAGAATTCTGCCCCAGAGCCTGTGAAGGGAGCTTGGCCCTGCTGACGGCCTGGTTTGAGTCTTCTCGCCTCCAGAACCATGATAGAATAAACTGTGCTGATGGAAGCCAGCCCATTAGGGGGTGCTTTGTCTTAGCAGCTGCTGGAAACTAATACGCTCTCCTTTCACTAACCTGCTTTTATCCCTTCTCTGTGTTCACGAGAAAGGCCCACCCACCTAGCTGCCCAGCTGCAAAGATCTCGTTGCCTCGTCCACAGGTCAGAGGCAGCTGTCTGGATGCTCACAGTCCATGGGCCCAACTCCGTCCCTGCGCTTCTTGCTGCCTCCAGACATGTCACATCTAGAAGACAAGTAAAGGAACACCCGGAATGGATGGAGCCTGCATGTGGACCTCTACAAATGCTTCGGGGCTCCAACTTCCAGGCCTCCTGCCATTTGGAATTCTGTGGAAGAGACTGTTGGCTCTAACTGGCTGGCTGGCGGTGTGTCTTTCTATCATTCTCAGCCTGTCGTTTCACAAGCAGAGTGTAAAACTCAGGCCTCTTACAAGACTGACACACACAAGTGCTCCAAGCAGGACAGCTTGGCGACAGCTCTCCCCAAGAATGGATGCCCGCCAGGAAACGATGCCGTGGAGTTGCCCACAGGACCCACATGATGGTGATGCAAATTGCAATTCCAGCCATGGCCGGGGAAACAGCTTCACAAATCCCAGGTCTCAGGCAAATGGGGCTAAAGGCCCTGGCTACTGCCCTAAGTGTCAGAACCATTCTCTCCATCGTGCTGACCATGCATGGGCACCACCCATCTTGCTTGGAAAAAGCCCAGAGTTTTACTGATTTCACAGATAGAGAAACTGAGGTATGAAATATTATCTCTAGGGGTTTGTTTATTTATTTATTATTTCACACCCCCCCTTTTCCTTGATAGTCTGTAAAAGCATCTTAAAAGAATGGGAAAAATAGGGGGGCTCAGCTGGCCCAGTCAGTAGAGCGTGGGACTTCTGATCTCAGGGTCATGAGTTCAAGCCCCACATTGGGCATAGAGCTTACTTAAAAATAATAATAATAATAAAATAGAAAAATAATGCCAAGGGGGGGAAATGGAGGAAAGTAATAAATACAAAAGAGGGGGACAGTGGGTATGAGGTTGAAAACATCAAAACAACCCCACACTCACGGTGATAAGCTAATGAGTGTCATAAATAATGTAAACAGGGAAGCCTAAGCAGTTAGCAGGGTCAGGGAGATGAAAAAAACAAATATTCAGGAAAAGGAAAGTTCTCTTTATATTACCGTGGAGTGGACACAGTCTTGTGTAATGGGGGCGTCCTCAGAAGGATCTCTTCAGTGGCCACTACAAGGAGCGCCATGGGCACTTATCTCTCCTGACAGTCCATACAGGCCCTCAGGATCTCCTCCCTCCCAGAAGAACAGACAGAGAAGATAGCCCTGTGCCCTTGGCTGAGACCCTCCAAGGAAATTGCCAGATCAAGGTTTCATTGGTTAGAGCGACAGCCAGAAACTATCTGATGAGTCCACACACAAGACAGCCAGGCCCAATGGCACTGCCCATCAGGTGCGGATGTGAACAGCAGAGCTCCCTGGTCTCCTAAACAGCCATCCTCTCTGAGCCTCCCTTCCTTCGGTCCATTCTTGGCAGCCTCCTCTTACAACCATTGGATGGCTTCCTGTCCAAGCTCAAAAGCCTTTATAGCCTGACTTCAACCTCTTATCTCCCGCTACCCTCCACATCTCCTCCCTTACACCAACCACACAGAACTGATCTCCATTCCACCAGACATACCCTGCTTCTAGGTCTCACAGCCTTTGCACATACTGTTCCTGCTGCCTCAAATTCCCTTCCCTTTGACCAACCTTCAGACCAAATCCACATAGCGTTTTCTGTGCTTCCTCTCCTCTGGGTTCCCATTGAACATCATTCACTCTGGCACCGCACTAATCACAATATGTTATAAATTCATTGTTTATCAAGGATGAGAGTATGTGTCATGTTTCTAGTTTCTGTAGGGGCATAAGGCTCAGCACAAATCCAGTCAACAAGTACTTTCGCGTGAACTAGAATTTGAGGAGTACGTTATCACTTACAAAGGACTTCCCCACTCAGCCTCTAATGGGACTGCAGATGGCACCTAGCCTACTGTCCTGGGCCTGAGACTGTCACTTTCAGATCTCGGTGACATTCGGAGGGTCCAAACTCTTCCACTGATCAATGAAGTCTGGGTCTACTTTATCTTGCGACGCGTTTGCGACTGAGCTAATCAATGTGGGGGATTCAAAAGCAAGACCTTGCTTCAAAAGATTTGCATTCTGGGACTCACGTATGCAAAGCAGTGACAGAAAGGTACTTGGCAAATCACTTGAGTTAAAAAAGGTAGGAGCAGTGCTTTGAAAATTTCAAGTCCTGCAACATTAGCAGTTGTGAAATCAATGTGCATCATTTGTGAGTCATGACTAAAATTTAGAAATAAAACGGATGTGAGCAGACCGGACAGATAAGGTAGTGTAGCATTGCCTATAGCCTAGGCTACACGGTACCAGACCAAGAGCATCAGAGGTGGTAAGAGTTAAGTATTACATGAGTGTTTTGAGTCACAGTATAGTAAGTGTGTCTAACTAAAGGTCATGGCCAAAACATTGGAAAGCCACCGTCTTAGAACCTGGAGATCAGCAGGAAATCAGGCGATGAGAGAGCTGGCCAAAGTGCCTGATACCAGAAATTTGCTCCCACCCAGAATGAAGAAGAAAGGAAAAAAGACAGAGCAAAAGAGGGAATGATGTATCATCAGAGGTTAGAGAAATTTCCTTGGTGATGAGGTTGTCAAAGACAGTTTAGGAATGAAATGGCTAATGTTCAATTAGTAGTTGTCTTGCAGAGGGATGCCTGGGTGGCTCAGTCGGGTAAGCATCTGCCTTCAGCTCAGGTCCTGATCCGGAGGTCCTGGGATTGAGTCCTGCATCGGGCTCCCTGCTCAGCGAGGAGCCCGCTTCTCCCTCTCCCTCTCCCTCTGCCCTTCCCCCTGCTTATGCTCTCTCCCTCTCTTGCTCTCTATCTCACACACAAATAAATAAAATCTTAAAAAAAAAAAAGAGGTGTCTTGCAGAGACAAGAAAGACTTCTGAAGTCTACTAACACATACTCAGCCCTTCCTTCACCAAAATACACCCATAAACCCATTCTGCAAATAGCAGGTGATCCTCACTTAAACATTACCATTGATTCAGGCTAATTCTATGTAGAAGAGAGACAGCAAGACAGCCGACAAGATGGTCCAACCCCTACATCAAGGGAGAGGAGCTCACAGCCAAAGGAGAGCATAACAGTGCAAGTCCTCTGGGAATTTGCATGGATCTTAGCAAGGACATCATAGAGCCATGGGGCAAAAATAGGGATCTGAGCCTCTTCTCTAGGCCTCAAGGGCCTGGAGACCCCGGTCAACATCCAAGTCTTCTGTGAACGTTCACACTCTGTGGTGGTGAAGAGTGTCACAATGAGATTACCAAGAGAGATAGCTAAAGGACGTGTCGCTTAATCCAGCCAGATGTCCCTCTATCCCCTCCTCCAGAAGCCATCCAGAAGCTACCACATACATCGCAAAGACAGAGCTGACACTGTTCCTACAGCCACCCTCTCCCCAACCATTAGAACTCTGAGGCCACACGAACGACTCTGGTATTATATCCCTTCCAAATCCCAAGTGCACACTCTCCACACCCTACCTTTGGTCTAATCTTCTGACCTAACAGCCACAAATTCCCCCAAGCTTTCCTTGGAGGACGTGGCTGTTGTTCCCCCTCCCCAGATGGTCACCTCGACCAAACATTCTTTACCTCACCCATGTCTCCTCTCCATTGATCTAATTGTGGGTGATTGCGTGCAGTGTCCAGAAACTTCCGCCATGGTTTTAGTTGCTATATTTGTATTAAGGCAGTCTGAGTTCCCAGGAATAATTGTGGTTGTTGGCAATCACCGAGTTTGTCTAATTAAGCTTGGAGGAAGTAAGAAATGTATGCATATCTTGTCCAGCTGCCCCATGGCTTTCAAAGCACGAGTTCTTTTTGCTAATTCAATATAAAGAGTCTGTGTTTCCTCGACAGATCCTGACAACAGAAAATGTGATTTCCTGCAGCTTATTCATATAACAAAGTTCCACCACAACAACACAATTCAATGTTCCTGTGGTTATAATAGTGTTGTTGCTATTTTCACCCAATAACCAGTCTCATGGAACTTTCTTCTTGGTCTGCATTTTCGAAATCGTGGTATTGATTGCCGTTCAGCTTTGCGTAACAGGAAGAGAATGGGGTATGAGCACGGCTGCCTGGGCTCCATGCCTGGCTCCATTGTTACCCAGTTCTGTGAACTTTGCAAGTGACTTCCCCTTGACCTTGACCTCTCAGCGCCTCAGTTTCATCAACTCTGAGGGGAGGACAATAAAAGAAACCATTAGCTGTTGTGAGGGTCGTAGCGCAATGGTGCTCAGGACCAGGGGAGTATCCCATAAGCAGAGTGGCAAGTGACTCTCTTGCCCACATTGGGATAATGTGGAGAGTGAAGGAGAACACCATGAAAATTTATGTGGAGACACAGCATCAACTGGGACATATGGTCTACCTGTCAACATGCACCTACCATGATGACGATGGTGACTTTCTCCATACCTGAGCCTTCATTTCTCGGCCTACTGAAGATTGATAATGATATCTGTGCTTTAGGATTATCAAGAGAATTAAGGAAAATCTACATTAAGTGCCTGGCACAGAGTAGTCAATCAATGAGCAGCAACTAAATATTATTTTTATGGCTACCAGCCCAAAATTCATTTCTTTCCTGATGTGCCCCTTCTGACATCCAGTGCCCCGGTGGCTTCATATCCAAGCATAAACAGTTAATAACTGAAGAGAAGGGAACAGTCGTGCAGTGAGAGTCAATCTGACTCCTTTCTTGGCTCCAGTTGATGAATATAAACGATTTGAAAATTAAAAAGCCATTAGGCTATTAAAAATAGCTTCTAAGAACAATCTCTCAATAAATTATTTTCATGCTTAAAAACTCAACTGGAAAGAATATAAATGGTAATGCAGGCCATCTGAAAAGTCAATAACCAGATATAATGGTCAATTTCTCTAATATTATTGTCTAATTAAGCAATTTTGCTTTAGTCAAGATTACATTTCACTGAGTCACTGTGGTCTAAAAATGATGTAGAGCTGAGTTCTTTCAAGCCAAGGAGGAAAGAAATAAAACTTGAGTATAAGGAGGAACAGATTCTGATTTATGTTCTGTGCTCAACTGGCTGACTTTCCAAAGCACAGTGCAAGAGCTGGAAGGGAGCTTGCCCAATGGGCCAGGTGCTCAGCTAAAGCCTCAGATTCCTAGGCTCCAGGAGATAGCAGCCCACTGCAGGTGATGGGAGATGCTGTCTTCATGACCTCTCGCCCACAGAACCAAGGGGTACTGAGTGGTCTCTCTCATCAGTGAAGGGGAGCTTCACTCTTTGGGCTTTGGGGAGCTCTTAAAAATCCCAGTGCTCAAACAACTCCCCAGACCAATCCATTCAAAATCCTTGGGAGTGGGACACCAGCTGCAGTATCTTTTAAAGCTCTCCAGGAGATTCCAATGTGTACTCAAGAGGGAGAACCCCTGTTCTGGATGGTTCCTGAAGCATCTATAAGCACCAGCCAGGTGGTCCAAGATTCCTTAGAAACAACACCTTTCCAGTTCAGGGCCTCGGTGCCTTGAAGGTGGGCCTATAGGTTCTCCCCATATATGCCACCGAGGATCCTGGGGAAACCCACCCAGGAAGAAAACTGCAGCATGAAGGATAGATATTCCTGCTGCTGACGGCAAAACTGGGTGAGTAATATGATTCATTTTACACATCAACCTCACTGGGCCACAGGGTGCAAAGAGAGTTAGTCAAACATTACTGTGGGTGTTCCTGGGAAGCTGCTTTCAGAGGAGATTAATGTTGAAATCAGTAGACTAGTAAAGCAGATTGTCCTTCCTAATGGGGATGGGCCTCATCCAATCAGTTGAAGGCCTACATAGACCAGAAAGACTGACCCTCCCCCAGGAAAAGAGAATTTCCCGTGCCTGAGTGCCTTTGAATCAGGACTTTTTCCTAATTTTGAATTTGAACAAACTACCAACTCTACTTGGGACCCGAGCCTGCTAGCCTTCAGACTGGAATTATACCACCAGCTCTCCTGGAGTTTTAGTTTACCTACTAGCCCTACAGATCTTGGGACCTGTCAGCCTCCATAATGACCTGAGCCAATTCCTTATAATGAGTCTCTTTATGGTGATAGAGATAAATAGGTAGATAGGTATAGATAGATACACACACACACACGTATACGTACATCCAATTGGGTCTGTCTCCCTGGAGAACACTGACGGATACAGTGAATTTGCTCCTTATTACTATTCCCCCAAGTGCTCACCTCCCTAAAAACTGCAGCCTGCCGCTGAACAGTGGTATAACTAGCAATGCAGGTGTGAAAAGCAGCTTCCAACATGGCCCCCAATGATCCCCAACTCCTGGTGTTCATGCCCTTGGGTAGTTCCCTCCCACATTGTATCAGAGTTGGTTCTTGTGGCCAAAAGCATAAGGCAGACCCGACGGCGTGTCACTTCTTAGGCCAGGTTCTAAAAGGCATTGTGGCTTCACCTTTGCTCTCTCTTGGATTGGTCATTCTAGAAGAAGCCAGCTGCCACGTCGTGAGGACAGGCAAGCAGCCCCACGAGAGATGTGTGTGGCTAGAAATCAAGGCCTCTGTTCAGACAACAAGGTGGTGAGGTCTCCTGCTAAGAGTCAGTTAAGCCTTCAGATGACCTGGGCAGACGACATTGGCCCCTCCCCCACTCTCCAAGCTCACCTCCCACAGCAGTGAAAGCTGTTATCTGTCTCCTTACAAGGTGTCTTGAGTTCATCCTTATCTCTCCTTCCCCATTCATGCCCTCCTTATGTTTCGCTAGGTCTATTTCCAATTCATCTCCCTGCCTCCACTTTTATGCCCCTCACAGCTGTTCTCCACACAGCAGCTGGAGGGAATTCTCTAGAACAGAGGTTATATCAAAAGTTCCCAAATTTTCTCAGTCCACATCAATTTCAGTGACCCACTAAGTTTTTTGACAGCATCTCTAGTCCAAAAGGAATACCTAAGAGTCCTGTCTGGCTAGGGCCAAACAAAATATTCATGTCCTAAGACGGTAGTAGTTATCTGAAAAAATAACACACATAATTTGAAAGAAAAAATTAATATTTTTGTATCATTCTTAAATAACCACAGTCACTCCCTAGTGGTATGTGTGCACCTGTTGGGCACTGCACAACTCCTCAGACCTTAGAATCGGATTAGACCTTGCCGTCTTCATTTCCTGTTTCACGTTGATTGGGCTATTTATTACAGCAGCTATCAACCCTGATGATAGGGTTACATGTGGTCCCCTGGGTTTAATCATGCTACTCAATTCTACAGTGACTAATATTTACATAATCATACTATTGCAAATGCTGCCTGTGAATTCCCAGGGGTTTTTTTTGGTTTTGGGGGGGGGTTGTGTTTTTTTTTTTATTAGTCTTTGGTCAAAGCCTAGAGGACTTTTCTATGGTTTTCAAGAATGTAAGCGTTATACACCCACAGATGTTGAAGTGATATGGGGGGAGTACAGAACAGGGCAGCAGAACCAACATCTAAATGGATGGATCAAAAATTCTCGCAGAGTATTTCATTCAGGCTGATGGTAGAAACCAACAGAAGAACTAAAAGCTGAAAGTCAGCTGGGTCTGCAGTTTGAGACTAAACATGGAGGTGGGTAAGCAAAATTTTCAAAATTCAAAATTTTCAAAATCTTACTTCAAAAAAAGTAAGATTTTCACTTTCAGTTTCTGTACGCTCTTCTTTTTTATATCTGTCGAAACCACTTTTAACCCCATGAATGTTACTTTTATAAGGAAAACAAAATATTGTCTTTCCATTCAGTTAGGGTTTTAATACCCCCCTTTCTACAAGTCTGCCTTCTATCCATCCTCCCTCCTGACAAATCAACTTAGTGTGACTTTTTTTTTAAGATTTTATTTATTATTTGAGAGAGAGCACAAGCAGCGGGAGGGGCAGAGGGAGAAGCAGGCTCCCCACTGAGCAAGGAGCCCAATGGAGGACTCCATGCCAGGACCCCGGGATCATGACCTGAACCAAAGGCAGACGCTTAACCGACTGAGCCACCCAGGTGCCCCTAGTGTGACTTTTAACTTCTGTGTCAGGCATGGTGTTCGACCTCATGATTTCACTAATATCCAGTAGCACATCGCTTGTCCTTTNCCCCCACCCCCTCCATCCAACCCCATAGCTACTAGAAAACAGACTATGTCCTAAGTCTTATTTTTATGTATGTCCTATCTCTGTGCACGAGTTAGGGCCACCCATAGAAGACACTCTATAACTAGCTGTTTTCTGAGCCCCAAGTCCATTTGGCTACAAAAATGAGAGGCTGAATGTTAGTTAGCCTCAAGAGAATGGGGCATTTACGTGTCTTCTTCACTGGGCTGGATTCTTCTTGAGGGCAGAGCTTGATTTTTATACATTCTCAAGTTATTACAGACTGAGAGATGCCAACAGAAAAAACTACTCAGTACCTGAGTGGAATGGACAAATGGGTGAATGAGTGAGGTCAGCAGGTTGGAGCGAGAGTCCTCTAGAATCAAAATTCCAGCTCCTGCAGAAATTATGGTAATACGCTTCCTCTGGATTCTATTTTTCATTAACCTTTGAAATTAAACACTTAACTATTTTGTCTGTATGTACCATGTGTTCAAAACCTACAATATTAGAAAGAGATATTTACTATAGATCTTTGTACATTTATCAAAAGTCCTCATACGGATCTGAGTTTGTCGAGAGAAGGAGAAAGTTCTAGATTTCTTTTCTTTTTTTGTTTTGTTTCAACTTGCCGCAGTAATGACACCCAAAATTACAGGAGCAGCCAGGGTATCTCTCTCTCTCTCTCTCTCTCTCTCTCTCTCTCGCACACATAAGTGCATGAGCATTCACACACACACACACACACACACACACACACACACACACACGGCATCCATCTTTCAGCCTCTTGAATCCCATTGAAAACCCTAAGGGTCTGTGAGACTTTATGAAAGATTCCCTTTATGTGACACATCTTTAAGATCTTCTCTGAGATGGCCCCAAACCCTTGAAATACTTCAGGCTGAAAGCTATTACCTGTGTTGAGTGGAGCACTGTCTACCACTCAAAGGCCTTTTGACTCTCCAAGGAGTATTCACGTTGCCTTACTATACTTACTATATTATCCCAAATACATTTCCTCTGCTGAGCCCAAGGCTTACAACAACGTCCCATCCTGTGTCTGTTGGATATTGCCCTTCATAGCCTCAGCAAAAGGACCGGGAGGAAGGTCACTGGCTGTCATCATCTATCAAACATCTATTCCATTCAGAAGCTGTACTACACATATATAAAGAACCTGAGATAGCGATCAAACAGTAAATGTCACCCAAGGACCAGGGATTACCCCCTTGGAGAGTCGTTGCATGGGCAGCAGAACCCAGCGTTACCGTCTGATGGCCAGGCACTCCTTGAAGGTTCTGCCCACCTCCTCGTCTTCCACACTGGAAGAATCAGGTGTCAGCTGTCCAGCATCTGTTCATGATCTGGGCTGGAGGGCAGGACTGGAGGTGTGGGGGAGGAAGCCTGCTTCATCCAGGTGAGCAAACATGTGTGCACTTGGAAGAAAGATGAATGAGGTTCAGCTGTCTCCACTGCAGGGTCAAGCAATGACATCCAATTCATACAGAGTCCGTGTGCCATGAGGGATCAGAAATCCCCTCTCTAATTAACTCGTTCCCAGGGCCCATCCTCTGCACAAATGGGGCCACACTCCTCGCTGCACAAGACATTCCAAATGGCCACACCTCAACCAGCAGAGAGGACCGTCCATGCCTGGCAGTCCCCGGACTGTTTCCCCCTTCAGTCTTCTTCCCCAAATTTCCCGATGTCCTCATTTGCTGGGGATGCCATCATTTCTACTCTGTTGGATAAGGAGAAAAGGACATTTGAGACCTGGGAGAAGGGAAGAGGGAGTGAGAGGAGAACCTCAGAGAAGACGTTTCTTTTGGTTAGGTCTTCAGGTTGAATATCTTTAAAAAAAACAAAAAAGTAAGTTGTCCTGTAAAGAGTTATCCTTTGTGAACATATCCTTAGATGGTGGAAATCCAGAGAGACTCGTTAGAGAAATCCACCCCAAACATATACACGTGGTTGCTGTTGTTATTGTTGCTGTATTCCTTACATATATTATCTCATTTAACCCACAAAACAACTGCGTTGTCACCCCTATTTCACAGATGAGGAAACCACACTCAGAGAGTTCGCGGGATCATTCTATTGTCAAATATGTTGGTTAAGTTTCCCATAAGTCCCTTCCTCATGGGGTTCTGAATTAGACAGGCCACAAGAGGAAGCTATCAGAGACTGGCAGGGCCAGAACTGAAATGACACAGGGGCTCTTTAAAGGAGTTCAAGAGCAGGTATGATGCCGCACAGGTGCAGGTCAGGTGTGATGGCACACAGAAACAGAGGTGCCCCATGGGTTCTAGCTTATTCTTCCTCTCCTCCATTCCAGGCCCAGCTCTTCTGCCAAAATGCCGACCCTGTGGACCAACAGTGGCCCTCCCTGCCATCAGATGGTTGTCTGCAGACCCAAGAGGTGGTTAAAACTCCTGTAAACCTCTGTAGGCACGCCCCTTTGCTGTCCCATTGCGGCAGTGGACTTGCCTGCCTTCCTCATCACCAGGGCTTCAGAAAGTTAGTGACTTCTCAGATCTTGCAATTCCCCTCCTTGATCTAAAGGCTAATTCCTATATTACATCCCTTATTCCAAATATATCTAGTTCTGCTTCCTGGACTGAATGCTGGCCAGTAAAGAGAGATTAGGTAACATTCGAGGGCCACCAACCTCGGAAGCAGTAGAATGAGCAACGAGGCAGGTATGAAATCAGCGGTCAGCACTGAGGGTGGCACCAGAAGTGGAAAGCTCATCTAGCCCAAGGGGCTGGTCCCAAGGGAGCCCCTGGGGCTTCAGGCGTGGTGTCCAATCAATGACACTCTTCAGATCCTGGGGCGTCCCATCCAGTGGTGGCGTCTAATGTCCAGAGCCAGTGGGTGAGAGCTTCAGTCTTGGATAATCATCCTGTCCATCAGGAGACCCCACCAATGTCCAGTTAATAAGATATATCCTTCCTCTCACTTCTTTTCCAGAAAAAGACAGATCAGCTATCAGAAGCCACCACCTCCATTTGGAACTAGAATATGACACACAGGGAGCTGGGCTTTAGGAAAAAGAAGCAACTGAACACCAGGTCTGCTTTCTGAGCCCCAGCCTGGAGTCAGCTGTGGCCGTTAGGACCTAACTGTCTCCAGTGAAGCTTGTCTCAGGAACCAAGGAGCCTATGGGAGGAAACCTCAGTGACAGTTTCTAGAAGGGCGGGCCTGGGGAAGGGTGACATGGGAAGTGCAGACACCCTAGGATTTCCCAAAAGGAGTCTCCTGAGCAGCAAGGCACCCTGGCTGAGAGCTTAGAACACAGAGACAGAGCAGGAAGAAACAAAACCCTCTTTACTCATGGTACCACGACCCTCATGCGCGAGCGGGTAAGGGCTCTAAGTTTGCTGTAAACGGCGTCCGAAGCAAGCTGCCTGGTTTTGCAGATGAAACCCTTAAATGTTCATGTGTTTCCTCCCTGACGGTGCCTACCTGGAAATCAGCCTCCTCTCACCTGTCCTACGTCCACTCAACACCCAGGATCCCAGCGAGGCCACTTCCTCTTCAGCCTGTTTCCTCCTCCACAGGATGGGGGGAAAGCAATATCTATCTTAGAGGTGACCTGAAGAGTTCGGTGACTTCATAGTGTGACTGGCTAAGAATACACAGGGCTCACTGTAAGGGCTTAATTAATGCTAACTCTTATTAAACACTCACTATTTTCCAGGCAAAGCTGCAACAAACCCTTGACCCCGTGGAGGGCTGGTGGGAATGTAATGGGCATCATGTCTTCCCAGCCAGTGGGCTGGACTCCAGTATGGGTGGGATTGTGTCCCCACCCCCCAAAACAAGATATGTTGAAAACCTACCTGCCAGGAGGACCTCAGAATGTGACCTTTTTTAGAAATAAGTTCTTTACAAAGGTAATGCGAGGATTGCTGGAGAACACCAGGAGCCAGGAGAGTCAAGGAAGAATTCTCCCCCTAGCCTTCAGAGAGAGCACGGCCCTGCCAACACCTTGATTTGGGGCTTTCAGCCTCCAGAAGTGTAAAACGATACACTGCTGTTGGTTTAAGCCACCCAATTTTTGGTCCTAGGAAACTAATACAGACTCGGGTCTTAACACTTGGCCAGAGATGCCTGGACTCCGGAGCAGTGAGGGGCCCATGTTCCACTTGTCATAAGGATGAGGAGGCAAAAGAAACCAATCAACAAAGAGAGCAAGAAGAACATAGACACCCCCAAAAAAGCAAGACACAGAGAAAGCTAATTCTGATTGCTATTTCATATTCCACTTGGTCTTTTCTTGAGGGCTAAGTTCCTTCTCTGAACTCTGAGAGCACCTACGTCCCTGGAATGGATTTTCCTTTAGGTCTTAGCCTAGCTCAGGTGGGTGCTTACTAATTGCAACCAAAGGAACCTTAAAAATGCAACAGCCACATCTTCAACATTGTAAATGCCACCTCCAAGACATGGTGGACAGAGTGTGAGTCCCAGGAATGTGCAGAGGGCAGGGGACCCTTCCAAATGACAGGAGGGGGAGGCTTTCCAGAGTGGTGACCATTCCCTTGGACTTCACAGGGATACCAAAGAGGTAACACACAGAGGAAGAGTTTAAGGCATCGTGACCACCTTTTAGATTCTCTTGTTTCTGCAGGATTAACACTGAGCTGGTTGATCCTGGGAAGGTGTTCATCACTCTTGAGCTGAAGCACAATCAGAGTAGCAATAAAACCACTGCCCAGTTGCCATGTTAAATTGAGCCAGGCATTGAGGAGCTGTCCCGCGTCCTCCTGTTTTCAGAAGGCAGCCCCGAAGTTCTCTGCCAACTGAGACCACATCTATTGATCCCAGAGCAAATTGACTCTCCTGCCTGTGTATCACAATTCAGATGCAGACACTGAACGATGTTACCTTCCGATCCCAAGACCAGCATTCGAGCTGCACAAATATTTGCTTTGTTCCTCGGCACTCCACCAATTAAGCCAAAGTGGAAAGGAAAATCACATTACGGCAGCGGAATGAACAAGGTGCTGCAGTTAGTGGGCTCCTCAGGGGCTGTGAGGGATCGGGAGACAGGTCTCACAGTCGAACAATAGATGCTCACCCCCAGGATAGGACAATGCAGGATGTTTCTTTAAAGTCAACGTGTCTTGCGATTCAATGGACCCTTGACGCAAGTTCCCTCCCATAAAGAAGCAACCTGCTCTTTTCCTGGCGCAGAATCTCCGTAACCCCTTGTGCCCTGCTCTCAACTTCTCCCTCTGTCTTATATCCTCTGCTTTCCATTCCTCTTTCCCTACTTCTCTGTTCTGTTTTTCTCTTGGTCCATCTTAGTTGGGGGTCTGGCAGGAACGCAGCCTCCCGTCCAAAGAGAGGAAAAGGGAACAATGCAAGTGTTGTCCATCTGCTGGTGACATCAGGGGAAGAAAAGATGAAGCCGAGACGCATGTGGTTTAATTCCATCCCAAGATCAGTCTTGCTGCTGACGGTCCTGTTGGCTCCCGGCCAGGGCATCCTGTGTCCTCACCAGGCTGAGCCAGGTATAATGGGGAGATTAAGAGCCTGCCTGGAGCAAAGGTTCTCAGGCAGTCTGGCGGCCCTCATTAGTGTCAAACTGCAGGAAAACAATCCTTCCCCCCCCCGCCCCTACCCCCACGTGCACAGCCATCCTGGAGGGAAGGGAAGGAGGAGCCATTCGGGAAATCACTGCTCCCTGCAATCGGGAGCACCATCGAAGCTCTCTGCTTGTGGCCTGGCGGCCCGCACAAATTCACTGACATCTGCTCCGTGCAAGGTCCAAGAGCTGTCAAGATGAACAAGACACTCGCCAGGCCTTGGGGAAGCTCTAGGTCTGCAAATAGACTTGCAGACAGCCCCCCACCCCCCGCCTTGGGGATGCATCAGGTAGGCAGAACCTGCCATGCCACAATGGAGCTGTGCTGGAAATTGTGTGGGAGTGAAGCAGGTGAGGGAGGAGAACAGGATTCCAGCAGGGGGGGGGAAAGCATGAGACATAAGGAAGCATGAATACATGGATGGAGTGCTGGAACAAAGCAAGGGACTTGGAGCTCGTCCCCCGGCCCGGGGAGCCTGAACCAAACTAGCCTGGGAGAGAATGAAGCTGAACCTGTGTCCTTACACCTTGTCCCCTGGGTGTTGAATTATCTTTGACCACGAAGGTTTTTGTGGTAAAGTAGATAGAGCATAACATGTACCGTCTTAACCATTTCTAAGCACACGGGTCAGTGGCACTAAGTACATTCACACTGTTCTGGAGCCCATCCCCACCATCCATCTCTAGAACGTTCTCTCTTCCCCAGCTGAAACTCATATCCACTGAACACTGACTCCCCTTCTCCCCTGCCCCACCAGGCCTTGGCGGCCAGCCTTCTGCTTTCCGTGTCCGTGAACTTGACACTCTGGGCACCTCACAGAAGTGGACTCACTCAGTATTTGTCTTTCTGTGAGTTGCTTATTTCCACTTAACATAATGTCTTCATGGTTCATCCATGTTGTCACAAAATATAAAATTTCCTTCTTTTTCAAAACTGAATAATATCTGTAAAAATATTTATACCATGAGCATGGAACTTTTGCAATTCCAGTAAGTGGAAGTAAATAAAATAGGCCTGAACACTGCAAAAAATTAATTTTTTTTAAAAAAAGAACCTTTTGACAAGGCAAGAAACAACAATTGTTGGAGAGGATGTGGAGAAAGGGGATCCCTCCTACATTGTTGGTGAGAATGCAAGTTGGCAGCTACTCTGGAAAACAGTGTGGAGGTCCCTTAAAGAGTTAAAAATTGAGCTACCCTATGATCCAGCCATTGCACTACTGGGTGTTTACCACAAAGATACAGACATAGTAAAGAGAAGGGCCATATGCACCCCAATGTTCATAGCAGCATTGTCCACAATAGCTAAATCGTGGAAGGAGCTGAGATGCCCTTCAACAGATGACTGGAGTAAGAATATGTGGTCCATATACACAATGGAATATTACTCAGCCGTCAAAAAGAACGATTTCTCAATATTTGCTGCAACATGGACGGCATTGGAGGAGATTATGCTAAGTGAAATAAGTCAAGCAGAGAAAGACAATTATCATATGATTTCTCTCATCTATGGAACATAAGAACTAGGAAGATCGGTAGGGGAAGAAAGGGATAAAGAAAAGGGGGGTAATCAGAAGGGGGAATGAAGCATGAGAGACTATGGACTCTGAGAAACAAACTGAGGGCTTCAGAGGGGAGGGGGGTGGGGGAATGGGATAGGCTGGTGATGGGTAGTAAGGAGGGCACGTATTGCATGGTGCACTGGGTGTTATACGCAACTAATGAATCATGGAACTTTACATCAAAAACCAGGGATGTACTGCATGGTGACTAACATAATATAATAAAAAATACTATTATAAAAAAAAGAAGTTTAAATAAATAATAAAATAAAAAAGAACATTTTGTTCCCCATCATAGAAAGTGCAGCCCAAACTGACTGAGGCAGAGAGGGGGGCTTTGTGGGGATAGTGGAGGGATTAACAAGCATTATTCCAGACCTAATAGAACTTGTCACCTCTCCCAACAGCTGTGTCCCTGGTAGACCTCTCCAACTGACCCATGTACCTTATATGCTGAGGTTGGCTGGGCCTTGGGGTCTGTCTTCACACGGGCCTCCAGAAAAGTACCACTTGCGGATTGGAACTGGTTCATGAGGTAAAACCACCCGCCGTTCTTCCCCTAGAGCACGGTGAGAATCTCTATGACCAACATTTATTCAAGGCTCACTGTGTCTCCCGGGGGTTGACCACACTACCTCATTTAGTCCCCAGAACAGCCCCCATGAAGTAGGGACTCTGTCACTAACCCCATTTTACAGATGGGGAAACAGAGGCACAGAGAATTTAAGTGAGCTGTCCGAGAATCCAAGCGGACTGTTGAACCCAGATGCAAACCCAGGCTGGCTGGTAGCCCTGTGGGGTGTCCCCTGGGCCTGCCCTCCCCACTGAATCCTCATCCCCCCTTCAAACCACCAGAGAAACACGGAACACAATGACAGGATTCCAGAGGGGATGACTGCATTTTCTAAAGTGCTTTAGGTTTTTATCCAAACTCAAAGAGAGGAGCGAAAATGAATTAAATTATAATTGGACAATATGGGTTTTTGAATCGTAATTGTTGTAATTAATTTACCATCAATATAATGCAAGGAGTTAAAAATAATGGATTGAAAGTGGCTGAAAACCCATTGAAAATGTAATATGTACAAGTGAAATACTCGTCTTACATATAAAGTACTTAACCGAATATGACATACTCTAATAAATCTCCCTCTTACTCATTACGGCTGCATGTGCTGCAGCCCCCAGTCAAGCTTATCAGTGGAGCATAAGAGCTGGTACAATTCCTCTTTAATCCCTCTCAAGACCCCCTTTTGGCATCAGAATAAATTTCACAACAGCACATTCTTTTAAACCCTCTGCTTCTCATGCTTGGATGCTCGTCCTTGTGGGAGGGCTCCATTCAGGGCCCAGCGCAATGGAATCATAGCACCCCAGGCTCTAGAAACATTGGCCGGGGTGGCCGTGTTGGGAGTTGATGCCCTCAAGAGCCCTGTCCTGGCATCGGGCAGAGCTGGGTTCAAATCTCCGCTCGGCCACCCATAGCTGGGGGTCTTTTAGCCTCTCTGAACCTTGGTTTGTTGATTTTTTTTTAAATGGATAAGCAAATTACCTTCTCGAAGGATTGTGGTAAAAATTTAGAAAGAATATGAGTAAAGCATAAAAACACAGTCCTCGGCACACGGGAAGCACTATGATTTGTTTTGAAAAGTCCGAGTATTGTCATCTACATGGATCCATACCGAAACAAAACGTAAAATCTTCACGCAGTGTTTGAAGGAGTCCCAGTCCCCTTCCCTCCCCGAAGGCCACCATTCAAGTGCCAGCATATGAACGGGGATAGTCACGTGGACCCTACAGGATTGGTGTAGGGATCACCGTTTTCATACAGTATTCACTGGTGCCCTTCCAGGTGCCAGGAACTTTCCTGGGACACACATAAACTATGAATAAGATTATTATCTGTCTTCAGAGACCTCAAGGTGCAGCTTGGATGGGTAACTAATGGTATGCCCAGGCCTCAGTGAGAAGCATCTGTGTGGTAGTGTCTTCTGGGAAACCCTGAGCCTCTTCAATCACTCAGAGATCCCCACTTCACACCTCCAGTCCAGTCAGACCAGGGAGACATCTGGAGTAACGGAGCGGAGGGCAGAAAGCAAAGCAGGGCTTCAGGGAAACCACCGAGCAGGCTGGGAAGTAGAGAACATGCTGGAACCCTGGGGGCTGGATGGACGACACCCTGTGCAAAGTAAAATCAACATCTGCTGGGAAGAAGCAAATCAGAGCTGGAAGGGAAAGCCATGCCTGATTCCCCAGGCGCTCCAAACACAAGGCTGATGGCAGCCAAGCTAGCTGCGGGCCCCACCTGCTGGTGCGTTGGATATAATTCGATACCAACAGCAAAATCCCCAAAATGGAGGTCACAGCAAGAGACACTCTCTGCTGCCCATGACCCAAAATAAACCTACCCTCCCCAGATTGGAACTGCAGACAGAGAAGCCCAGTTCTGGGCTCTTTCCTTTAAAAAGGAGGGGGAGGGAGAGAGACAGAGAGAGAGAGAGAGAGAGAGGAAAAATTCAGGGCCATTTCCTGGGCCTGTGAGGACTGCATGCCCAGGGAGCTGTGCGAATGACAGCATTGGAGAGTGATGGCCACTGCTTTTTGCTTTCAGTTTTACCACAAGTCAGGGAGATTTCTGCTTCGCTCTGAATAAATCCGCATTAAGATGAGAGAGATGTCTAGACACATTTAATCCAGAAAATCCCTCTTTCTGAAAGGAAATCACTCTCTACATGGTAGGGATATCAAAAGGCAGTTGTAAGGTGACATTAAAAAGCATGGATTTGGGCATCAGACAGATCTATGTTGAAAACCCAAGCGTGGTTCTTACTAACTACCTTGGTTCTGAGCAAGTCGGAGCGTCTCTGAGTCAGTTTTTCTTACAGCAAATGGGGATAATCATACGAACCTCACAGGATTGTCGTTCGGATTACGGTTGCATTTAGTATTCACTGAGGCCCTTCCAAGTGCCAGGAACTGTGCTGGGACCCACGCAAAGCAATGAGTGAGACGAGGCTCTTGCCTTGGCAGTGCCACATCCTAGCATTGGATGGATGATGTCAAAGAGCCATCATGTGGCGTGTCTGCCATATGCACAGGAGTCTGCGTAGCAGAGTCAATAAACACAGGGCAAAATCGATAGGGAAGGAGGGCAGAGGAGGTAGGGAGAATGCATGAAAGTGCTGAGCTTGTCTCAAAGGGTGAGTCTGAGCCTTCTGGTAGACCAGATGCCACTGGCATTCCAGGGAGAAGCATCTGGAAGGACGAAGCCGTGTAGCAAGACTTGAAATGGCGAGGGCAATGGGAGGAGGGCAGCAGAAGGGGAAGGGTGGGCCCAGACCCAGCTGAGGAGGGTCACATATGCTCAACTAAGGAGTCTGTGTTTCCTTCCCCATTGTGATGCTGCTAGCTCTATCTTGACTTCTTCAAAAAGGCTTTGACAGAGCCAAGTGTGAACTCTATCCCAAGGTCATTGAAGAGTAATATTGGAGCAATATAATTTGTCATGAAGTTCATGAAAGTGCCTGCAATTAAGAAGTGCTCAATACACCCTGGTTTCCTCCTATGCCCTGAGATAAGAATGCTTCCATTTTCTGGATGTTTCCACCTTCTAAGTATCTATCTCGTGCAGTAACACCTCGACCTCATCTGCAGAGGTCAAGGGGAGAGCAAGGGGTCATGTCAGAGATGATTGTGAGCTTGAATGGAGCCATCACCAAAGGCAGAGGAAGGAAGAAGCAAGAAGACCAAAGAAGCGGCAGCACGAGGAGCCCCCGAAATGTTGTAGCTTCCAGAAGACAGAAGGGCATCTCTCTCCTACATAACTGTCCGGGAAGGGTAGGCAGGATCGGCTCCATGAGGTCAGCAGGGACCCAGGTCTTTATCTTCATTCTCGTTTATGCGAAGTTGCTGCATTTCCTCACCTCCATTTAGCCATCAGACAGGAAATCGGGGACATCCGGGGCAAATCGCATCAGCTTGGAGGCACTCCCACTCGCATCCGATTGGCCTGAACTTAGTTGCATGATGTATACGGAGTTTGAGGCGCTACCAGACTGTCCTCCCCCTCCTTGTGAACAGGGGTGATTGAGCTGAAGTTTCTGAGGAAGATCAGGGTTCACTGAAAGGGTTGGGGGGTTCACTAGAGTCTTTCCATCAGGGGGAACTTCCCTGAAGCTAGTGGTTGCAGTAGGAGGTCATGATCACAAGCAGACGGACGTCACAGAAGCAAGTAAGACACTCTGTGTTTCAACCAGCATCCCGAGGCACCAGCACAACCCTGGACCCACACCCAGCTCAGGAGACAGCGTGGCGGGAGGGCAAAGGGCCGGCTTTGGAGGCGGAAAAAATGGGTTTCCTTCCAATTCTGCCGTCCAGTGGTTGAGTGGCCTCGGGAGAGACACTGGATCTCTCTGAACTTCAATTTCTTTACTAATAAATGACACTGCTGTGGACGGTTGGATCAGTGCCCTCATATGAAGAGACCAGAGCTTGCTCTCTTGCTCTCCCCCACCCACTATGTGAGGACACAGTGAGGAGGTGGCCATCTGCTAGCCAGGAAGAAAGCCCTCGCCAGGGACCAAATCTGCCAGCACCTTGCCCTTGGATTTGCAGTCTCCGGAACTGTCAGAAATAAATGTTGATTGTTGGAGCCCCCCCGTCTATGTATCTTGTTTTAGCACCCCAAGCTGAAACACATACCGCTGCAGAAAAGGTCAGGTGCCTAAGTCAGAGCCAGCACATAGCAGGTGCTCAATACAGAATAACATCAATTATCATATCTCAGTTATTTCCATCATCATTTTTATCACGCAGCCCCTGCCCTCAAGGAGCTTATGGTCTGCCAGGGGAAACAGATACATAATACAGCGTTTGGGGTGAAACAAAGGGGTGCCCAAGTACTTTGGCTGCCCTGGGGCTTTTCGAAATAAAATCTTCCCCTGGGAAAAAAGCTAAACTCATACCTAGAGCCACATACACATTCTTCTGCTGCACCAGGACACCCTCCCCGCCCCCCGCAAGGCTGATCCTAGAGATGGGGGGCGGGGCAGGCAGGCGGTAGAGCTGCGAAATGCATCCTGTCCCTCAGCTCTGGTAACTAGCTGGGTACAGCTCCTGGCAAACACAGCAGGCACGGGAACGCATGCCACCTCCCAAGTTATGGTACACACTGGCATCCTTCTGGGTACACAAGCTGTCCCCACTGCCGGTGCCAACAACGCTGCCGCGGCAATGTCATATGGAGATGTGTTTGCCCCTCCCCCCCCCCCCCCCCCCCCCGTGCCTGGCAAAAAGTAAACTGCTTTATTTCACTTCGGGTCCATATGCCACCCCAATTTCTGATCAGAGGTATTACAAATTACAGTATGTCTCCACAGAACATTAAAGGAGGCTCCTGTCTCTCTCTGTGTCAACACATTAGTTTCAGTTGTTGGAGAGAATGTGCTCCATGGCGTTCTCTTCCTTCACAGATCATTTCTTTTCTGCGCTCCCCAGGGACAGGACCCCCGGCTAAGATGTTCACCTCCCCTCCCTACCTCATGCCCCCTACATAATTTAATCTGCCCTGGGGGCAGGCAGGTTGCTTTGCAATCAAAGTGCTGATTTAACAATTGGAAGAGAGATTAATTAAGGAAGAAAGGATTTTCTCCCTTTCCTCCTTGTGGGTTCAAAAGTTCCTTTAATAAGAGGAATCAACAGACATCAAAATAAAGGAGTGGAAAGTAGGTCCCAGGGCCCCTCCCCACGTGCGCCCCCAGGTCTCTGCAATCCGCCCCGACATCCTGACACCCTGGGATGGGAGCAGCCTTTCCCGCCAGCTGCCCCCCAGCAGATGCCCTCGGAGAAATCAATCGGACCCCCCTGCGGGGCCGAGATGGACAGAAGGAAATTTAAAGGGGATTTTTATAAATTTCATCAATACGAGCACAAAACAGAAGCAGGACAGCTTTATTGATTTAAACATTAGAATAACATGTGCTTTCTTTGCATTTTCCCAGAAGTGATAATGTTGCTTATTTTTAATCTAGATTGAAATCTCCAAGAGTTTCCACAAGCCCCTTGTGGTGATTACCAAAGATTAGTAATAACATGTCTAATTAGTGTAGAAAGACATAAAAATCAATGGCAGTGTGAAATGTTATCCCGACTGACTGCACAAGGAGGAGAGCCCCCCTCCCCCGCACATCCCCCAGGACAGGCAGCGCCTGGCAGTCCCCTGCTCAGCCCCAGGCCCGGGGGATGGGCTTACACCCATCCCCACGGGGACAGAGGGCTTTGCAGGGGCTTTCTGAGTTCCCAGATACCCTCCTTTGAGCTTCTGATGTCTTTGTTGGGGGAAATAACAGAAAGAGAGGGTGACTGCCCTGCAGGTGAGCCAAGCCAACTAGAGCCCAGATTCTCAGCTCTGCCTTTAGGGCAATTCAACTCTATTTACCAAGCATTCCCAGGGAACAAAGGGAGGGAAGACCCAGCCCCTGGTGGCCAAGAAGCCCCGACCCACTGAGGGGGTGGTGGGAGGGGGTGCTATGGGTGGTGGAGACCCGTGTGCCCCCCCAAACCTGGCACTCAGGAGGCAATTCTCAAAAGGCTTGTTTGGGGGGCGTCTGGGTGGCTCAGTCATTAAGCATCTCCCTTCAGCTCAGGGCGTGATTCCAGGGTCTTGGGATCGAGCCCCGCATTGGGCTCCCTGCTCTGCTGCGAGCCTGCTTCTTCCTCTCCCACTCCCCCTGCTTGTGTTCCCTCTCTCGCTGGCTGTCTCTCTCCATCTAATAAATAAATAAAATCTTTAAAAAAAAAGAAAAGAAAAGAAAAGGTTTGTTTCTATCCCAACACCAGGAGAGAGTTCCCTTTGCATCCCACAGAAGACAGCCATGCCTCCACCCACTGCCCAGCTCATCCTCTGACACCCTCCCCCCCCACACCGATGGCCTCCCACACCCTCAGAGGCTTGGTTTGTGCTTTACCATATGGGGGGGACCCTAGAGGTCCGAGTGAGAGAGACAAAAGGAGAGAAAGACATCAGGACCCCCAGATATAAACACATGATTACAGATTATACAGCAATACAGCTCACCATTCAAGTCCTGCTACCAAGTAAAAACACAGTGTCCTAAGGGGTATAACGAAGTGCCAAAGACATGGATGAGGGAGGGGTTAATTCCGCCTCCCAGGTGGGATTCAGAAAACAGGTGAGCTTGGAGATGGGTCTAGAAGGAGGCATTGGCAGGAAATGGAAGTAGGGCTCTGACAAGCTCACGCCCAGAGGTGGGGTCATCAAAGTAAAGGGGAGAAGACAGTGAGGGATCCATGACCGCTCACACCTCACCCCACCACCATTTCCCTCCAACCCACCTCTCCACCAGCATTGCACCAAAGCCCAACCCAATGGGCAGTGTTGGTCTCTATTTGGTTCCCTCGTGTTGCTGCATTTGACCCCGTGGACCACTCTCTTCTAGAAACATCTTTTTCCTTGATTTCTTGGATTCCATTTATGTCTCTTGGATTCCATTAATGTCTCTGTCTCCTCGTGCAGGTCTTTCCGCTATTGATAATCCCTGTGGCTCCATTCAGAATGCCCAACATTCTTTACCTTCCCGCTTTGGACGGCGTCATGCAGATGCACGGACTTTCCTGCCATCTTTATCCTGATAAGCCCCCAGTCTCCCTCACCAGCCCATGCTTCCCCCCTCCTCTCCTGACCCACATGTCCCACACTCTGCCTCCCATTTCATCCAGGATGTCCCATAGACAGGCAACACCCACTCCAAGTGTCCAGAACCAAACTCACTTCTCCCCCCAGTTAAGCCCTCCACTAAGGCTTCCTGCAGCGAACAACAGCCCCATCCAGCTGGCTGCCCAGCCAGGTCGCACCCAAGCCCTGTGTCACCCCGGCACCCTGTCCTTCCAGCTCCCTCCAGGTGTCAGCCAAATGCTCTTCTCTCCAGCTCCATGTGACTTTGGTCCAGGACCTCTTTGCTTATTTGCCCAAACGCCAGCAAGAGCTTCCTACAGCTCTCACAGTCCTCCCACCATCCCCTCCCCGGAAGACCCCACACTGCAGCAGAGCTAGCCCCCAAACACAAATGCAACCTCATCATTCTTCCTTCCAACATGTTCTGAGGCTCCTGGTTGCCTTTGAGATAAGGTAAAAACTCCTCGGCTTAGTACAGAAGGTTCTAGACCACCAACCTTTTGCAGCTGCTCCCCTCCCAAACATCGTCATCCCAGCCGGATTAGTGTTGCCACTGACATGGTAAGCTGGGGCATTAAGTCATCACTTTTGTAAACTTAGAGCCGACCGTGTCCCAGGCGCTGGGAGCATTATGGGCACAACAGACGAGTCCTTGCCCTCCCGGAGCTCACAGACCAGCGCAGAGAGGCAGATGAATATCAGGAGGTAAGCCACCAAAGAGTCGCTGGGAGCCAGGGGCAGATTCAGAGGGGACTCAGAGCCAGCCTTGAGGTCTGCTGAGCCACATGTCCAGCCAGTACCTTTTGTCTTCCAGGACTCAACTCAAGGTTGTCTTCCGTGGTTGACTCAGCTCACGGCTTCTTCCTTCTGTGCAACCATGGAGCCCTATTCTTAGGGAGACCTCATCTCCCCCCTCGATTTGCTTTATGGCCTCTGCGTCTAGCTTTGCAATCAATAACTGTGTCTTTCTCTTTTAGAAATCCCTAGAATCCGGCACGGAGCCCAGCACAAAGCAGGCACTTGATACCTACTTGTCAAGAAAAGTGATTAAATCTAGTGTCCTGGAGTTCAATTTTTTCTCTTGTCTAATGAGAGAGGGGGGCAGAAAATCATACTGTAATCGCTAACCCCTGCCCGAAAGGATTCGGTACAGACACCTTGGAATTACTTGGCAAGGATCCTTTGGAGCCTTCAGCCCTGACAGTCTGCCCTTGGAGTAGGAAAGAGGACGAGGAGCCCCACTGCCTGGAACGCTTTGAAGGTGAAGATCCATAGAGAGAAGGCAGGGGTCCATGAGCTGTGAGATGCTGGCACCAATCCCAGACCAGCATTCCCAGGATGAGACAGGTTCTAGAAGGGGGCATGTGGATGTGAGCTGAAAGGGCTGTGCTTTCATGAACGACAGCCTCGGGGGACCAAGCCTGGAGAGCCTTTAGCCAAACTGGGGCTGCCAGCGAGGCTCATTCTCGGAAACTCCCAGGGGTCTCTGCCAAGATTTGGACGGACCCAGCCTGGGCGATTATGCAGGACAGAGTGCCAACAGCGACACCATGTGGCCACAAGAAGCAACAGCAGGCTCCGAAGGGATCCTGAATGTAGCTGTGGACGGAAACCAACCTCACTTTGGATGGTGATGCTTGAAAAAGCCAAGATTGGGACAAGCTTCAAGAGAGAGATACTAACTTCCTGGAAATAAGGCGTGTTGGCTCTTATGCAATCGTTTGGGAAAATAAGACCTAAGTTTTCATTTGCACTTAATGATTGGGGAATACTTGGGCAAAGGGTAGGGGTGGGAAGCCAGAAAGGTATCCGAAGCCAGCTGGCAAGGGGCAGTGAATGTCATTACATAATGTTTATTTCTTTTTGAACCTTGACCTTTGCTTACCCTAAATAACGTCTTACGCAAGCACAGTACAATGACCTGAAACTGACGCGATTCTATGAATTCATCCACAGACTTTATTCAAACTTCTCCGACTGTTTGGCTAATGTTCTTACCACGATCCAGAACCCCCTCCAGGACCCCACAGTGCATTTTGCTGTTATGTCTCCTCTCGCCTTCTCCAGTCTCAGGTGGTTCTGTCTTCATCTTTCATGACTTTGACGTTAGGGAAGAGTACCAGCCAGTTATTTTGTAAAGTGTTTCCAAATCTGGATTTTTCTGAGGTCCCCTCATGTCTACACTCAGCAGGAAAATCACAGAAGCTAAATTATGCCCTTCTCAGTACCTCGAATCAGCACATGATGTCACGTTGTGTCTCAATCGCTAACAATCTTAACTCTGGTCACTTGACAAAGTGGGACAAGCTGGTATCTCTACCATAAAGCTACCCTTTTTCCCTTTGTAATTAGTAAGTATCTTGGAGGGAAGTACTTTGAGTACTTTGAATATCCTGTTTCTCAGTATACTTTTGCCCATTCATTTGACCATCGTTCAGTGACTTTTGCCCGAAACAGTTATCGCTACTGTGTCCCATCGCTCTATCTACATTCAATAATTAGAGTTCTTACTAGAAGGAGACACTCTCCCTTCTCTTCAGTATATTTAATGAGTTTCTACCGTATGCCAGTGTGGACTCCTGGATAGCGGTTTTATTCTGTGTATTATAATCCATTACGATCATTATTTTGTTGCTTGACCTCAGATTTGGTCACTGGGAGCTCCTTCAGGCTGGTTCCTATGTCCTTCGGACATGGTCCTATCATTTTCTTTTAAAGCAATTTCTTACTTGCTTGTAGTTCCAGGCTCATCTTGTGCTCTCTCCACCCTAGCCCCGGAACCAGCCACACACTAATGCCTTCACATCCACGAATGCAGCCTTCAAAGCTGGTGGGAAAACACCCTGAAAACACACGGTATTGTATATCTTACCATTGTTCCCTCTGCCCCACGGGAGGACGCAGTGTCTGATGATTTACTCGCTCAGTAAATTACTGGTTATTGCATAAAAGAGAATTTGTGGCATCTAGCCATTGGTTCGGCAACAACGCGCCAAGCCCTTAAGCCACACTCTGGGCCCTGTGCCGGTTGTAGAACACAGAGATTAACCGAGCCTCGGTCTCCCCTGCAAGAGCTCAGAAGCAAATGGGAAGACAGGAAAGCCTGCAGAGCGGGGGACTCGCACGCTGCTGAAGCAGAGGCCAAAGACGATGGATATCACGTCCCAGAGGGGACCCAAGACACATGCGAAGTGTACCAAAGAGCCGTCTGAATTTTTGTAAGAGTTTATTTATTTATGGGAGGGAGGCGGAGAAGGAGAGAGCACGCATGCGTGGGCGTGAGCCCAGGGAGGGGCTGAAGGGGATGGGATGGTCTCCTAAACCAAGCCTGGTGTCACCGACTTCAAGAATGGGAAATTAAGAAGGGGTTTAGAGCCAACTCCTGATGTGCTGGGGACCCCACCCCCTGAAAGCTCAGAGTGGAGGGGGGGGCCATGTGGCTTCAACAGATGACCCCAAAATACTTGAGACGTATCCCCTACGTTGGAAGACGGAAAGGGCTGATGTCTGTGTCCTACGTGAGAAATATAAAGAGTGAGAGATGAGTTAGCTGGGCGCTAAGAGACAGACCCTAGCCGGGGTGGGGGCATTCGGGTCCTTCCTCTCCTGGTGTGTCGGGATAAAGTGTACATGTGTGTCTCCCATGGACCAGGGTGTAGACCCTGTCCTACGGGGCCACTGGGAGGCGCAATGGACCTCAGCAGAGAGAAGCTAGAGATGTCCCCGAAAGTATAGGGGCCCGCAAAGAGTAAGCAACAGGTCCCACACAAGAATGCAACACTCACTTCAAGGGAATCACTGATGAGAGGTCCTCAGAGCGGGATAAGGGTCTCTGAAGACACAAAACTCCACAAAAGTAACCCCAGGAGAAAGAGCCCCTTCCATCCCCTCAGGGGCAGAGAGTGTGACATCACAACCTCAGGATGTCCCGTTCCCCTAACCCCTCTCCGTCCCCAGACCCCAAGCCTATAGGGGTCAGAGCAGGCGATGGAACCATCGGGAGAAGTAGACGGGAAACAGAGGGGCTACGGGCAGCCTCGTCCCTGAATCTCCTGCCCGCACCAGACTCGACATGGACTTGTGGGACTCAATAACATCAGTCAGGTTGTGACTGTTTGATGATCACATGGGGCTGGGATGCTGCCTCCTAACTCCCAGTGAATGTGAGAGCCTGTCTTCCCTACCAGGACCTGGCCCAGTGGTGACCACAGGGCAGGCGAAGGGGCAGCCCCACGGAACAGAAGAAAGGGCTCAAGTCATGATCTCACGGTCGTGGGATTGAGCCCCGCTTCAGGCTCCACTCTCAGTGGGGAGTCTGCTTGTCCTTCTCCCTCCCTCTCTCTCTCTCTCTCTCAAATAAATGAATAAAATCTTTACAAGAAGAAGCAGCAGCTAAGGAGGAGGAAGGGATATGCACGGGCTGTGGACCCACACTCTGGGCAAGACCTCTCACTTATGTCGTCTTATTTAGTCTGTGCCTAGAAACTGAGAAATGCGGCCAGGTGCCGGATAAAGCTGGACCAAAGAAAACCATTTGTCTCCGCGGATGCAAGCACACCAGAAATCTTCATCTGCTGCTCGGCTGATGGGGAAGGAAGAACAAAAGCCTCAGAACCCTTGGATTCAATCAGCTTTTCTTTTCTTTATTATTATTTTTTTCTTTGGGAGCACTTTTCACCACCTGGCAATATTTCTCTTTTTAAGCCAGGATTTGTGCTTTTAAAGCTTTTTAAAATGTGCGGCTCAGGCTCCGTTTTCCTGGCAGGCGGACTATTCCCAGGGCCCCCGGTGCCCGGCAGCCTTTCTCTGGCTGATGTCACCATGCGGGGAGGCGGTGCTGTCGCTTGCCCCCGGAAGGCATTCCCTGCAAACCGAGCCAGCAAAAGGCTCCTGAAAAGCAGATGTTTCTGTTTAAGGCTGATAGGAGCTGCAGGGACCATTTTTCTCACCATCAGTTTCTCAAGTGCAAGAGGCAGCTGTTTGCCAGGAACACAGATCCGGATCCTAATGAGGTTCATGGCCGAGCCGGGCCTTGGAGAGGGAGGCCTGACCGATACCAGGACGAAGTTATTAACGAACCTGGGAGAAAACTGGCCACAGGCCATTTTGAGATCATCTGGAGGAGAAATGTCTTGTTGTCTGGGACGCAGTTTGAGATTGTGAAAAGCATCATCAATGGGAATTGCTGATGAAAGCTGATTTCTACCAGGGCTTGTTACTCAGCTTCAAGAACGGGCTGCCAATATTTTCAGCCTATCATTTTTAGCCCAGAGCCTGCGACCTAAATCCCACGGAGCGTGGCGTACCCCAGCTCATGACCACGCCCACGGGTTGCCACCTACTGATTGTTATAACTTTGGGGGAACCGGGTATCCTTACACCTCCCTCTACGAGAACGTTCTTTCTGATGAAGTGTTTCCCATACTCGTTCTATGCACAGATTCCACACTGGCTTTGCGGAAACCCTGGGATATGCAGATAACCAAAGGCGACTGGTGTAATTCAGATTCAAGTCCTTGCAAGTTTCTGCTGTGATCGTCTCACTAGCAGGAGACGAATGTTTAAGAACAAGTTTCTGATGTGGCTTTGGAGTGGAAAAATTAAAATTGAGAAAATTCAAGGCATTGACTTCAATTTTTCTACAAATTGGAAAACGGCTGCAATTATTCTTTAACTAGACAGTTATAGAAACAAACCTTTCATTTTACAACGAAAACCCCGCAGACTTAGAATAAAATCCATCTGGGGAAAAAAAAGATGTTAATTTAAAATTCACTGTAAAATAGAATAGCTTAATATTAGCACCTCTCTTATGTGCACGTTTTGATAGGGAGAGAGAATGTGACCATAGAAAATAAAGGGCATTGCATTTACTGAGCGATTAATAGGGATTGAGAGCTCTCATCATACATACCCCATTACATCTATACCACCGTTGAAAGAGGATGATATTTTTATGCAAGTTTTGCTGATGTAACGCCGAGGCTCAGACCGGTTGCCTAATTTGCTAAAGAGGTTACATAGCAAAGACTGAAATTCAGGGTTTGTTTTTTTTTCTTTTTTTAATTACATTTTTGTTTCTAAGTATGCTTACATGAGTGATAGCTAGATATGAAAACACTGAGCTTACCCAGTATATACCACCTGCATTCCTCTGCACACACCTCTGTGCACACACACTCATATCCACATTTAAAATGGAGTCATATCATATACACAATTGCACGTCTGCTTTCTCGTTGTACGGGTTCTAATCGTGATTCTCTGACTTCCCCACTGCTTTTCGTTGTCCCATAATCCTCTGCTGCGTGGTTGTACAAAAGTATAGAGTGAACCATTCTTCCCCTGGATAGCCAGATTGTTTCTAATCTCTTTCTATGATAAACAATGTTGCAATAAATATCCTTGCAGACAAACCTTTGCCTGTACCCAGGGCTGTTCTTGAGGGTAAATTCCTACAAATGGAATTTTTCAAGGTCAAAAAATAAGCACAGTGTAAGGATTTTAGATGTATTATGAAATCGCACTCCAAAAAAAAAATGTACCAGGTTAAATCCGTGTATGCAATGCCCCCTTTCCTCAACTTCTAAGACTAGCATGGTCTTTTTCAAAAATGCCGATTTTTTTAGCAGAAAATGACATCGTGTTTAAGTGTTTCCTTAATTAGGAATGATCCTGAGCTGTTTTCATATTTCTTGGCCATTTGCATTTCTTCTTTTGTGAATTGCTGTTTATGTCTTTTGCCCACTATTTAATGAGGGCAATCATCTTTTATTTTAATGATTTGTAAACACTCTTGATATATTCAGATTATTGCACTTTTTTCCCTACCATATATGTTGCAAATAAATGCTCCAGCTCATGTTACATTGTTTTTTCTAGTTTATGGTAGTAATTTGCCAAGCTAAAATTTTAAATTTTTAGGTGGTCAAATGTACCAGTCGTTCACTAAAATTCTGTGCTGGACTGGAACATAAAAATCAACATCCTTATTTTTCTAGTGCTCTCGTGGGTTGTTTTGTTGTTTTTTTTTTTTTAAATAAAATCTTCTCACACATCTTGAAGCTTACTTTCCAAACTGTTAGTAACTCATTGACCAAACTCACTCCCCTCGATTTATTGTACACTAAATTGTTACGCGTACTTGGGCCTGTTTGTGCCTTTACACGCTGGTCCTTTGATTTACTTGGCTCTCAGCCAGGGTCACTTGCTTGAATCGCTGTGGGTTTGTAGTGGGTTTTCATGTCTGGTCACTGGAAGCTGCTTCTTTTTTGACCACAGAACCTATGTTTTTCCAAAAATACCCCATCTGGGGGCTCAGGGAGAGGATTGTCACCATATTGGCATTGGATAGAGAAGCTCTTACAGCAACATACCGCTATCACCACTCTCCAGCGTCACTGGAGCTGGTCTTGCTGGGGAAGGTGAAATGAACAGAAAATTCAGGGCACCGTGGACACCAGATTAAGCCTAAGCTTGTGGAGAGTTGGAAGACTCATCCCATCTTGAAAACATAAATAGAAGTTAACAGGCGGGGGGCGCCTGGGTAGCGCAGTCGTTAGGCGTCTGCCTTCGGCTCAGGGCGTGATCCCGGCGTTTCGGGATCGAGTCCCACATGGGGCTCCTCTGCTGGGAGCCAGCATCTTCCTCTCCCATTCCCCCTGCTTGTGTTCCCTCTCTCGCTGGCTGTCTCTATCTCTGTCACATAAATAAATAAAATCTTTTAAAAAAAAGAAGAAGAAGTTAACAGGCGGGGCGGGGGGGAGGCTACCACGTGCTCAGAATTACGCTAGGCTCTGGGGACACGGAGATGAGTAAGACTCAGTACTTGGTCAGGCATGACTGTAGAGGAAATCAGACGCCCTGACCTCACCTCGTGGCTGTGCCTCTCCCCAGCCTCCCTCAGCTGGGACCCCAGCCCGGAGCTCAGGCTCGGTTCTGCCTTGGCTTGGGATGAGGCAGGAATGACCTAAGCGGCGTACCTGCCTTCACTCTGGTGTGTTTGAGGCTCAATCAGTTCTCTACTTTCCACCAAGTGCTAAAGGAGCTTACTTTTGCATCCTAATTGTTAACATAGATCAAGCACAACAGATAAAAACACAATGGCGGGGCGCCTGGGTGGCACAGCGGTTGAGCGTCTGCCTTTGGCTCAGGGCGTGATCCCGGCGTTACAGGATCGAGCCCCACATCAGGCTCCTCTGCTGTGAGCCTGCTTCTTCCTCTCCCACTCCCCCTGCTTGTGTTCCCTCTCTCGCTGGCTGTCTCTATCTCTGTCAAATAAATAAATAAAATCTTAAAAAAANAAAAAAAGTCTTTAAAAAAAAAAAAAACACAATGGCAATAGCAAAAAAAAAATTTTTTTAATGAAAATTAAAAGAATAAATAAATCAAGTTCTCTATGAGACTTCCGCAGGGAAAAACAGTACCCTTTTCCTGAAGTCTGCAGCTCTGAACTCTGCAGTGCTGGGCTCCAAATTCACCACTGCTGACCCTGCCATGCCGAGATCCAGGCTCCTGCCTTGAGGACCTCCAGGTCATTCCATGTAGTTCAGTCTCCAGGTTTTTTCTCCCATCTTCTATATGTACCTTTACACAATTATCTTCTTCGATGAATCTATGGGTGATCATATGAACCAATGCTGTTGTTGATGAGGGAGGCTTCAGGAAATCTTATTTGAAAGTCTGACTCAGCTGGAATGCCCTCTTTGACTTTGCAACTTCTCCTTGTTCCTGCCCGGAATATGGATGTAGTTGCTGGGACTGCAGCAGCAATCTTGTGATTATGAGGCAATAAGAATGAGTGCAGGGGTGCCTGGGTGGTTCAGTTGGTTAAGCATCCAACTCTTGATTTCGGCTCAAGTCATGATCTCAGGACTGTGAGATTGAGCCCTGAGTCAGGCTCTGTGCTGAGCATGGAGCCTGCTTAAGATTCTCTCTCTCCCTGTCCCTCTGCTCTTCCCCCAACCCACCCCCCCCCTTGAGTGCAAAAGCCTGCAAAGAATAACGGAGCAGAGGAATGAGACCTTGGGTCCCTAACATCATTGCTGAGCCAATCATAGCATCCCTGGGCCACCTACCCCAGACTTCTGAGTGAGAAATAAAATCCTTATTTATTTAATCTATCCATAATACAATTTCTGTTATGTGTATCCCCAAACCCATTCCTAGTGTGATCCTCATGCTGGATTTTCATTCTAGGAATGTGACTGGCTTCTTGGTGGGCCTGCCTGCCTCTCGAGGCAGACTGGGGTCTGGCTTAAATTTTCTTTTATTTACTGAGATTAAATTCCTGTGAAATAGAATTAACCATTAACTATTTTAAAGTGTATAATCCAGCATCATTGAGTACATTCACAATGTTGTTAAGATGATCATTTTTGTCTGGTTTTAAGGCCTTCTCATCACCCCAAAAAGAAACTCTACACCCATCAGCAGTCACTCCTCATTCCTCCCCCCCAACCCCCACACCCACCATGCTGTCCCTCAACTCCTGGTCTGCTTTCTGTCTCTATGGATCTGCCCATTCTGGACATTTCATATAAATAAAGTCATATAATATGTGTCCTTTTGTGTCTGGCTCCTTTCACTTAGCATCACATTCTCAAGGTTTATCGGTGTTTTACTATATATCAGTCCTTCATTCCTTTTAATGGGTAAATAATACTCCATCGCATGGAGACGCCACACGGCTTAACGGTCCGCCAGCTGACGGACATGTAGGCTGTTTTCACCCTCTGGCTGTGGTGGAAAATGCTGCTATTCGCATACCAGTCTTTGTTTGAACATCTGTTTTCAGTTCTTTTTAGTACGTAGGTAGGAGTAGAATTGTCAAGTCATGTGGTATTTCCATGTCTAACTTCGTGAAGAAAGGTCACCTCACTTGGAAGCTCTTTTTCTTATAAAATCCTGGAGGGTGCCCCCGAATACCGAACCAGGGACTGGAGCACCGCTGTGCAGGGACCAGTCTGCCCGAGGGCTGCGAGCACTGTCTAGCTGGAGATGTTCCCTCCACCACGCTCCCTGCCAAAGTAGCCCAGCCGGGATTGCAACCTCAAGCCCGGGCTGAGGTCACCGACTTGACTGGTGGTCCTGTCCCTCTGGAGCACAGTGTCCTCGAGCCTAGACTGTCCACCCCGCCCTGGCACAGGAGAGAGAGCGTTCAGGCATGAGAGAAAAACCAGACGAGGATGAGACAGGGTTCCAACTCTTACAGGGAAGCGAGCGCTGATGCAGGTTGTAGGGGTGAGAGTGAGGGCCGGAGAGGGATGAAAGAGGAGGTTCCAGGGGAAAGCCGAGATGACCAGCTGTGTAGACAGAACACCCAGCTTGAGTGCCATACACTCTGAGCTGGACCCAGAGGCAGGAGGCAAGGGGGAGGCGGAGGGGAGAACTATGTGTCAGATGCTGGACAGAGTCCCCAAATGCCGGGACATTTTAGAGGGTCTGCGGCTCCCAAGAGTGGGGTGCGCTGCTCGAGGCCCCGTATCATTCAGACCGAGTGCCTTTGTCATGGCCCCCAAGTGAGTCCCAACCTAAAACAATGCTTCAATTCTCCACCGGTGCCCAGCCCTTCCTAACCTGTGTTGGAGACTCTAAAAAGTCCAAATCCCAGCCAATCTTTGCAACGAGAGGTGCACATGAAAGCAGTAATATGTTTGTGCTCTGAGCGGATACCCCAGCGCATTTTTCGTATTACAGATACAAGAGTTGCGGGCATAGATCTTTGCTTTATATGATTTAGAAGCGCTAGGAAAGTGTGGGAATTTAGAAAAGGTTACACACATTTATGTATTAACTCAGAGTGGTGAAAAATGAAAAATCCAAAGTTTCATCTTCTCTTTGTTTCCAAGGAGACTAGCAGTTTTGTATCACAGTGTTCTATTACTCTGTAAGAGAAACAGACGCACACTTGCCCTGCCCCCACGGAGAAATAAAGCCCATTTTTCATCCAGAAGAGGATGTGGTCTCCAATTCATGGAGTAACAGAATCACAGAGCAAAGAAGGCCCTGAGAAGCTGCCTGATGCTATCAACCCATTTCATAAGTGGGGAACCTGGCCCCCTGCAAAGTTGGTTTCAAGGTCATAGGCAAGAAGTTGGCGCTGAGTGAGGACAAGAGTTTCGGTCTTTTTCCATCATGCCACCTGCCTTCCCGCAGCTCAAGATGGGATTCCCAACAAAGACAGGGAGTGATTATTACCCACCAGTAAACCAGAGGCTCCTTCCTGCTCTGGCCTGTGTTCACGACAGAGCCACCAAAACGGTTTGAAAGCTCCGTACACAGAGTTCACGTTCCAAATCGTGTCTTCCCGTTAGAGCTCTGATTTTCTTCTTCCCAGTGTTATCCCCCATCTTATTCAGAGATGTCTGACCTGAGTGCTCGTGACGACAGGGGACTGTCCACCCTGAGGAGTCTGAGACTCAAGGTGGACAGGTTAAGGCTTCAGTAAAAATAGTTCAGAGGAAAGCTACTCTTTCAAGGGAGCTGATGTCGTGCCTGGAACGTGACACAAATTTCCACCAGACCAGAGCACTGGGTGTGATTGTGATTCCCCTCTGCTCATCCGGGCCAACTGAGGCACAGAGGCAGACACACTTGTCCACGGCTACATAATTAATAATCAGCAAGCCGGGAGGTGCCTGAGTGGCTCAGTCAGTTAAGCATCTGCCTTCGGCTCAGGTCGTGATCCCGGGTCCTGGGATCGAGCCCCGCATCAGGCTCCCTGCTCAGCAGGGAACCTGCTTCTCCCTCTCCCTCCACCTCCTTCTCCCTCTGCCTCTGCCCTCCTCCCCTGCTCGTGCTCTCTCCCTTGCTCTCTCCCTAATAAATAAATGAAATCTTTAAAAAGAACAATAATCAGCCAGCTGGGATCCCAACCCAGCCCTCTGGTCTCCCAGCTGAAATGTAAGGGAGCAGGTTGGGCCATCAACTGATTTGCCTGTTTCCCACCATATGGTCTCCACTATGGCAGACCTGTTCCACCAACGCCAGGAGGACACGTCCCCAATCCCTGATGCAGTCCTCTTTAAAGAGGAAAGAAAGCTGGGCTGACAATGGCTAAACCCACTTGTGGCGTGGAAACTCTGTGTTACGTCGCATTAAAGGCAGAATCACATCCAGTCAAGTTCAAGATATGTGCACAAGACTCCAGGCTAATCTTGCCCTCTCCCCTCTCCCCTTTCCAGCTCGTGAGTGCCTGGAAAGAACCAAGAGTCAGACAAACCTAGATCCAGAGTCCAGCTCCAGCCAAGGAGGTACGCAGAGCGGGACCCTCACATTCACTCCAATTCCTCTCTCCCGTGACGCCCCCAAGCTGCATGGGGGTCAGAGACTCGTCTGCCTTCATTGCAATACCCACACCTGTGGCTCCTTTATCAAGTGTCCCATGCTTTCCTTGCTCCAAGCCCATCTAAGCTGCGAGCTCCTTTCTTGCACTAGGAGTGTGTGATGATTTGCACAATCACCTTACATCTTTGCTTATTTACAGGCTCAAAACGAATCCTAAATCCCGATACTTTATTCAAAGTATAGCCAAGGAGACTGCTTCTGCCCAAGGCGGTCTGGGTAATGGCTCCGCTCTTCACTGGTTCTGCAGGAGTGACTTTTCTCTGAGTGTAGAACCCTGCGTTGGCTGCCTTCCTTCCGCAGCTCTGGGCTCTGCCCTGTGCACTGGAGGGTATTTCCAACCAGATGTCCTGACGAGGTAATGTGTAACATCGCTACCACCACTCACTCCCCACGCTCCAAGCCCCGGAGGTGTAAGTATTGAATTACGTCGTGCCCCCTCCTCTGTGGCTTGCCATAGCGTGTGTGTGCACGCTCACGTGCAAATACAACAAGACCCTCTTAGCCTCTGTGGTGGAGAACTCATGGGAGTCTGGCCCCATCTAATGCCCGGCCCTTCCTCGGATGTGTCTGCAGAGACAAATATCGTTTTCATATGCCATGCAGATTTCACAGTGAAGAAGTAGTGATTGGACGGAGCGTCTCAAATTAATGGACGGGGACATCGCCGCTCCATGTGCTGACAATAATTGGCCAGATATCCTGCCTGAGGCTCTGTAAATACAGTGGCGGTGTTGCACACGCCATCCCTGGCTATTTCTGGTTCCATTCACAGAGCTCTGAAGTACTGAGGAGGGGCGCTCCTGCAATTCCTTTTCATTCCTTCTCCCTCTGGAAGGACAGGGGCTCACCGTCCTTGCCTTTTCGACCGCATCACTCCTTTCTTCCTCTCTACCATAGTCCTGGCATAGTAACAAGCTCCCATCAATCTGAAAATATAATTTTCAATTATATTGAACAAGCTCCCATCAATCCTGCCCTTGTTATAAGTAATAAGTCCAACCAGGGTAGTTCCAGCTCTTCTATCCAGAGGTGTTGTCTGAGGTCTGACCTGACTCCCTCCCGACACTTACGAGCACCTGCTCACTGAATGTTCCGCGGAAAATGCTATGCACGGATTCTGCCAGTCAGTCCCCACCGTGGTCCTGCAGATCAGTGTTATTGTAGCAAACACCTTCACAGATAAAGGTATGGAGTCTTAGAGAGCCCACAGAAGGTTCCAAGGGGTTACAAGGCTGGTAAGGAGCCTGACCCCAGTGTCTGTGCTCTTAAACCACTTGGCCTCCTGGAGTGGGTTCCCTGTGCCCCCCCTGACGTCAGACAACTAATTGTATTAGTAAATGGTTTCAAGTCTATCTTTCCTTCCTTCGTTTGAGGTCAAGAACCTCTTAATCACTGCTGAATTTTCAATATTTGATATTGTACTGTGTATATAGGAGTGCTCAGGAAATAGATATACGATGAGTATATATATTCTCGAAGACAAATGGAAGAGAAATTGGCTATGCCTAAGACACCCAGAGCTGAAGGGCTGATGATCCCAGCCATAGGGATTTACAGCCTGGAGTCAAGGAGCACAACACCACAGAAGAAGAAGGAAGGGGAGGAGAAGGAGATGACGACGAGGGGGAGGACGGGGAGGAGGAAGAGGAGGAAGAAGGAGAAGGAGGAGGAGGAAGAGAAAGAAGAAAAGAAAGAAAAAGAGAGAAAGAAAGAAAGAAGGAAAGAAAGAAAGAAGAAAGAAAGAAAGAAAAAGAAAAAGAAATTCGGAAGAATGAAACAGGAAGACCCCTGTCTTTCCGATGACGTCATTCAGCTCATTAGCTCTGGGAGCTGAGGTTTACAACCGCAGGACCCAGCGCTGCTGTCTTTCTGGGATCCTGTGAGTTCCCTGGGTGATCACAATGGAATCATGGGGCCAGGACAGCGAGACAGATGTAGCCCAGGGCCTTTGGAAGCGTAGGAAGGGACGTGGCTCCGGAGAAATGAGGCTCTGTCCTCTTTATTCTTCGTGCTTCTTTCCCAGAAAGGTCGTGCTCTTGCAAAGTCTCAGAATATGCATTTCAGAGGCTAGGCTCTGTCCGATCACATGTTACTTTTTGCAGAAAATATCATCACTAGAGGCACGAGCATCAATCCAATACGGTTTTGATCAAACAAGGTTGGAAACAAGAAAGTCAATGCCAACCCAATCCTTCCATGAAGGTGAAGCCATTGCCGTGTATTTTGCAAGTGAGCAAATAAGTAGGAGAATTCAGAGACTCATCGCCCACACTTCGTCCCAGGGGCTTTGGTGGATCCGAGATGAGCCACCATCCGCAGGGAATGCCAGGTGCTTCCCCTTCCAGGCAGCGAAAGGCTTTCAGGGCTGTGGGAGGAAAATCATCACAGCCCGGCTCCACAGTCCAGGACCCGATGGCAGCAAATGCCTCCTTGTCCTTTCCCCTCCATGTCACCCCAGGTTCTTCTAAAGCGTGTTAAGTCACATGTTTTCTTTTGTAAGAAATTAAGACCCAGCAAAAATAAAGCACTCAGCTCTTCCCTCCGCTCGGCTGGGTCCTGAGATCACAAAAGACAACCACGTTGCCCCCAGAGTTTGGAAACAGATAAGATCACAAAAGTTGCAGTGCCATCGAACAAGAGTTGTTATAACCGTTTTAGGTTTTTTTTAAGATTTTATTTATTTATTTGAGGGAGAGCACGAGCAGGAGAGCAGAAGCAGGGAGAACAGCAGAAGGAGAGGGAGAAGCAGATTCCCCGCTGAGCAGGGAGCCTGATGCGGGGCTCAATCCCAGGATTCTGGGATCATGACCCAAGCTGAAGGTAGCCGCTTAACCAACTAGGCCACCCAGACACCCCTGTTACAACTGTTTTTACATAAGGATTCAGGAACATGGGAGAGTAAGCAACTAATTCTGCCTTGGGGAAAGCAGAGAACGCTCCCTGGAGGAGGTGACATCTGAGCAGCGTCCTGCTGTGGACAAGGGCAGGAAAGGGTGTCCCAAGAGGAGCAAACAGTAAGGCAAAGGGCACAGAGGCATAACAGCATGAGATCTACCCAAGGAGACACACATGGTTCCCATGTGATTGGATTGTGGAAAGATGGAAAAAGATAGATACAGATTTTTTTTTTAAGATTTATTTATCTATTTATCTTAGAGACAGAGAGAGCGAGAGTGAACAGGGGGAGGGGGCAGACAGAGAGAATCTCTAGCAAACTCCCTGCTGAGCGCAGGGCTCCATCTCATGACCCTGAGATCATGACCTCAGCCAATATCAGGAGTCGGACACTTCACCGACAGAGCCACCCAGGCGCCCCTAGATATAGATATTTAAGGGGCAGGCATGTCGTGTGGTCCAGTGACCAGGTTGGTCATATAGGCAGTGACCAACTTTGCCTGCGTGTCAGACTAAAGTGTCTGACCCATGAACCTGATTCTTATTGGAATCATACTCTCACAGATTCTTAGCATCTGGAGGGCTGAGCCTTTTGAGAAAATCAGAACAACCATACGTTTTACAGATCAGGAAATGTAAGAACAGAGAGGATAAGTGACTTGCCAAGAGGTCCCAGGGCAATTTAGGATGGAACCAATGACCTTGAGTTGCTATTAACTCGGAGTTCGTACAGCAGGAACCCAGGTCGGCTGTACAGTTGACATCACTAACTACAAGTGTATTGTTGGACATGAAGTTATGCTCTCTAATATAAGCTGTGGTACGATTCTGAGTGGTTTCTAGTACATTCTTACACTCGTCTCTATTTGCCAAAAAGTTCTACAATGAACATGCATTCTTTCTGCAATCAAAAAGTACATATTTGTAAAGGGGGAAAAGTATTCTTAGTACTTTAATCTCTCAAAGGCTTTGGTTGTGGCTCACGCCAAACCTGTTCTAACAGGGATTTAACAGAACAGGGATGAGCATTTGGAACAGGTCCCCGCTAACGGGAAGAAGAGCCGGAAGTCAAGCTTTTGTGTTTTTATCTCCACTCAGACGTCGCGACCTTACCGTTTAAGACACATTCTTTGGCTTCTAGTTCGCGTCCTTCTAAACTGAGACCCCTGTCAGCTCTTCAAATAAAAACATGTAGGATTCTTTAAGAGAGTGAAAATCCATGGGCTGTGACATCTGTATACTTGCCAAAGGGAATTCACTTAGTAGCTCTCAGAAAACGTACAAATTCCCATTGGATATTTATGCTATGCAAATAGTCAGTGATGCACGCGGGGGTTCAGCATAGGTCACCAGAGCATGGTGCCTGGTGACCCATTTTCTGGGGACAGGAATAAAGAAGGAAGGAGAAGAGCTGGGAAAGGGAAAGATTGAAAATCGCCTAAAATAGCTAAATGCCTACGGATACATAAGTATCCTTATATTTATATCTATTGTATAGTTACATTCTATTTATGTCTATATATACATGTATATATATGTATGACATCATAAAAGCAGGTTGCAAACACCGTATGAATTTTGTTTTCAAGAATGCCTTTGTCCATATGTGCTTGTGTGCTTAGATATGGGGAGCGCCATGCCATCGTCATTCCTGGGAACTGGAATTACAAGTGATCCGCATGTCCTTCCTCGTATTTCATTCCCCAAGTTTCTGCAATGGACACACTCCTTCTACCATCAGGAAATTCACAAAATGTACTCGGAAAGAGCACTGTTCAGGCTACTCCAAAAAATGTCAACAGACATTAAATGAACCCTTTCTGTGCACCTGCCATGAGCTAGGCACTGTGCTATGTGCTGGGGACACAGGAAAGAGTCGGCTACGGCTCTGAAGTCCTTGAGCCCAGAGACCAGTGGCGGAGACAAACTTAGATAAATACAACGCAACAGGATGGAGTCTTGCATAGGATGGTAAATAGCAGGGCTGCAGAAATGCAGAGGGAGAAGCTCACCCATTGGGGAAGGTGAGCAAAAGCATCACGGAGGGGATATTTTGCACTGGGCTCTGACAAGAGAAGAGGAGTTCATCAGGAGGCCCGGGTCAAAGCAGCACATTCTCCATAGGCCTGAGCCGTTTACAGTTCTGGATTCCATCCCATAAGAAATGAGCCCATAGCAGATTTGGGGAAAGAGTACTTCAGGGTTCATACTGAGGACGGCCGAAAGCAAACATGGGGGGAGAAAAACTTAATTAGGTTAGCCAAGTCTGAGTTTCACAGTTAGCTGTCTTTGGTCATTTTTTCCCTTTAGGATGGTGAGATGTGGGCCATTTCCTTTTTTTCCACTTCCCCCTTTTTATATGTGCCACCTTGTTGCTAAATTCATTTCATAATTTCAGATCCGTGGGGAAAACGATTTTATAATCAACCAAATTTTTTTGTTTCCGATGCCGTCTCTTCTTGGGACTGAAGAGTATCGATCAGGTTGGAGGGGCGCCTGGGTGGCTCAGTGGGTTAAGGGTCTGCCTTTGGCTCGGGTCATGATCCCAGGGTCCTGGCTCCTTGCTCAGCGGGGAGTCTGCTTCTCCCTCTGCCCCTCCCCCTGCTCATTTTCTCTCTCTCTTTCTCTCTCGCTCTCCCTCAAATAAATAAATGAAATCTTTTTTTAAAAAAAAAATCAGGTTGGAAAAACCCCCGGCAAGACTTCCCCATCAACCAGAACATTAAAAAGGTATTCCCCGGAGGCAATCCCGGCTTCCTCTCCATCTGTTTCCAGGTGTCCGGCCATGCATCTTCTGCAAAGGTGCGAACACCCGGGGCGCACAGATCCGAAGCCTCCTTTTACCACCTCCCGCGAGGGTTTCCCTGTCCTGTCATCTGTTCTCCAAAGCACTCCTTCAAATGGCTCCTTAATGGTCCATGAGCAGATGCTCTGGAGAGACTTGCCCGTTCCCCCACTGTCGGACTTGTATTTTGCTTCAGTTGTGCTAAAATAAAGCTTCCGTGAACCTCTTTCTGTGTCAACTTATTGCCTTGGAATTCGTTGCTAGAAATGAGAATCTGTGCTGAGGGTGAAGAGAATCAATCCCCAAGGAGGGAGAGAACAGGAACATTCTTCAGACTCCTCATGCATATTGCCAAATTGCTTTGTGCGTGGGGCGATGCAATTCACACTCCAAGCGAAAATGGCTTTTAGCTGTTGCTCTTTTTCGTGGCGACTGGCCTGGCTTTGGGTTCTCTAACTGTCAACCAGGGGCCAGGCCCCCTTTACATCTGGCCCCCCACAGTTTCTTCGATGGAGGGAGAGGTTTCGCGGCTACCCCGCCGGTTTCTGCTCCCGATGACTAATAAATTTGGAATTAAAAGAGTCTGGTGAGCAATGGCTCTTGAAAGCACCATTTATATTCAGCTACCCCTCATTGGCTCCGTCTTTTTTTTCAAGGTGAAGTCAGGCACAAGACACGTCGATGCAACCTGTCCCCCACGCACCCACACACAAATCTCATTTTCTGCCAGATTTAAAATGCGATCGTTCCGGAGTAGCACCTACCATTCGAGTCAACGCGATGCCCTCCCCCAGAAGTCTGGTCACCGCTATAGATAATTTATGAATCCAACCCAGAAGCCAGGCAAAGAGAAAATGAACACGGGCTCTAAGTGTCTTCTGTAATGAAATCACTTCTTGGGGCGCGTGGAACGACGAGGGTATGCTCATTTTCGTCCCTCGCTCTCTTCCCAAATTTGTTACCCCAGTGACTGGCGCTCCAATTACAATTTCCTTCCCTCGCTCACTCTCACGTTACCCAGTAAATGCCACGGCATTTCGCTGTGCTTTGTGTCTATTTTCCAATTACTGTGGGTAAACAAGGACAAGCAGGCCATTGCACGGAAGCATTTAGACCGTTTGGTTCGGTCCTGAGCAAAATTTCAGAGATGGAGACCTAACACTTCAAGGTCAGCATCTCCAGAAATCACAGGTCTTGGGAGAAGCTGCTGGAACAGGCCCTCTCTCTCTGACGGAGAGTGGTTTCCGCTGGGACCTCTCCATGCCCCAAAGTGACTTCGCCGTCCAAAAAAGACATGTTTTCAAGTGTGTCAGAAGGATGCCCCCATTTTTTCAACTCCGAGCTAGTACCCATCAGCCTCTTTCAATCTCCATTAGCAGGTGGGAAATTTATTTAGAAAGCCGACAGGTACTATTTAGGGGATTAATGACCACTGGTTTATGAATATTGAGCAACGTTTCAATATTTGGAGGCAGAGTATTCGCTGGTGGCCACAGCCCGCGCTCCTCACCATTACGGTCTACAGCAATCACTCAAAGCCAGTTAAATGATGCTGATTTATGACCTTAACCTTCAGGGTCCACTCCATTTGCTCTCTCGGTGTGTAAATTCTAAAAATGCAATTCCCGCCACCTCCAGAGAGCTAATTTAAGTCAACATTATGCATGAACCGAGAATGCGGGAATTCTCGGATCTCTTATTCCACTCATTAAATTTGCACCGAACATCTTGCAATTAAAATTTCATATAGATTTCTCCTTATGATTGACAATTGGCCTCGATGAGAGGAGTTCAAATTTGGTCTCTCAGAAGGCTCAGAGGGCGAGAGATGGGTCTGGACATTGTTTCGAGGGAAGTGATGACGGGGCACTCAGACTTTGATTAGCGTTTCGAACAGACTCGTCGCTGAAGGGCCATCTCTACCGCACAGTGAAGCCGGCCCAATCTGCTTGGAAAACGCTGCTCGTTTTGTTTAGTGATGATAACACAAGAGACTCGCGGGCTCTTAGAGCAAGGAGAAGTCTTGCAGGGCTCATAGGCCAAAGCTTCCACGTTTCAAACACAGAACCTGGTCTCCAGAGGGGGAAAGATTCCCCCAGCAAGGCAGACGCGTGGGGGCTCCTGAATCTCTCGCCCATGGGCCTTCCTTGCCATGGGACCATGGGACCAATTTCTGGCCAATGGAACATTAAAGAAAGCAGTGACCGCCACCTCCAGGCTGGCCCATAAAATCCGTCCACAACTGGTCTTCACGCTCTGCACTCCGCTGGACGGACAGCGGTGTGAGTGAGGAAGAAGCGTGTTGAGTTAACCCACCAAAGTTCATGAGTTTTTTCAGCAGTGATACCTACTTCAATATATCCAAGGGGGACTGTGGGGATCCGTAAGCCTAACCTTGACCAGGACACTCAAGGGAGCACAGTCGGTCAGTGAAGGAATAAAAACCAGGGGCCCCCGGCCTCCAGATGGAGGGTTCGGCGCCTTTCCGCTTCATTCAAAGTGCCTTAGGGTTTCATTTGAGAATTCGAATTGAGAAGATAGACATCTAAGGAGGTGTTAGGATGGGGCCGGAGCTAGGACCTGGAAAAGTGCCTCCCCTCCCCCTTGCATCTTTGTAAAGGGATCTCTAAGCACCAGGTGATTGTTTGGTTTTGTTGGGGGATGTGTGCCTGTTTCCCTCCCTGTTTCTTATCCGGTGCTAATGGGCCCTGTGCAAGCACGGTAGAGGGTCCGGCATTATTGTCCCCATTTTACAGAAGAGAAGGCTGGGACTGAGAGGCAGCTCACCTAAGACTCACAGCTGACAGCTGAGCTTGACCGGATTTTGTCCAACACTGTCTTCTAATAAATAGGCAATTAAGTGATCATTGCTAACTATGTCATTCCTGACCCTAAGACAGAGGAAGTGCACAGCAGTGCCCCTGAGGCTGTCTGCGAGAGCTTGGGATCTGTCCTCGCCAGGGGTGAGCCAGTCTGGGAGGGAACACACCTCCCCCGTGAGCAGCTTCCGGTGGAGGCAGGCGTCAGCTATCTGGGCCTCTAAGGAGATTATGGAACAACCTTTGTCAAAGTTCGGTAATCTTTCCCATCTGACGTTCTCCGAGGACTCAGAGGAGCAGAGAGGGTGATTAAGTGTGTGTGCGTGCATGTGTGTGCACGCGTATGTGGGTGTAAGTGACACAAAGAGACAGAGAGAGCTCTGGACTGATCGAGACAGACGGAAGTTACCTCCATTGACAAAGGAGCATTTGGGACCCATTCTTAAAGTCGCAATACGCCGCCTTTAGCGGGAGTAGATGCGCTGGCCCTGAGCGCTCAGTATCAGAGCATCTTGGAAACAACTGTGAGTCATCTCCCCAACGTGGGGCTCCCCGCTCCAATCCCCACAGCGTTTCTTATAGCTCGTTCCAGCCCTGCTCAGTTCTAGCCGGTAGCACATGAGACCATTTCCGTCTGCCCATGCAGATCGGGGGGGAGCCCAATTCGAAGTGTGTTCCCAACGGGCAGGATTTCTGCTTTGTAGATACTCTACATGGGAGACGCTCAACGTGTCGACTGAAAAGTTCCCATTCCAGAAGGGAAATCCAGCGTGCAGACAGATAGAGTTTGACTGGCACAGTCACCCCCGTGGAAGAAGCAGGAACAATGCACACGAGTGGGCCAGACAGACACCTGTTCCCCCGTGTTCACAGCAGCATTATTCACAGGAGCCGCCAAGCGCCGTCAGCGGATGAATGGACGGACACAATGGGCTCCATCCATACAACGGACTATTACTCAGCCATTCAAAGGAAGGACGGTCTGACACCTGCTACAACAGGGATGGCTCTGGAGGGCATCATGCTTGGTGAAAGCATCCAGACACAAGAGGACAAATATTGTATGATTCCTCTTACGTGAAATATCTAGAAGAGGCAGATTCATAGAGATAGAAAGTAGAGTCGACCTTACCAAGGGCTCAGGGAGGGGAGGAATGGAGAGTCATTGCTTGAACAGCGTAGCGTTTCTGTTTGGGGGGATGAAAAATTTTGCACCTAGATAGTGGCGATGTTCGTGCAACACTGTGGGTGTAATTAATGCCATGGAATTGGATGCTTGAAAATGGTTAAGATGGCAAATTTTATGTTTCGTATATTTTGCCACAATTAAAAAAAAACTCAAAAGGGGAATCAGGGGTTGATGAATACATTGACAATTGTAGAATCTGAGAATTTAGAAAAAAAAAAAAGTGGACCAGAGTGAAAAAGAGCCAAGTCACCCTGGAATGCCAGAGAGGGCTTCTAGGACGAGGTGATACCCGAATGTGCTGTCAGAGGCATGGGTCTGTGCAAATAAGTGAGGAAATGTCATTCCGGGGGCAGGAACAGCACAAGAGTTTCGCTTCCCCCAATTCTTGGTAAAGCAACCTTTTGAACCCTAAGCAGCCCTTTATTACACCCCCCCAAGGGCTCCCAAGTTCCAGGAGGAGGACCACTCACATCTCCCAGGGACTCCATCTGCATTCCTGCCACCCACTCAGAATCTGCAAGACTCCCTTCCCTCTCCCTGACTTCCTCCTCCTCCATGAAGCGCTACCCGACCCCCCCAACCCGGCCCAGCCAGCACCCACTCCCCCCGCCCTGAACACTGTTGTACTCCGGAGCCGTTCCACACATTCTAAGAACTTAATTACACAACACTTTGTAGTACTTCCTAATTCCGGGTCCCCAAAGTCATTCTGTAGTTTACTAATCCCCTGAAATGCTCCTTGAACAGGAGTTTCCATGGTCAGATAACGCAGGGAAATGTAGCAAACGGTCTCTCCCTCTCGCACAGAGCAATGCACACGAGCTTTTCCAAAGACGGAGAAACCCAGCAATGTTTAACTTTGTTCGGTCCCGTGTGCTTGGTGAAATGATTTGTGCACATGACTCCCTCTTCTCTGAACAGCAGTTGATACCTTGCTGTACTCGTGCTCCTCGGGACCTCATTAGGGAAATGCTGCCCCGAGAGACCCACAAGCCAAAACCTCGACTTCCCAAGAAGAATGTAGGCTCGTGGAGGGTAAGATCTACATTTGCAATTTCTGTCCTCCCATCCCCTCCCAGTGCCCAGCTCGGCGCCTCACGGTGCATCCTGAAGGATCCCGTTGCCTTGACGACCAGCGTGGAGATGCTATTTCAGGACTTTCTCCCCATCCTTGGAGCCCCGGGAAAGCAGCAAATGCCAGAAGGCATTAGTCTGAGCGTACAGTGTTCTCGGCAAAGTGGCTTTAATAATGTTCAGTGCATCTCATCAGCCGGGGCTCCCCAGGACAGGCAGGACGAGATGCTCCCGGTGACATATCACCCAAGCCGCCACCTCGAGAGCCCGCCGCTAACAGTAGCACTCGGTTCTCTTATTTTCCCGGCTAATTTGGAGGGTGGGAAGTGGTGCTGCTTTGTTTATGCCTCGTTCCTGGAGGTAATACGACCCCTCCGGTGAGTAGCTCCGATCTCTGCTGCACCATCTGTTCAGTCCTCGCCAAGAGCTCCCCTGTGCTCGCGGAGCACTTTATGGGGATGCGGGGGCCCAAGGGTGTTCTTTGTGCCTCTAATTATGAGGAGAGCGTGACTGCCACCTGGTTCCAGGGAAGGAGGCAAGACGAAGGCTTCCTCCCTCCTCAGCGAAGTGCCAGGGGCAGCTCCCCCTGTCTGGACCCTCTGCAGGTCCCCTCCATTCTGCAGCAAGCCCAGGGCTCTGCCTGGCATGGACAGCGGCCTAAAGCTCTTTCCAATCTGCCACCAAAGCTGGAAGAGACAGACTTGTCCGGAATGAAGGGGTTATCTGCAGCCAGGTGGCTGGAAACGGTCAGAGGGACTAGCTGCACCATGACAGATAAGCAACGTTTGCGATGGACTTCTATCATGGGTTATGTTTATTTCCCACATGACCTTCCTGGTGTCTGCACTCTGCCGGGGCCACTTACCTGTGGTTTCATTACAAATGGTCCCAAGGCTTAGTGGCTTCCATCATCATCACTCACTTGGCTCAAAAATCTTCCATTTGGGCAGGGCTCAGAGGGGCGGCTCATCTCTGCTCCCCGTGGCATAAACGGGGGCAGCTCGCCGGGACCAGAGGCCCCATCTCCAAGATGGCACACTCCCAGGCTGGCGTGTTGCTGTTGGCTGTAGGCTGGCGGCTCCGCTGGGGCCTTCATCTAAGGTCCTTGCTTCCTTTCCTCTTAGGCTTTCTTAGCTCTCCATGGGGCTGCTTATGATTCCTCCTAGCATGGTGGCCCAGGAAGGCTCCAAGGATTCCAGAAACAAGGAGTAAAGCTGCCAGTCTCTTAAGATCTGGGCCTGGAGACTGGCAGAGCATTGCTTCTGCCATATTCTATGTAGTCAAGCAATGATGGCGACCTCCCGGATATAAGGGGAGGTGCCATAGCCCCGTTTCTCAATGGGAAGGATTTCAAAGAATATGTGGTCATTTTTGTGAGCCCCTTAGATAAGACACCAGCAAAGCTTACCAAAACCCTGCTCTTTGGGAGATGAATTGACCAATCCTTCCTTAGCCTGGGAACCCCAAAGCACCCCACCCAAGGGCCCTAATAAAGGCATAGGTCCTGGTCCTATCTCTTCCTCTGCCTGCATGCCACCTTGAAGTCCCCATATTGTGGTCCCTCAAGGAATGTCCTTTACCTCCTCCAGGCCCTGGAGGGGAAGGAGACTTTTCTATTTAATTCTCCCCGGCCTTTTGTTGAACCAAGATCCACCACCCAACACCCTGGGGCTCTCCTTGACAAGAGTTACTTTAACAAAGGCACAACACCACCTCAGAAGGAAGGAAGGACTGTCATCTATGAAGAACCCACTATGGGTCCCTCACCATGGCTGAGTCTTTCAAAAACGCCATCTCATTTCTATGTCTACTGCCAAGTACTCTCAGTGGAGATTTCTCCTTCATGTTACAGGTGAGGAGACTGAGCTCTGAAAAGTGAAGAAATTTCCCAGCTGTGGGTAGAGTCAGGATCTGAACCCAGATTTGTTTTGTTTCCAAGACTCTGTCCTACTTTGACCAGGAATGCGTAAGTTCTGCCAGATCATCTTTTGGGTTACCTTAGGGGTCCCCCTGCCCCACAGAGCCCCTGAGAGCCTTTCTGAGAGGTGGCTTGGTCCACACTGCAGGCATCCAGGTCACTCCATGGCCTATCCCCTACCTTCACCCCTGCCGTTCATTGTTCTGAGATGCTAGCTGCTGATCTCCCGTGGGGACGGTGGGGCCGCATCCTGGAATCCAGCAGGCCGGGAGCAGGTGCTCCCTGACCTCAGACTCCACCTCTCCCCTTGGCCTGGCAGTCAAGCTCTACTCCTCCGGATGGAGCCCTGCCCGGAACTCTAGGCTGCCTGGAGACCCTGAGACACTACCCAGCTCTCCCAATATGCTTCCGGGGGGGATCCCTGATGCATGCTTCCCGTACTCTCCTTCCACGAATGCTCAAGACGCCCATAAACCCTATGAGGATGCCCAGACACCTGGTATACCACATGCTGCTTGAAACCTCCTGCCATCAAGACTTACTGCGAGCTTACAGCCATCCCCGTGATCTCTGCACCTGTCCCAACCATACTTATACTCCCTCAACCACACTTCTGTTGCTCTCGCCTGTGTGTGAGCTCTTTTGTCTCTTCTGCAGAGACTGGCTAATGCTCCCAGTCCCCAGCCGATCAATATGCCCGCTCATCCCAGGGTCAGGGATGCCTCAAGGGGTGGAAGATGGCAGAGAGGGGTGGGGGACAGCCCATCAGAACTGTGGAAGCATCTCTGAGCAGGACAACACACAACCCCCGGCCTCAACCTCCCTGGATGACCCACCAGATTCCCCATAGACTCCTCATTCCGTCCTTGTTCTTCCGCTCTTGGGTTTTTACCCCCTCCTTATTTGTGATTCATTGTATTTGACTTATGAGAACACTCCTTACACCCACCCCACAATTGCTTGTCTTCCTATACCTTCCCCTTCTGAGCCAAAACTTTTGGAGGGATTCTCTACACTCAGTACTTCTGGATTCCAGCCTTCTAGTTCCTCCTCAGGCCACTCAGGTTGACCTCCCTCCGAGTCTCTGAAACACTTGTCAAGTCATAATGGCTGCTCGCTGCTAAATTGGGTGGATGCCTCTCCATCCAGTCTTTCTAGAATTCCCAGGCAGTGATGAGCCTCCCTCTGGCTCTAAAGCCCTCCTCCTTCGGCTGCTAGGACATGACACCTCACCATGCTTCCACCTCTTTCCCTTCATCCCTCTTTCTTTGCCCCCCAGTGCCCTGTTCACAGTACCCACTCCCCAGCCTCCTTCTCTTCCTGCTCTTACACTCTCCCTTAACCAAACCCCGAGTGCTAAGAGCCTGTCATCCACACTCCCACCCTGAGGGCCCCTTGAAGCTCCAAACCCAGATGCCCATACACCCAGGGACACTTAGAGTCAACATATTTCCAACTGAATTCATCATCTTTCCCCAAACACCTGTCTCTGGGGCTGCCCCACAATCTCTCCAGCTGCCCAAGCCAGAGCCCCTGACCCTTCCCCCACACCGGACCCCTCACAACCACGTCCCTTCAGACACCATCCAGCCAATGTGACTTCCTCTCTCGGGAATCTGACCTTCAGACTGTCTTCATGGTCATAGCCTTTGTTCTTAAGCCTTGTCATCTTTGGGGCCAGATTTCTGTAAAACCCTACAGATTGCTGTAAGAACCCCCTGGCATCCTCTATCCATCATTGCCAGGGATCTCTTCTCATTTTTTTTATTATGTTCAGTTAGCCAGCATATAGTACATCATTAGTTTTTGATGTAATGTTCAATGATTCTTTAGTTACATATAACACCCAGTGCTCCTCCCCACACGTGCCCTCCTTAATAACCAACACCCTGTTACCCCCTCTCCCCACCGCCTCCCCTCTGAAACCCTCAGTTTGTTTCCTGGGGTCCATAGTCTCTCATGGTTAGTCTCTTTCTCTGATTTCTTCACCTTCAGTTTTCCCTCCTTTCCCCTGTGGTCCTCCACACTATTCCTTATGTTCCACGTATGAGTGAAACCATATGATAACTGTCTTTCTCTGCTTGACTTATTTCACTCAGCATAATCCCCTCCAGTTCCATCCATGTTGATGCAAATGTTGGGTAATCATTCTTTTCTGATGGCTGAGTAATATTCCATTGTATATATGGACCACATCTTCTTTATCCATTCACCTGTTGAAGGGCATCTCAGCTCCTTCCACACTTTGCTTATTGTGAACATTGCTGCCTGAACATTGGGGTGTATGTGGCCCCTCTTTTCACTATGTCTGTATCTTTGGGGTAAACACCCAGTAGTGCAGTTGCTGGGTCATAGGGTAGCCCTATTCTTAACATCTTGAGGAACCTCCATACTGTTTTCCAGAGTGGCTGCACCAGCCTGCATTCCCACCAACAGTGTAAGAGGGATCCCCTTTCTCCACATCCTTGCCAACATTTGTTGTTTCCTGTTTGTTAATTTTTGCCATTCTAACTGGTGTAAGATGGTAGTTGACATACGATGTCACGTTAGTGCCACGGACACAACCTAGCAATTCAACAACATTACACAGTCTGCTGTGTTCTAGTATGATCATCCCACACCTGGCTTAAATTCACCACTGGCTCCAGGATAGGCTTTGGGCAAAATGTCAATGACCCTCGTGGCCTGGACCCTGAGTTCCTCTCCAGCCTCCCCTTTGTCCCGCACGCTCACCCCACCTCTCCCGCTTGGCTTCCAGCCCCCCTGACAGCCTCGTTGTTTGCTCCAAGTATCCACCTTCTTCACTCCTGCTATGGCTTTTACCCGAAAGGTCCTCTCTGTCACCTTGCTCCCACTCATTTTCTCAGACTTGTGACAAAGACAGTCACTCCCTCAGGAACCATCCCTGGCCGGCACCCAGGCCGTCTGCATTTCCTCTGCCCTGGCTGGGTCCTGCTGCGGTGCCACCTGTTTGGGGATGAATCCCTCCAAGGAGACAGATTCCTGAAGGCAGAGACAGCCCCGTACCCAGCAGCACACTTGAGACCATTCGATAAGGGGCAGAAGGAAGCGTGGGAAAGAAGCACGCGGCACAGGGAGTCACACACACGCCCCGTGGTACAGCAGGGCGTGTGCCACGAAGACCCGGCAGCAGGCAGATGTCACTTGTGTCTCTTCCAATTCCAACAACCTAGTGTTGGCTCCCCTGTGTTTTCCTTTGGTCTGTCATTTTTCCCGGACGCCCCTGTGGCAAGGAAGGGATGGAGGGGAAGATGTAGCAGAAACTGTTGAACATCCCTTTCCCCTGGGGACCTCGGCTGCAGAATGCTCCTGTCACTCTCAGTTTGGGTCTCTTTGCTCGAGTTCAGCAGATCTGGGGGGCAGTAGTCCCAAAGGACAGCCGGGGGTTAGATCACCAATCCTCTGACCTGGGAGATGAACATTTCTCTCTTTCAATTAATTCTCTCTCCGCCCCCCTTTCCCTCTCTTTCTCTCTCTCTCCTCCCCTCCCCACCCAAAATGAGAACCACAGATTCCTTTCCAGTCTGTCCCTGCCCTGTCAGAGGCAGGATGCCCATGTTCTGTGGGCGTCCCAGAACAGGTGCCAAGGCAGGTGCTGTCCACCGTGAGTCACTTCTCTTCGCAGGATTCCCCAGAAACAGGGATCCGTAGACCCGTGTCCAAGTGAGCTGGATTTCTGGGAGATTGTATCCCTGGTTCAAGTCATGGGGTTAACAGGTGGCAGGGCAGAAGCCCAAGTGAGCTTGTTTCCAGAGCCCCCCACGCTCCAGTTTACCTCCTAAGTTATCCCTCGTGTCCCCAAGCCAACCCAGCATCCTTCAGCCTATGTTCAATGAAGTCACTTTAATCCTGATGCCAAATGACTACCACTTTTCATCTCCACTGGCTTACTTGGGGTCCCACACCTAACCCCCTAACAGTCTTTCCAGAATAATCCTGAGGGTTCCCAGGGGCGTGGGGTGCTAGAAGGAGGTGACCACGAATAGATATCCAAATACACCAGATGCTGCCATGACCAGCTGTTTAAATGTGACTCCATAACAGTATAGTCCAGAGCAGACCCTGGGCAGCCTTCACATCTGGGACGATGGGAGGTGGCGTTGAAAGAAATCGGACAGGCATCTGCATTCCCACTCTGGTGTTCCCTGGTACAAATCACAGCTCACTGGGCTTTAGTTTCCTTCCCTTAACAATGATGGGTGTGGGCACAGTAACAGTCCTTGCCGGGCAGGTAGAGGGAATGAAAAGTCAAGTTTGCAAAGAATTCAACTGTCGCTCGAACAAGGTACGCACCAAGTAAATGAGAAATTTTAGTTTTTTAAATTATTATCACCTTCATTGTTTCTATCAAAGGGCAGGGAAGCAGGTGGAGGGTCCAGGATTTTTTTTCCAATATATAAAGTAATCGGCCCAGATGTGACCACTAGTTGGATATAAAGCTGGTACCGACATACCCTGCATTGACTGCCCTTTGCTAAAATGGTCTTCAAAAGCAGGAGCTGCTCACGTGTCAGTTGGGACTTGTGGATATGCTGAGAGCCTCCCACCCTTCATTTGGCTGAAATCTGACTCCCAGGAGTGTAGCAGGGAGTTGCTGGCATAGCTTCTATACCCCCCAGGTTTTCTTCGTCTTCTGGGAGGACCCCCAGGTCCCACAGCACCTGATTCCCGCCCACCCCTGACAGCGTTTTCTCTCTAGTACAGCCAATAAGCATCACGTGTGGGTCTGTTTCTTCCTTTCCTTTGGAACCTCCTGCCTTTCACCCTTCCTTGCTCACGCCAGTCCCCACATGCCAGCAGTGCCCCCATTCTCCAAGTAATTCGTTCACCCACAGAATCTGAAAACTGATGAATCTCGCAAGGCCCCTAAAACAGACTGAATCAGTCTCTTTACAAGTTCCCTATGGGCTCCTGAGCACCCCTGACCCGAAGGTTAGAGCTCACTTCTCTAAACCCTGCTCATGATTCGAAAAATCAGCTTAAAAGTCTCCTCCTTCAGGAAGCCCTCCCTGATTGCTACAGTGAAAGCTCCCTTTTCTCCATCAGAGAATAGGTAGTCTTAGCAGGAAATATGTGTCATGATTGATTACTCATGTCTGCCACTAAAGGAGTAATAGGGGACTAATGTCTCTCATGCCACACCTCTGTTATTCCTGGATTAGGTGATTGCTATGGCCCCTTGAGGCCTGGTCTGAAACTTTGTGTGTGTGTGTGTGTGTGTGTGTGTGTGTGTGTGAGAGAGAGAGAGAGAGAGAGATAAACAGAGACAGAGAGACAGAGACAGAGAAGGCAGCCACTACTCTCTCTCCCCTATGGGAGCAGAGCATGAATCTTGCCACAAATGAAACTCGTGTGGCATCAACAGTCCCCCTATTACTGTAGAATCATTTCTCCCTGTCTACAAACATCTGGGCCTTCCGAACCCTCCCCTAGAATACGAAAATCCCCCACAGGGGTAGTAGTCTGACCTTTTCTCAGTTGATGCCCGTAATAGCCGTAATAGCCGGTTAAGTGAGGGGCTCAACTCATTAGCATATAAACGTGCAGTGGATTCTATTGTTTCTCATTAGCGCTACGATGTTGAGCCTCCCTTCCTCCCAGGCTGTCGGTTGCTCTTGTTGAACAACACGGAATTCGATTTTATAATTTCCGATTCAGCCCCATGAGATAAAATAACCCTGTTCCTTAGTGAGGTGCCCCATGCATTCTACCATGTCACCCCTGTATCTCTATGGCCCTCTTCTCTTTCTCTCCCCTCCCCGTGCCAGCTGAGGCTGGACACCAGAGAGGCTTGGGGTGGGAGGGGCTCTGTTCTCAGATGGGCCACCCCCCAGCCTCTTGTTTCTGGGGTCCGCATGTCAGCAGGGGGCCACGGGGGATAGCTGGTCCCCCGTGATGGCTTAGATGCAGATGTCCGCTTGAGCGTGGGAGAGCTCACCACTGCCAAGCCAAATAGCAGGACGGCCTCTGCTCTCCCCACCCCGCCTCCAGGGCTTGCTCTCCCCCTCCCCTCCCTCTCCCCCCTCCCCCTGCCCCAGGGCACCAGGTGGCTCTATGAAGCCACATTCCAGCCTCTGGCATGGTGGGAAATACTCCAAACATCCCAACCACATGGGAAGGCATCGTGAGAGCCAAAAGATTTTGCAACATATTCCCTTGGGGAGTGAGTGCTTCTTCCTACAAACTCCCAGGTTCCCCGAAAGGCTCTGTCCGGGCGGCCCCCGCTCCGCTGCTTCAGTGTCTCGAGGCTGGAGGGGGAGTGAAGTTGGTTCTGCTGAGCGGACAGCCCTCGGCAACGCCAGGGCCCCGGAGAGGACTCCATGGCCACGGGTCCCTGCACTCAGCATTTGGGATAATAACAAAGCACCTTTTGTTCTCATCTGTGGTCTTAATAGGCAGTTTCTGGAAATAAGAATCATCCCTCCCTGCAGACCCTATTTGGGGGGGGAGGTGATGGGGAAGTGTGCTGCAGGTGGGAGAAGCCGAGGGACAAGGACAGCATCTCAGAGGAGCCTGGTGGCAGCGGCAGATGAGAGTGGGCACGGCATCCTCCTTGAGTTAGCTGCCTTGGACTTGCCTCTCAGGGACGGCTGGTACAGTGGGGGTGTGGGGGGAGAGAAGGGCAGCTTTAAAGCTGAGCCTGGGGAACTTCTGGTCACACTCTCCCCTCTGGTCCTCCATGCTCTGGGCTCAGTTTTGTCCCCCCAAAATCCATCTGAGCCCAAACCCTCAGAACCTCAGAATGTCACTAATTTAATGCCACTAATTTAAAGAGGTGGTTGAGTGAGGTCAGTGAGGAGGGCCCTAACCCAGTAAGACTGGTGTCGTTCATAGCAAAGGGAATTGGGACATACAAAGGGACACCAGGGAGGCATGTCCACAGAGGGAAGGTCATATGAGGACACGGCGGGAAAGCGGCCATCCGCCAGCCAGAGAGAGGTCTCAGGAAACACTAGCCCTGCCCACACCTTGATCTTGGATTTCCAGCCTCCAGAACTGTAGAAATAAATAAATGTCTGTTGCTTAAGCCCCGGTCAGTGGTCCTTTGTTACGGCAGCCTGAGCCTACGGAGATATTCAGGAACGGGCCGTGTTCCCAGATACTCGAACCTGTGCTCAGATCTCCTAAACCAGCCTCCAGAAAAGTCGGAAAGGGCCAAGAGAGTGGAAAACAGCCACAAGGAAGATTAAGGTAGCTCGTCCGGGGGTCATCCTGCCACACGGCAGTGGGGTTGGGAAGACAAAGGATCTCCTGGGGGGGCCACTGCTCTGCTCAGATCTCCTAAACCAGCCTCCAGGAAAGTCGGAAAGGGCCAAGAGAGTGGAAAACAGCCACAAGGAAGATTAAGGTAGCTCGTCCGGGGGTCATCCTGCCACATGGCAGTGGGGTTGGGAAGACAAAGGCTCTCCTGGGGGGGCCACTGCCCTGCCCCGCCCCACCCCACCCCATCCAGGACTGGCTCTGGGTCTCGTGGCCAGTGCAACCAGGAGGGTGTCCATCAGAAAAACTAAATTCTCTCCAACTAACACATCACCACCCTGAGTGACAAAGGCAGAGAGAAGACTAAGCTCTCTCTTAATAGTCCTGAGAAAGTCTTTAAGAGAAAACGCAGACATGGCTCCTCTGAAGTGTATATTACGTTATGTTATGTTTGGTAATATTATCTCATGGTATGGTATGATATAGTATGATATGGGTAGAATGGGATGGGATGGGATGGGATGGGATGGGATGGGATGGGATGGGATAAGATGGGATGTGTTGATATGGGATGGGATGGGATAGGGTGGGATGGGATGGAATGGGATAGATGGGATAGGATGGGATGGAATAGGATAGGATGATATGGGATGGGATGGGATGGGATGGGATGGGATGGGATGGGATGGGATGATATGGGATGGGATGATATGGGATGGGATGGGATGGGATAGGATAGGATGGGATGTGTTGATATGGGATGGGATGGGATGATAAGGGATGGGATGGGATAGGATGGGATGTGTTGATATGGGATGGGATGGGATAGGGTGGGATCGAATGGGATGGAATGGGATGGATAGGATAGATGGGATGGGGTGGGATGGGATGGGATAAGATGGGATGGGATAGGATGGATGGGATAAGATGGGATGCAATGGGATGTGATGGGATGGGATAATATGGGATGGGATGGGATGATATGGGATGGGTTGATATGGGATGAGATGGGATGGGGTGGGATAGGATGGTATGATATAGCATGATATAGTATGATGTGGGATGGGGTGGGAAGGTATAGTACAGTATAGTATATGTCACAAGAACCCTATGTCCCAGTTGCACTGAACGTCTCTCCATTCCCTCATTTGTCCAGAGAAGCAGTTTTAATCAAGATAAATGACCAAAATCCATACATTTTCTTTCTTCTCATAATGTTCCTATTATAATCCGGTCAAAAACTACAAAATACTTACGAATATGCTTTTGAAGAAAGGTACAAGGCACACGTGAGGAAAACAATAAATGCTTATTAAAATACATAAAACAAATTTCAAACAAATGGGAAAACATACACTCAACGCTCCCCAAATGTAATATATAATTTTAATGCAATTCTGTGTAGAATTCTGACAAGGGATTTTTGTTTCTGTGTGTGTTTGGGGTTTGGGAACTGTATAAACACCTTAAGGAATAATTAATCCATTTAGTTTTGATCAAGGCATGGATAAATCAGTGACACGTGGTAAAGAACCCAGAATCAGATGTCTTTGTATTATAAGTGCATTCATGACACGGACAGCAGTTTAATTCAAAGGAAACTGAATGGATTATTTGTAAAATGTGCTGGCAAACTCATTATCAGTCTGGAAACGCAGTGAAAACAGTCTATATTATCTTTTGTACCCAAACAAAAACAAATGGGAGTAAAAGGCACAGCATAAGGAATATAGCCAATGATACAGTAATAGTGATGTGTAGGGATATAAGTTTGCTCACTTGTGGGGAGCAGAGCATAACGTACGAACTTGTCAAACCATTACGTGGTACACCTGCCACTCATGTAACGTTGGGTGCCAGCTGTATGCAAATGAAAAAAAAAATAAATCAAACAAAACAAAAAAAATCCTTTCAGATGTATTACAAACATAAATATAAAAACTAAAACCAAAAACCTGCCAGAAAATCTAGGTTACTGCATATAAAATCTGACAAAGTCAATCTGAACTAAGACTAGAAACTATGTAAACATTTTACATTGTAAATTTTACTCTGTAAAAATTTAAGTGTGTAAAAGAACCATAAGTGAGGTCAAAACACCAGGGATGGATCTGAGAAAGTATTGTGGTAAGGATGCTAGGCGAAGGCCAATAGCTGTGCATATAAAGAGTTCTTGGATGTCAATGACAAGATAAGCGCCGCCCTACAAAAAAGGAGTCGATCATATATTCACAGACAATTCACATGAGAGCAAACCCACGTGGCTGAAAAACGTGTGAAAAGATGTGCGTCTTCTCTGCTAGTCGGAGAGACGCAAATGGAAGCCGCCACGAGATCTCACTTTATGCTCATCGGAGTGGAAAACACTAGAAAGAGTGATGGCCTCCATCACTAGCTGGGAAGGAGTCTCCTCTGATGTGAGGGGCTTCTGCCTTTGGGAAAAGCCATCTGGGAGCATTTATCACCAAATTAAAAATCAGATATCTCATGGCTAAGATTCCCCACTCTGCGAAGCCTTGTCGTAGAAATAAGAGCAGGGATGAGTTGCCGGCAGCCTTCTTCATCGGGAAAAGAGCTGGACACAGAATGAGTGGTCAGGAATAGGAGAGAGGGGACGCCTGGGTGGCACAGCGGTTAAGCGTCTGCCTTCGGCTCAGGGCGTGATCCTGGCGTTACGGGATTGAGCCCCACATCAGGCTCCTCCGCTATGAGCCTGCTTCTTCCTCTCCCACCCCCCCTGCTTGTGTTCCCTCTCTCGCTGGCTGTCTCTATCTCTGTCGAATAAATAAATAAAATCTTTAAAAAAAAAAAAAAAAGAATAGGAGAGGGGCTGTAGAAACGATGTTCCAGCCACACCATGGGATAGAATGCGGCCACGAAGACGAGAAAATCAGAGTCATACCAGATGATTCCAACAGGCTTCCCTCCAGCTCTTTCCCAAGGTCACCCACCCCATGAATACCATGTTTGTGTTGTCAGAGAGAACTGACCTGGGAGAGCCACTGAGATCATAAGAGCTAAGCTTTTGTTCACCTCTGAAGAACTGATTTCATCCCCTAGAGGTCAATATGGCTCCCTTTTTTTTTTTTAAGATTTTATTTATTTATTTGACAGAGATAGAGACAGCCAGTGAGAAAGGGAACACAAGCAGGGGGAGTGGGAGAAGGAGAAGCAGGCTCATAGCGGAGGAGCCTGACATGGGGCTCGATCCCATAACGCCAGAATCACGCCCTGAGCCGAAGGCAGACGCTTAACCGCTGTGCCACCCAGGCGCCCCCCATTTTTTTTTTTTAATGCAAGTTTAGTAGGATTTCCACAAGGTCCTGTAGAGTAAAAGATCGAAGTAGATAAAGACAAACATGGAAGAGGAGGCAGCTGGGTCAGCAGCATGGGAGTGGGAGGGGCAAAGCGGCAGAGGCAGAGGTGGGGCCGGGAGGGAGACTTCTCGGGAGGAAGGAAAGCAAGATAAGCAGGAACAGGCAAGGCAGAAAGAGGTTTTTAAGCATATAAATGATTGCATTTGTGTACTGTACAAAATTATGTGTATGCGTGAACACACAAATCAAGACTGGAAATGAAAAATAATCGTTATTTTAAAATCTGTAAGGGCAGGGCTCCTGGGTGGCTCAGTTGGTTAAGCATCCAACTAAGGGTCCTGAGATTGAGCCCCGTGTCCAAGATAGGCGTGGAGCCTGCCTAAGATTCTGTCTCTCCTGGGGCGCCTGGGTGGCTAAGTCAGTTAAGCATCTGCCTTTGGCTTAGGTCATGATCTCGGGGTCCTGGGATCGAGCCCCGCAATGGGTTCCCTGTCCCTCTCCCTCCAGCCCTCCCTTCCCAACCCCCCCACTCAGGCTCGCTCGCTCTCTCACACTCTCTCTCAAATAAATAAATAAAATCTCTTTAAAAATTTTAAAAAGAAAAAAAAAAGATTCTCTCTCTCTCCCTTTCCCTCTGCTCCTCCTTAAAGGCTCACCTAGCAGCCTGAACACTGCTTTGGAGAAATCCCACATGTCGTTGGCCTGAAGCAGGCTATGGTCCAGCTATATCGACGTCTCTCTGTTCCCCATAGAGGCTGATCCTTTTGGGACCTCATGCCTCTGTGGGTCCTCATGCCGTGCAGGTCCCTCATACCTCTGCCATGCTTGCTCCTATGGCTTGAACCGTGTCCCCTAAAACTTTGTATGTTGAAATCCTAATCCCGAGTAACTCAGAATGTGACTGCGTTTGGAAATAAGGTCTTACAGGAGTGACCAAGTTAAAATGAGGTCAGTAGGGCGGACTGTAATCCCATTTGACTGGTGGTCTTACAAAACGGGGAAATTTGAACACAGAGACAGACACGGATTGAGACGAGACAAGGTGGAGACACAGGGAGAATGCCACGTGGAGATTCGCATTATACTTTGAAGCTACTAGAAGCTACTAGAAGTTTGGAGAGAAGCCTAGAGCTTAGCCTTTCCTAGGGCCTTCAGAGGGTGCATGACCCTGAGGACAGGCTTGACCTCCAACTTCTAGCCTCCAAAATGATGAAAAACCAAATTTCTGTGGTTTCAGCCAGTTTGCGTTACGTCATCATGACAGTCCCAGGAAATGAATACATTTTCCCTCTTATCCGGCTCGCGATCTCCTAGGCATCCTACAAGACCTATATAAAATTTTATATCTTTTGCTGAGGCTTCCCAAATTCATCACCACTCTCATCTGTGTCCCAATAATATTTTGTGCAGGCCCATCGTATAGTACTTACAAAATCCAACTTAAATTATTTAATAATTGGAATTACATTTAAAATATTTCTTCTCTGCTAGACCTTGACCGCCCCCCCCCAGACACAGGCCACCTGTCTTTGGACCTACTTTCACACCCCCTGTAACCCAGTGAGGTACTGAGCACAAAGCGAGTGGCTCACACATATTTACCACACCATGGGGAAAATCTAAAATAAGGCTTCCCCCTCGATCACCTCAAAGCAGGAAGAGGCGCGAGTGAACGCGAGAGGCTCCTGGAACCATAATTCTTCTCTCTTGGCAAGGCTCTTCAATTCTAACAAATTGACTTAATAATGAAAATGTCTTTAATGGGGGCAATATGGCAAAAAGTAATTAACTCCCTAATTGAAATCTAGAACTTTAAAAGTAATTAATGGGAGGGCCAAATTGTCCTTCACAGCGAGAGTGCAGGGGCGAACCAGCCGGCAGAGGGACCCCGGGCAGGTGTCATCTGAGCAAAGCACGTCGGCAGGTACCGCTCGCACACGTCCACATGATGAGTGTTCCCCTTAATCACTGAGGAGATGCCATCAACCAGGGCTGGCAGGTGCCACTTCGCTCCGTCAGAAGGAACTTTTTTTTTTTCAGCGAGCAAAAATGCTCATCACCATTTCGCACTCATGCGCTTGGAGGAAGGGGGAGGGGCCCCTCCTTCTGAGTCGTTGTGCTTGAGCCCCCACCTCGCCCAGAATCTGGGGATCCTGGCATCCTTCCATCATCTCGGAGGCTCTGGAGTTCACTCGACCCCGACTGCGGGGTTTTCTCTGGCTTCTTGCTGGCTGCCTCCCCTCGGGCTCGCTGCAGCCTCCCCTCCCTGCCTGCAGGGAAGCGGCTGCTAAGTGGGGGATCAGTGACAGCATACGTACAACAGCAGATGGCATCTATATTTAGAGGCCCTTCAGAGGAAGGACTAATGCCATTTAGAACACACCACAGGCCAAGAAAACGAGAGTTGAGCGTTCCAAATGAATCCTTAAAAAACCTCCATTTGTCCCCTGTTACCCGCTGAGTTGTAACCGCCCCTCCCCCAAATTCATACAATTGGTGTGTTGAAATCTTCACCCCCAGGACTTCAGGATGCAACAGTATTCAGATATAGGGTCTTTAAGGAGGTAAGTGAAAACGAGGTCATTAGGGTAGACCCTAAGCCAATAGGACAGGTGTCCTTATACGAAGAGGAAATTAGGTCTCAGACACACACAGAGGACACAGGGAGAAGACAGCGGTCTGCACACCAAAAAGAGAGACCTAGGAAGAGACCAGCTTGCCCATGCCTCGATCTGGGACATGCAGCCTCCAGAGACAGGAGAAAAAAAATGTCTGTTGTTTAAACCTCCCCGTCTCGGATACCATGTTTTGACAGCCAAAGCTGAATAATGTCCCCCGCAACCCCGCTGTGTACAGAGGACACGGCTTGGTAAGGGGGATCCACGCACCCTCTTGGGTCCCTTCTGTCCCTTCCCAGGCCTCCCCTGCTCCAGGCACCTGACCCTTCACCGCATTACTCCAGACACACCACGACCTTTCATGCTACAGGGCCTTAGCACATGACCTTCTCTCTATGGGGATCATTCTCCTGGCCCTCCTCTTGAAAAATGCAGTCTCAATTGAAATGCTCCCTCCCCAGAGAGGACCACCCCAAATCTCCCACCCCCATTCACACAAGAATCGGCGGCAGCTTCGGTTCTGCATTCTTCTTCCTCTCCCTTCATGCCCGCAGGCTGGCCGGATCTCCCTGGGGAGCCAGACCGTGTCTTCCCCAACTTTGAACTCCCTCTCATAATCACCCCCGGGACAGGGACTGCAGTGGGTAAGGCCACTTCGTTTGAAGGAGTCATGGCCCGCGAAGGAGGAACCAGCAAGGGACCAGCCAGCCTTTGCCGCCTGAGACAGCCCCACGGATGTGGCAAACACGAGCAGGACAGGAGCCACCTATGAGCAGAATCGGGAGCCCTGTGTTCTGTCCCTACTTTTCTGGCCCTAACTTGCCACCCCTTGCCCTGTGACACTGACGTCTCTCTCCATGTGAAGCTGGACTAGTTCATCCCTAGCTCTGAACACAATCTAAATGTTTGTGACTCTAGAGCCTTGGACAAAATAAAATAAAAAGGACCTTTTGCCCTCCCACTCCCAGTTATCCATGCATTAATGTATCGCACATGTATTGAGCACAGATAATCTGCCAGGAGAGCTGGAAGTTTGCTGGGGAAGCAACACTTGAACAAGATCTTGCAGAAGGAGACTTAGAAGTGGAGGAAAAAACACACACATGCACACGTTTCCATAGAAATTAAATTTCCCAACTTCAAAGAATCCTTCCAACTCTTAACAATGTTAGGCTTTTCCATTCCAGGCACAGAACAGTGCATCTCTCAAATGTAAGTGGGTGGGAGGGAGGGGGAATAGGAGTTCCAGGGGTGGGGGGCGCCTGGGTGGCACAGCGGTTAAGCGTCTGCCTTCGGCTCAGGGAGTGATCCCGGCATTATGGGATCGAGCCCCACATCAGGCTCCTCTGCTATGAGCCTGCTTCTTCCTCTCCCATTCCCCCTGCTTGTGTTCCCTCTCTCGCTGGCTGTCTCTATCTCTGTCGAATAAATAAATAAAATCTTTAAAAAAAAAAAAAAGAATTCCAGGGGTGGGAACACAGCGAAGAAGGTCAGAGGTGGGAAAGCAAAGCGCACAGTGGGGAGTGTGAGAGTCACGTTCTGGAAGAAGGAGGTGCCCGCAGGCAGTGGGGAAGAGGATACAGTTTGGTTTGTGGACACACTTTGAAAGAGCTTGGAAGTTAACCTTCTGGGCAGTCCGGGAAGGTTTCTGACCAACAGAGCCGGCTAAGCAGATTTGCGTGTTGCGGAAAAAAGGGAAAAAAAAAAAAAAACTGCTGGAAGATGCTTAGAAGTGGGGTGGAGAGGCTGATTCTGGAGGCAAGAACCAGTTTGGAGCCCAAGGAAATGGCTCAGGAGACACATGATGGGTCCTGGGGCAGATCCCGGGCTGGGCTGCAGGAGGCGGCCTGGGTTCACCACCAGGGCTCCGCATCCCATCTGCGTCTGGGGATACAATCACGGCAGCCTGCCCCAGCAGGACTGCTGCTCCTTTCATTAGATCCCAAATCCCCAGCAGAAATGAAAGAGCTTTAAATTCAATCATTAGTTGGAATGCATCTCTTATCAGCCGCAATCCATTGTCCCCGCTCCCCGCGCGCATGGACACTCGCAGGGACGCGCTCAGAACCTTTGTCTTTTCACGGGAAGCCGGAGTTATGCAGCCTATTACTTAGTTTAGAGAAGATCTATGTGATTTAAACTGGAGGCTTCGGACAAATTGTGTTTGAAATTGAAAGGGGGTGAGGTAGCCAGATGTATCATCAATTGAGGAAGATAACCAGAGGATTCCGTGGCTACCGTGGCCTGCTTTATTCCACTGTTACTTACAATGAAAGACGGCAAGCCCCGGAACTCTAAGTTTCTCAATCTGGGCCTTTGACAGGAAGCCGAAGGATTCATCTGAGACTTCTTTATTTTTCATTAAGACCAGGCATTTGCTTTCCCAGGGAATGAAGACAACGCATCTGAATTGGAAGCTGAGCCTCATTCTCTTCCTCCCCTCCCTGCGGAATCCTTTTGGAAAACAGGCTTGTTGACTGGATTTAGATGGAAGGGGAGTGTAGGGCCAGGGGCTCTCAGAACAGCGAGCAAGCAAGAGTTCCAGGAAACAGCCCTGTCCTTCCTAAAAAAAAAAAAAAAAAAAGGAAAACAAGAGTGTCTATGGGTCCAGGAAAGCAAAGAACAGCCTTGTAATGTCCTGTAATGTCAGCAAGAGCATCCTGGAAACTGGGAAATAGTGTGCAATTATAAATATCACTGTTACATCTAGTATTATGACAACAGTCATCAGGAAGGGACCCCTCAGAACGGTGGGATCCTCATTTTACCCAGAATCAGAAAAAAAAAATCAGCATTCCCGTTTAAACACCTACTTCTAACGGGACACGAATTTTACATCTCCCCCTGTGTTCCAGGTCAGAGTCTGAGCTGTCCACTCAGTCCACACGGGGCTGGCATCCTGGTTCAAACACTTAGAGACTCTGTGGCATTGGGTTGGGGAATTGACCTTTCTGAGATTTGCGTCCTTCTTTTGCAAATCGGAATAATGAAGGCACTTACATCCTCAGGCAGCTGTTCTGAGATATATGTAAAAAACAAAAAAAAAAACAAGCAAAAAAAAACCCAAAAAAAAACACATTTTTTATAAAATGTTGACTCCAGTCCATGGTAAGGGCCCGATAAGTGATAGCTGTCCCTGCAGTCACTGTTTCCTTTTATTGGATTTGTCCAAAAAAGCAACTGGTAATCTCACCCTCATCTCTAAAAAAAGCTAGAGCTGGTCCTGCTCTCGGGTCTGAGTGTTTAAAAATATTTCAAAGGAAAGGCAGACGGGTTGGAGGGGGCGGGAGGCCCGAGGTATCTGGGGAGGGAAGACATCACAGATGGTCCATCAGGAACTTCACAGAGTGTCACATCCAGAGGTATCTGCCAGCTCAACCAGGGATGAATCTTCTATGAGGACCAGATGCTACTAATTGGCGAGGAATCCTGTGGCTGCCACCCAAAGAAGGGAACAAATTCTTTGCCACCACATGGCTCTTTTTTTCCCTTCCAAGTACAATGTGTTAACTCTTTCAAATAGTCGTACCAGCTTCGGTCTCCAAAAGCCCATGTCCACGTGCTGGAAAGTCTTACACAAGGTACTAGAGCATTGATTTCATTGATTCTGCTCGTGAAGCAACACTCTCTCCTATATGATCTTTGGGGGAACCATTGAGGGCACCCCCTGGATGGGAATTCAGCTTAGTGTTCCAGTGTGGGACGTAGAATTTCGATGCTTCCGCTTTGTGCCTGTTCCTCTCCTTAAACCATCCCTTGCCATGTCTCTCTCTCCCTTCCAAAATATCACCACCTTCAAAGATGAAGATTGGTCTTCAAGGCCTCTACGGGGAGCTCCCAGAGCCTATCAAAGGGCCTGCCACATGCGAGAGCTTTGCTCAACGAGTAAACAAACATGACCGGGGCCCCCATTGCATTTTTAGCTCTCCCACTGCCTCAATTCCCATACCTCAAATTAACACCTTCAACTCCCCTCTTATCAAATTATTTTCCATCTCTTGAATACATCATGCGCTCCCACACTTCCATGCCTTCCTACACACTTGTCCTTCTGTCTAGAATCTCCCCTAGGGAATGGGCCAAACCCCACAAAAGGAGAATATTACTGAACGGAGGTCATCCAAACTACAGCCCGTGACTCCCGCCCACTTCCTGTGTTTGTCAATGATGTTTTAGGGATTACATCCACACCTGTCTGTTGCCATATTGCCTATGGATGCTTCCGTTCTCCAACAGCGGAGTTGAGTAGTTACCCTAGAGGTCACATGGCCTGTCAAGCCTCAGAATGTCACTTCCTGGCCCTTCCACAGGGAAAGTTGCTGACCTTCGTTTTAGAAGCCAAAGCTTGGGCTACGTAGCCGCAGACTCCAGCTGGAATCCTGCCTCTGCCCATCGGTGGGTAGTTGGGGTTATTTCCTCTCTGAAAAGGAGATAAAAAATCTACTTGATGGGGCACCTGGGTGGCACAGTGGTTAAGTGTCTGCCTTCGGTTCAGGGCGTGATCCCGGCGTTATGGGATCGAGCCCCACATCAGGCTCCTCCACTATGAGCCTGCTTTCCTCTCCCACTCCCCCTGCTTGTGTTCCCTCTCTCGCTGGCTGTCTCTATCTCTGTCAAATAAATAAATAAAATCTTAAAAAAAAAAACTACTTGATGAGACGACTCAAATAGTAAATGAAAAAGGGAAAAGTCCTCGTGTGGTATTCAGCAAAGGGTATGTGCTCAATAAATATTTCCCTCTCTGTCTCTCTTTCTTCTTTCTCCTGTGAATCAGTGAGCTCATACTGCATAGCAAAATACCACGTGGCTTAAACAACAGAAGCTTCTTTGCTCACAGTTCTGGAGGCTGGAAAACTGAAATTGAGGCACCTTTATCCCCCACTTGCCAATGGCCACCTTCTCACTGTGGTCTCACATCACCTTTCCTCTGTTAAAGTGTAGAGAGAGAACCCTCAGGCATCTCTTCCTCTTCTTAGACAGATGCCAGTCCTATAGGATTAGCCTCAACCTCATGACCCCATTCAGTCTTCATTGCCTTCTTAAAAGCCCATCTCTGAGTACAGTCTCGTTGGGGGTTAGGACTTTACCTTATGAATTAGGGGTGGGAACACACAATTCAATCCATTCCACTCTACTCGATTCACTTTCCTTCTCCTCTAAACTTCTTGGAAACCCACCCGGGATAGGTTGTGTTATCGGCCCCACCCTTCACCCCTCCTTCTTTATATCTACACCCTTTGCCATGTCCTTTTACATTTCCCCTCACCAAAATGGCAGAGTGGATTCCCTACCCTTTGACCTGGGGCTCAACCGTGTGACTTGCATTGGCCAACAGAATGGGGCAGAAGCGGGAGCGTCCCAGCCCCAAGCTCAGATCTTAAACGAACTCCCAAATTTCCACTTGCCTTCCTGAGCCTTTGCCATCACCATGAAAAGAACATTCCCCAGCCCAGCCTGCCGGTCCCAGTAAAGCAGCCACTTCACTTGACCCCAGGCTCCAGCCAACCCAGGAAGTGTGACTGAGCCCAGCCAAGATCAGCAGAGCCAGCCAGCCAATTTAGTCTGTGCCAACCAACCCCCAGCTGACCCACCAATTTATGACCCACAGATCTCTGATCTTTGGTGGGAGACTTTGGGTTGCCTGTTAACAACAATTCTGTGTTATCAGCTAACTGCTATACCACTGCTCATTCTTTGAGCTACAACTACCAGACCACCTTGTTTGGGTCCAAACTCTAGCTTCCCCATTTACTAGCTATGTTGTTTGGGGCGAGTGCATCAGCCCCTGTTTCCTCCTCTCGACAACGAAGATAAGAGCATGACATCATAGTTATTGTGAGATTAAGGTGCAATTGTTTAGGTAAGACAATGCCTAGTAGACACTAAACAACTGTTGGCTTCCTTTCCCCTTCCTTCCTACGACAGGAAGCTTTCCAAGAAGTGCTGGGTAGAAGCAGTCACTTCTCACACTAAGTTCGTCACTTCCCTCTGTGACTATTACTTGTCACTGGGTCTGCTCCCCTCACTAGTTTGTGAAGGGGTTCTCAAACAGCAATGGCCATCAGAATCCCTTGGGGACAATTTCAAACACACCAGTGAACATCTCCACCTCAGTGGTTAAGAAGCAATGAGCAGGAGACCTAGGGAGGCAGAAACCATGTTTCAGGATCACTGAATCTCTGGGTTCCCCATCTGGCCTAACACAGAGGAGATGCTCTGTATGCATGTTTTGAGTGAATGAACTTTTTTAAATGCACACCTCTATGGAGAATTGCAGCATTGAAGAGCTGACATGAAGCCTTGTTTTCCCAGTGCAGACGCTGAGGCCCGGTCTTAAGATTAGGAAGGTATCTCCTCACTTCAAACTGAGCTCTTCCCAGAGAGAATGGGCTGACTTCAGAGAAGGCAGGAAAATTGGCATTCCCAAAGTTGTCATTTCTTGAATGTGTCGCCCTTGTTCACCTCAAGGCCCTCAACCCCTCTATGGACATGCAGACTGTGAAGAGGGACAGGCCTGCATTGGGGTCCAGGAAAAGGAGGTCATGGGCAGTCCTACCCAAAGATAGCTGTGGGCCCCAGTAGGGCCGGAGGGCATAAGGCAAGGTGGACCCTCTTTATGAGCAACTGGGTGTTTATAATGGTGGTCTTTCAGGATGATTTAAACTGGAATCTCCATTCTTAAAAAGTTAAAAATAGAAATACCATATGATCCAATAATTCCGCTACTGCGTATTTACCCAAAGAAAATGAAAAAACACTAACTCAAAAAGTTACTTGCACCCCTATATTTACTGCAGCATTATTTACAATAGCCAAGATAGGGAAGCAACCCATGTGTCCATCAATAGAAGAATGGGTAAAGAAGACACAGAATATCACTCAGCCATAAAAAATGAGATCTTGCCATTTGCAACAACACAGATGGACCTACAGGGCATAATGCTAAGTAAGTCAGACAGAGTAAGACAAATACCATATGATTTCACTTATGTATGGAATTTAAAAGACAAAAAAAATGAATAAACAAACAAAAAGAGAATCAGATCTGTATATATAGAGGACAACCTGATGGTTGCCAGAGGGGAGGGAGGAGGAGATGGGCAAAAGGGGTGAAGGAGAGTGGGAGATACAGGCTTCTAGATATAGAATGACTAAGTAACGGGGATGAAAGGCACAGCAGAGGGCACATCGTCGGTGGTATTATAATAACATTGTATGGGGGCAGATTGTAGCTACACTTACAGTGAGCATAGCATAACATAAGGAATTGTTGATTCACCATGTTGTACACCTGAAATTAGCATAACATTGTATGTCAATTATACGCAATTTTTTTTAAAAATCAAGTAAAAAAAATAAATGAGAACTTCCAATCTTGCTTGAACTCATGGGTTCACTAGCCAAAGGAGAACCTAAAAGTCAAGCTTCTGCTTTGCCTCCCCATACTCAGGCAAGAATTGTAACACCAACAGGCAAGTGGCTGCTTACCTTAGAATCAAAAACGATACATACAATTAAGCAATACGTACTTGTCCGTGTAATTTAGTAGGTTTGGGGACAGCAGATGTTGCATCTCTTTTTCCATATTGGCAGAGCTTGTGGGCACTTCCCAAATAGTCATGCCCTGCCATCCATTTCTGGCCCCAGAATGTGGGTGGAGCCATGTGACCATTTCTGGCCAATGAGATATGAGCAAAAGTGATATAAGTGATGGAAGCCCTGTCCAGTCTGGGAACTTGAAAACACTGAGTGGCATGCAACAGCTGTCCCTGTGACCATGGAGACCACGCATCCCAGATGGTATAGCTCCAAGACGGAAGAAACCTAGATCCCCAAGTAGGCAGCGAGATGCCCCGGAGAACAGTGAGACCCCCATCAGACTGTATCAACAGCAGAAATAAATTTATTCTGTTTGCATCCCTGAGATTTCAGGGCATATTTGCTACTGCAGCATAGTACAGCCTCTCTTATGTAAGACATCTCCGGATCGTGGTACCAACAGAGCCAGGGGTTCATCTAAATCCTACTTGTCATCTGAGTTTTCCATCCCTGAATGTGGCATTGACAAGTCATGGCGATGGGCATATGGGTCACACAAAAAGTTGGCAACCCAATGAAAGAGAAAAGATAAGCAAATGAAATGC
>NC_048227.1:10409118-10418171 GCF_002007445.2 Ailuropoda melanoleuca | reverse complement strand
CCACATCCTGGTGAGATCGCTCTTCCAGGTTGCAGACTGCCCACCTCTTGTTGTATCCTCACCTGGTGAAACGAGGGAGAGCAGTCTCTGGGGTCCCTATCGCATGGGCACTCATCCCACTCATGAGGACTCCACCATCATGACCTAACACCCCCCACAAAGGCTCCTCTTTCAAATACCATCACATCGAGATCGGGGATTTCAACGTCTGAATTTTGGGAAGGTGCAGACAGTCAGTCCATTGCACTGTTTTCTTTGACTTTGGGTAGACCATAAACTCGGGACCGTGGAAGAAGTGAAGTCAGTGAATGATGGAACCGAATTAGCCAAACTCTTTCGAAATGAAAAGGCGGAGAGAGAGACAAAGAGATATGAGCTCAGAAGTGGCTCAGATCCAGAGTAAATAGTGAGCTTCACAAAATTATCCCTTTCCGTTTCAATCTTTTATGCTTTAATCATATCCAGCCATGGACACGGTTCTTACCATGAAGACAAGGGCTCGGAATGAGCACAAGGATAATGAAGGTGAAATACTATCATATTTAATACTATGATATCATTAATGCAACTCCAGTCAGAGATCAAGGACTTCTCAAATTAATTATTTCTTGTTCCAACACACACCATGAAATGGGCTTTCTAAATCAGAATGACACATCCCAACCTTTCCTTTATTAAGATAATTCTATTTTATTTCTTGGATCTTTGCAGCCTAGGCAAGTTTTATAAATATTTAAGAGAGAAATTAGGCGGGAAAATGCTGGATAATGCATGACTAGCAACCAGTTGACTGAGACAGAGACACACTGTGAACTCACTTTAGAATCTTCCTGCTTGCCCTACACAAATTCTGCACAGTCCAGACAGTCTTGTCCCGTTGTGGGCTGATTAGCCCCCTGAGAGCCTGGACGCCCTTCCAGATTTGCATTTTCCATTTTACTGCCAGAGTGAGGATGGAAAGTCATTGCTTGAAATACACTCATTAAAGCTGAATTGAGTCTTTAAGGTCGGCAGTCAAAGTTAGGCAAAATATTGATGACTTGCCTATTAATGCNATAATGCATGACTAGCAACCAGTTGACTGAGACAGAGACACACTGTGAACTCACTTTAGAATCTTCCTGCTTACCCTACACAAATTCTGCACAGTCCAGACAGTCTTGTCCCATTGTGGGCTGATTAGCCCCCTGAGAGCCTGGACGCCCTTCCAGATTTGCATTTTCCATTTTACTGCCAGAGTGAGGATGGAAAGTCATTGCTTGAAATACACTCATTAAAGCTGAATTGAGTCTTTACGGTCGGCAGTCAAAGTTAGGCAAAATATTGATGACTTGCCTATTAATGGTCTGTCCTAGGTGGGTCTCTAATTGCTTGAATGACTGGCCCTCTGCAGAAACCACTTTCAGCCTTCAGTTTGGTCTTCAAAGAACTCTTTTTTTTTAATGATTTTATTTATTTATTTGACAGAGATAGAGACAGCCAGCGAGAGAGGGAACACAAGCAGGGGGAGTGGGAGAGGAAGAAGCAGGCTCATAGCAGAGGAGCCTGATGTGGGGCTCGATCCCATAACGCCGGGATCATGCCCTGAGCCGAAGGCAGACGCTTAACCGCTGTGCCACCCAGGCGCCCCTGGTCTTCAAAGAACTCTTAAGCGTGCACAAGGACCTTGGTCCTTGGAGATATCGGAGGGGCTTGTGACTTGCGCACACAGAGCGACTTGCATGGTACCGCAGAGGGTCACATCCGTTGTGGCTGGCAGGGACTTTTTATGAGCACATTTGCTGATTTCCAGGAAGGCACCATCAACCTCCCCGCACCAAGGTATTTCTGCTCTCGGTGCGGTTGGACAGCTTCTTCAAAGGAAATGCTTTCTGCAAAATGCCTCCCCAGTTGATGCTTCACAGTTGGCTAATTGCCAGGATAATCGGTTCTAACCATTTACCTTGTGAAAGCATCACTCTCGATCATTTAATTCTCAAAACGCCTTCGACTGACGCGAAAGGATGCTATTTTACTTGCAAAGCTGATTGCAAATTATTTTCTGATTGCAGATTTATTTTGTTAGTGACAAAGTGTTTCCCGCTAATTGCTAAAATAATCTTGTAGGAACTTGCATTTGAACACCTAATCTATTAACCCACTGTAGTTTCTCCCTAATCCCTGTTTTCATCCTTTTATTTATTTTAAACACCTATTTACAGGATCATTAAGGCTCATCAATAGTGTCTGGAATCCTCCAATAACTACCAGGGCTGTTTCTGCAAAGAAAACTTATACCATCAGTGAAACTCGACGCCCAACAGCCTGTCCTGCTCACCAGCCTTTGCTTCTGGGGGAAGAGAGAGGAAAATAAAGCCCTCTCAGCTTGATCCATCATGGGCCATGGAAAACAAGAGACGTGAATCTGGTTGGTCGACAGAGAAATATCAGTTCATTTACTTAATTAAAAGTTGCCAGATTTTTCTTTTGGATCTTCCCAGGTAGTAGAGAAGCAAGATACTATGATGTCAACGATACCCATATCTGGATAGCATTCAGATAGCATCTTTAAGACAGTTTGACCTAATACTGAGCAGGAGGAAGGTAAATACAAACTCAGGAGGCCAAAAAACCCTAGTGACGGAAGAGACCGGGCACAGCTCACTTATGAGACAAATGGGTAAACTGGGGCTGGGGGAATTGAACCCTTTGACCCGAGATCCTGTGTTAATTGGGGTTGGTGAAGGGGAGCTCCCTGTAGCTCAGTTATATGGGTTTAGCTTCCATCTTCAAGATTTTTTTTCTTGCTTATTTTGCATTTGAGATGCAAGGAACATAAACGTTCATTTTTCCAGGGGTTTGTGCACAATTATAGAAGATAATTGGTTTTTCCTAAACATCACAGAGATGATGGATGTATTTCTTTCAGTGCTGCTCAAGGTTAAAGCACGTCACATCTGAACCCAAAGATCTATCTTGGAGACCATCTCGTATGGAGGTGCCTTGACAATATCAGTCCAAGCCAAGGACCAGAGATCCTTCTCAACACTGTCTAAACCCCCCCCTTCCCCCAAAGCCCAGCAGAGAGAAAGCACTGAGGGTTTTGGTTGGATAAATGAGCATATGACAATTTCTCTGGGCTTTGTTAGGATGCTGTCATTCTTAAGAAAGGACTTTTATCTGACTCTAATTTTCCCCAGCTCTCCTTGGCTAGAGTTCATGTCAAGTTGACCTTAATTCATTTACCTTCTTGGCAATGCTTCAAACTCAGCTATATTAACTCTTCCTTCCTGGTGGGCTCCCGTGCTCATTGCAAGCCCCTTTTCTGGATCTGGCAGGGAATTGCCTATAATTATCCTTAATGTACTCCTGGAGCAAAGATATGCGTGTTAAGAGCCAAAATAGAAGGTTAACTACAAACTGCACAGTAATGCAATTACCTCCCAATTATCCCTTTCAACGCTTAGGGAATGAATAAGAGACATTAAGCTCAATTCTGCAGTAGAATCTGTGGTTATTGGAGGTGGGGGTGGAAGTGGGGAGAGGCAGAAGGAGGGAGAAAAATAAGGAAGGCTGCTGTGGGTAATGGATGCCAGGGAATGCTGGTGATGCCTCACTGTAATTATTCCTATTGGTATTAGATTTCTTTCAAATTCTTCTGGTTGCTGTTCCCTGCAGAAGGTTCATTGGGTTAGCAGAACATCCCATTTCTATGGGACCAAGACTCTACTCAGCAATGGGACGCCTGGGTGGCTCAGTCGGTTAGGCGTCTGCCTTCTGCTCGGGTCATGATCTCAGTGTCGCGCGATCAAGCCCCACATCGGGCTCTCTGCTCAATGGGGAGTCCGCTTCTCCCTCTCCCTCTCCTTCTGCCCCTCCCTCCTCTTGTGCTCTCTTTCTCTCTCTCTCTCTCTCTCTCAAATAAATAAATAAAATCAAAACCAAGTCCTTCCAGAGAATTCTGGAATTCCTCTTTGGCTGGAGCATAGTACTGGGGCTTGGAGAAGACTTACAGGAACAGTAACAGGCGGGAAATTAAGGCCATTTTTGTGCTTTACCAGGATCCACATCCCCCTGGTGTCCCACACAAGGGCAGCTACTCTTTATCAACCCAGACTTTGTCGTTCGTGGCTCAGCTGCAGCAACTGACCCAGTATGCAAGACATAATGCCTCTTGTCCATTTCTGTCCACTCAACAGAGATTATTTTTCATCTAAATTACACCTTTGTGATCACATTCGCTGCTCTGGTTACCTACTGCTGTGTCATAAACCATCCCAAAACGTAGTGGCTTCCAATAGCAATTTATCATTGTAGGTCCTGGTTCTGTAGGTGGACTGGGCTTAAGGCAGTGGGTCTGTCTTGGGCTGTCTCATGTGGATGGCAGCTGGGAGTGCAGTTATATGAAAACTCATCCAGGTTCAGTGCCTAAGGTGGCTTGTTCATGGGCATGGCTGTTGGTTCTGGCTGTGACTTAAGAGCTTAGCCGAGGCTGTTGACTGGGGTACCTACCTCTGGGGTACCTGGTCTTTCTATTTAGCTTGGGCTTATCACAACCCACTAGCTAGGCTCTGAAAGAGAGTGTCCCAAAGATAAACGTTCCAAAAGTTCCAGGCAAGAGCCACAAAGCTCCTGAAGACCTAGCCTCAGAAATCCTAGAACATCGCTTTGCCATATTCTATTCATCAAATGAGTCACTAAGACCAGCCCAGATTCAAGGTTCCAGCTCTTGACTTGAGAATCCCCACATACTTATGGGAGGGAAAGAATTGATGGTGGCCATCTTTTTTTTTTTTTGAAGATTTTATTTATTTATTTGACACAGAGAGAGTACAAGCAGGGGAAGCAGCAGGCAGAGGGAAAGGGAGGAGCAAACTCCCCCCTGAGCAGGGAGCCCGATGTGGGGCTCAATCCCGGGACCCTGGGATCATGACCTGAGCCGAAGGCAGATGCTTAACCATCCGAGCCACCCAGGCACCCCTGATGGTGGCCATCTTCAGAGGCCACCTACCACGTTAGTGAGAATCTCAACTTTGTGTCACCTGAAAACCTGATACTCTTCCTTCTTCAGGGCTATCATTGGAAAAAAACAAAAACAAAAAAAATAGCATCAGTGCAGGATGGAGGGAAAAGTCCAAAGGCACATTGCTGTGGTCTTCCTTCTAGGCTAGGGTTTCTCAAATTAATTCTGACCCTGTATTAGATGGAATTAGGTTCACCTAGAAGTCAGGGGTTTCGATTCTAATGGACTCTAAAGGGATCCACTGGGACTCCCTGGAGAAATCCATCCCTTTCTGAGTACTCACACACTTGACTGTCCCTGGAAGGAGCTACTCCCTCTTCTTTGAGCATCTCTGTTCTTTCTGTATCCCGATATAAGACATTTTGGTGAAACTTTATCATCTGTAATTTCTATTAAGAAAATCATAGGCATTTTGTGTTTCCAATCATGAAATTCAATTTTAATATTTAATGTGCCCTTTCAAATATTCTTCCTCTCTCAGAGAGTCTCATTAATCTGGCCCCTACTCCCAATACAAACACTGTCCTGATTGACAGTCATTCCCTTCGGGCCAGATAGAGCCACAGACTTCATTCAGACTGCCAGCTCGGATGGGAAGTGGCTGTCTGGAGAACTGTATCTGGGCTCCTAGGGATGCCTGAGACCCTTGTGTCATGCCCAGTTTCTCCCACTGGGGAGGGTCTCCACATTGAACCCCCAGTAAGGGCTCTGGGCTGTAACATTCTACTTCCCACTGTCAGCTTCTCTCCTGTTCTTGGGTCAACCCAAGTTGACCAAGTACCCTTGACATTGTGCATCAGACTTCTGACCACCTCCTTGGGGGCGGGCACCCCACCACCAAGCCAGTTTCCCAGCCTCCATCCTGCCTGATTCCCAGCCTTCTTCCTCTCCGTTTCCTCCTGAGAGGTGAGGTCCCAGCATGCCTTGCAACTCAGTACCCCAGAGTGTTGGCATCCAAGGGCTGGGTCCTATGGAAATGATGACAAAGAAAACAGAAATCCTGGGGGGGAGAAGTTATCAGCATGGTGGAGACCTCTCAACTCCCGATGGCAGGGAAGGCTAACAAGGGAGAGGGAGCGGGATGATCTCACCAAGAGGCCAGCAACTGACAGACAGGAAGTGAGCACAGACGGGATCCACGTGAGAATCCCAGAGAAATCCTATTTCACAGTAGTGAAGGAAAGAATCAAGGACACCCGGTGGGAACAGGGCTAAGCGCCCAAAATGCCATCTCCCTGGACACGGATCACGTGGCAAGAGGACACTCAGCCTTGACAAAGGGTCTGGGGTCAGGACGGTCCCTGCAGTCAGAAGAGAAAAGGACTCAGCCCAGACCTGGCTGGGAAGAGGGGGAGGGAAGCTTACTCCAAGCAGGCTCCGTCTGACTTCACAGAGCCCGAGACAGCCAGCAGCCACTTCGGATGGAAAGCTGCCTGAGCTCCATCGAGTGCTTTTCCAAATGCAGCCCTGGGAAGCCGTGGCTGTGTCTGTAACAAAGCCAGCCGTGCCCCCAGATAAGCCTTTTGTAAGGCCGGTTGCTCCATTTTGTTTCACATAATTTATTGCTCAGTACATATCGATAATACAATTGTCAGCCCAGCAGACATTTTCCATTTTAATAGTTCACAGGAGATACCACGTTATTGAGCCTACACCACTAAATAAAAAACTCGTTTGTCAGGGGAGCACGCAATGGCTTTTAACGGACACAGCCAAACACCTGCTACTAGTTAGGGAAGAAAAATAGCCATCCTGCCACAAGGATGTTTGGAAGCGGCCTCGAAACACTCTGTTTTAGGGATTAGCAGGGCTCTCGGAAAACGGGGGGTGCCTTCTCCAAATGTCCAAAGGCTGACTTTCTCATCAGCGGTAGGAAGGGCTGCAGTTAATAAGGCATTTACTATGCGCCGAGCATTTTTACTTTCTGTGCCTTATCCTATGTGGTCCTCATGGGAGTCTTGCAAAGGCACCTATCAGTGCCTGGCATACAATGCTCTGGGAGATGAGGCATAGAATGTACCAGCAAACAGAATGAGGTGTCTGTTTCTCACTTAGAAAGTCTGATGGTTGATGTTTCCAGGGTTGGCTTCGCTGCCGCTTATTCCAGACTCTACCACCCTCAGCTTCTCCCACAGGGGCACAGGACAGCTGCCAAGCAAGCAACTGACAACATCTGCTGCTTTCAGACGAGGGACCCCGAGTGACTTCAGTGACGCAGCCCATACTCCAAGACTAAGAAGGAGCTAAGAAGCCAGGATCTTTGCCTGCTTGGTTTCAAGATGGGTTTTCTTGCCACGGATGCTACCATCACTTAATCAAACGCACCATGGTGTGGGCTGGGCTGTGTCCCCCACAGCCAAAATCCATAAGTTGGAGTCCTAACTTCCAGTGCCTCCAATGAGACAGTATTTGGAGATGGCGTCTCTAAAGTGGTAATGAAGCTAAAATAAGGTAATTAAGGTGGGTCCTAATCCAATCTGATTGGTGCCCTTATAAGAAGAGGAGATCAGGACACAGACACGCACAGAGGGACGACCACGTGAGGACACGGGGAAAAGGTGACCATCTAAACTCCAAGGAGAGCAGCCGCAGAAGAAACCAACCTTGCCGTTGCCATGACCTTGAACTCGTAGCCTCCAAAATTGTGAGAAAAGAAATTTCCGTTTTTCTGCTAACTCTCTCCTTTCTCCAAGAATTTCCCCCTTCCAGTGATGGTGTGTTTTTCCCTCAGTCACTAATGCATATTTCAGTGTTATTGAGATGTAACTGACACACAAAAAATGCACATATTTAAAGCGTACAATTTGATAGGTTTCGAGGTATGGATACCCTCGTGAAACCATCACCACATTCAACAAAATGAACGTTTATCATCACTCCTGAAAGTTTCTTCATGCCCGTTTATAATCCCTCTTCTCTGCTTCCAACCGCACCTCCAACCTCACCCCCGGCTGCCACTGACCTGCTTTCTGTCCCTGTCGAGTTGTTTCTGTCTTTGAGAGTTTTATATGAATGGGATCTTGTGATAAGTGTTTTTTTGTCTGACTTCTTTTACTCAACATCATTATTTGAAGATTCAGCCAAGGTGTGTCTCAGTAGTTCATTCCTTTTTATTCTTGGGTCGTGTTCCATTTTTTTTTTAAGATTCTATTTATTTATTTGACAGAGAGAGAGAGACAGCCAGCGAAAGAGGGAACACAAGCAGGGGGAGTGGGAGAGGAAGAAGCAGGCTCCCAGCGGAGGAGCCTGACATGGGGCTCGATCCCATAACGCCAGGATGACGCCCTGAGCCGAAGGCAGACGCTTAAAGACTGCGCCACCCAGGCGCCCCATGGGTCGTGTTCCATTGTATGGATAAACCACAGTTTGTTCACCCATTCACCTGTTGATGACCACTTGCGTTATTACTAGTGTTCACCTCTTAAAAATACTATGTACGTGCATGGAAAAATACTTTTTTTCTCTTCAGTGAACATCCAGACATGGACTGGCTGGGTCACGTAGCGAGCGTGTGTTTAACTTGGAAAGAAACTGGCACACTCCTTCCGAAGCGGCTGTCCCACCAGCCGGGGATGACAACCCACTCTTCTCATCATCAACCCTGAGTCAATCTTTTATTATCTTAACCACTCAAATAGGTGGCCAGGGGTATCTCACTGTGGTTTTAATTTGCATTTCCTTAATGATGAATGATGTTGACCATCTTTTTATGTGCTTATTGTCATCCACACCTCTTTGTTGAAACGTCCACACTGGACACAAATCTGTTAGGAGATATATTTCCTCCAGGCCGTGGCTTCTCTGTTTATTCTATCTCTTTTTTTTTAACTGAAGAAGAGTTGACACACGATGTTACTTTCGTTTCAGGTGCACAACATAGGGATTCGACATCTTTTTATTCGCTTCATGTTTGGGAAAGACCAGATGTTTTTAATTTCAATTAAGTTCAATTTAGCAAATTTTTTTCTCCTAAAAATTGTACTTAGAATATTGTCTCTGAGACTGCTCAGCATAACCCAGGTCAACTACGATACAAAGAAGCCCTCCCTTC
>NC_048227.1:10407116-10409018 GCF_002007445.2 Ailuropoda melanoleuca | reverse complement strand
GCTAAGAAGCCAGGATCTTTGCCTGCTTGGTTTCAAGATGGGTTTTCTTGCCACGGATGCTACCATCACTTAATCAAACGCACCATGGTGTGGGCTGGGCTGTGTCCCCCACAGCCAAAATCCATAAGTTGGAGTCCTAACTTCCAGTGCCTCCAATGAGACAGTATTTGGAGATGGCGTCTCTAAAGTGGTAATGAAGCTAAAATAAGGTAATTAAGGTGGGTCCTAATCCAATCTGATTGGTGCCCTTATAAGAAGAGGAGATCAGGACACAGACACGCACAGAGGGACGACCACGTGAGGACACGGGGAAAAGGTGACCATCTAAACTCCAAGGAGAGCAGCCGCAGAAGAAACCAACCTTGCCGTTGCCATGACCTTGAACTCGTAGCCTCCAAAATTGTGAGAAAAGAAATTTCCGTTTTTCTGCTAACTCTCTCCTTTCTCCAAGAATTTCCCCCTTCCAGTGATGGTGTGTTTTTCCCTCAGTCACTAATGCATATTTCAGTGTTATTGAGATGTAACTGACACACAAAAAATGCACATATTTAAAGCGTACAATTTGATAGGTTTCGAGGTATGGATACCCTCGTGAAACCATCACCACATTCAACAAAATGAACGTTTATCATCACTCCTGAAAGTTTCTTCATGCCCGTTTATAATCCCTCTTCTCTGCTTCCAACCGCACCTCCAACCTCACCCCCGGCTGCCACTGACCTGCTTTCTGTCCCTGTCGAGTTGTTTCTGTCTTTGAGAGTTTTATATGAATGGGATCTTGTGATAAGTGTTTTTTTGTCTGACTTCTTTTACTCAACATCATTATTTGAAGATTCAGCCAAGGTGTGTCTCAGTAGTTCATTCCTTTTTATTCTTGGGTCGTGTTCCATTTTTTTTTNTGGGTCACGTAGCGAGCGTGTGTTTAACTTGGAAAGAAACTGGCACACTCCTTCCGAAGCGGCTGTCCCACCAGCCGGGGATGACAACCCACTCTTCTCATCATCAACCCTGAGTCAATCTTTTATTATCTTAACCACTCAAATAGGTGGCCAGGGGTATCTCACTGTGGTTTTAATTTGCATTTCCTTAATGATGAATGATGTTGACCATCTTTTTATGTGCTTATTGTCATCCACACCTCTTTGTTGAAACGTCCACACTGGACACAAATCTGTTAGGAGATATATTTCCTCCAGGCCGTGGCTTCTCTGTTTATTCTATCTCTTTTTTTTTAACTGAAGAAGAGTTGACACACGATGTTACTTTCGTTTCAGGTGCACAACATAGGGATTCGACATCTTTTTATTCGCTTCATGTTTGGGAAAGACCAGATGTTTTTAATTTCGATTAAGTTCAATTTAGCAAATTTTTTTCTCCTAAAAATTGTACTTAGAATATTGTCTCTGAGACTGCTCAGCATAACCCAGGTCAACTACGATACAAAGAAGCCCTCCCTTCACCATCCTTCGCTATCTTACAAGCCTCTGAGTGTCCTCCCAAAATCCAGGTAGGAGGGTTCACCTTGTGAACTGAGATGGGAAGCCGTTGTTGGGGGTCACAGCTTCGAGTCTTCAGTGATGCTTTTCGCCCGGGGATATGGGCAGCATCAGGAGAAGACAACCAATAAGGCTGATTGAGGAAAAGCTTTCAGAGAAAATATCTGCTTTTCTCCCCTACAACTGGCTAAGTGGGATCCATCTTGCTTCTCACACGTCCATATCTGGACAGTGTCCCTTCCCTTTTATGGCTTCTTATTTGGGGAAAAGCAGCATGAGTGTATGAAAACGAGAGTTACCAGAAGAGTATAATTCTGTGTGCTTCTGAACCATCTGACATTTGTATGCATTAATATTAATTTTAACGACAACCGTGATAAGATCTATAATACAATTCTTTTTTTTT
>NC_048227.1:10393594-10404776 GCF_002007445.2 Ailuropoda melanoleuca | reverse complement strand
TTATTGTTCAAGTGAGAGATGGAGGAACAGGGTCCCTGGAGCTCTTGCTGGCCCATTAGAACCTCTGTGAGGCCTTTCTGGAATTGACCTACAACACAAATCATTCTCCTCTAGCCGTAAGGTCAGATAAGCAAAATTTGAAGTCACAATGGGCCATCAACACGCATTCCTTGGTGGAGGCTGGACCTTCCCGCTTCCTGACCCGCCAGCACATCAGGAGAGCTGGGCTGTGTCTGGGGAGCAGGGGAATCACCCGCCAGCCTTCAATCTGTACTTTTGCAGCTGGAGGAAATTAAGGGAAAAGGACTGGTGGCTGCTTGGAAACAACAGCCATGTCCATTTCGTAGCTTATCCAGACACGCTAAGAGCTAACTCTTACTGAGTGCTCACCCCTCGTGAGTACTGAGCCTCCCACATTCTCTCCGGTGTCCCCACAACAGCTAAAAACTTGTGGGACTTCATTATCCCCATTGTACAGATAAAGTGACTGAGGCATAACAAGGTTGAAGGATTTGTCCAAAGCTGCACAAATGGAAACCATTGAAATCAAAATTTGACTGCAGTGTCTGACAGCAAAGCCTGCAGCTCTCACGGCCCTCTTAAAACAACAACAAAAAAAAAACCGAATTTATGTATACAGCTGACCATGTAACAACGAGGGTTTGACCTGTGGGGTTGCGCTTATATGTGGATCTTTTCCGATAAACACAGTACAGTATTTTCTCTTCCTTATGATTTTCTTAATGATGCTTTCTTTTCCCTATCTTTATTATAAGGATACAGTCTTAACACATGTAACATGCAAAATATGCATTCACTGACTTTGTTATCAGGACGTCTTCTGGTCGTCAGTAGGCTGTAAGTAAAGTTTTGGGGGAGTCAAATTTAGATGTGGATTTTCAACTGTGTAGGGGGTCAGCGCCTCTAACACCTGCATGTTCAAGAAACAATCGTGTAGGGGCGCCTGGGTGGCTCAGTCGTTAAGCGTCTACCTTCGGCTCAGGGCGTGATCCCGGAGTCCTGGGATCGAGCCCCACATCAGGCTCCTCCACTGGGAGCCTGCTTCTTCCTCTCCCACTCCCCCTGCTTGTGTTCCCTCTCTTGCTAGCTGTCTCTCTCTCTGTGTCAAATAAATAAATAAAATCAAGAAAGAAAGGAAGAATGGAAAGAAAGAAAGAAAGAAAGAAAGAAAGAAAGAAAGAAAGAAAGGGAGGGAGGAAGAAAGAAAGAAAGAAAGAAAGAAAGAAAGAAAGAAAGAAAGAAAGAAAGAAAAAGAAAGAAAGAAAGAAAAAGAAAGAATCGTGTAGATTGGGGAGAGTGCATATATATGTGGGGAGGGGTTTATGGATCATAGTTCTTCACAAATAACACTTTGGCTTGCCTCTTGATAATCCTGGGGTAAGCCCTACTCAAGGGAGTACAAGGAAGCAATAAGGGAGACACTGCTACCCCGAATCAGGAGGGCAAATGCGCGGGTGCAGACCAGGTAGACCAGATGACCAGAGCAGGGGTCTGGGCCTATTTGGTAGAGAGAGTAAGCAGCTCTTACACACAGAGCATGCACAGCACAAAGACAACACTAGCGAAGGAGGACACCCACCTCTTTTATTAAGTCATATAAAGTATAATTACATTCAGCATGTAACTGGAGAAGGAAGTGCTGCCCCTCCATGCAATTCTGGGCTCTTGACAGTGATGAAATGTGCAACCTGTGAGCAATTATTTAAATATTCAGCACTTTGCATGCATGACTGCATCAGCACTGTAATCAGAATCATAGGAACATGGAATTTTGGAATGGAACAAACCTTAGAGGCCATATAATTCAATCCCTTGATTTTCACGGATGAGTTAACGGAGGTCCAGAGAGGTCCTGTTATTTTCCTAGGGTCCCTGGGATAGGAATCCAAACCCTCCACCCCGATTCCTGGTTTCGTATCATTTTAAAGAATAGGGCTGGGAGAACTGAAATCTTGCTGCTCAATCATTGTTTGATCTGACGCAATCATCTTAGAATTGAATGCAAACACGGGTTCGCCAAATACATGTCCAAGTCACAAGTTACGCAGCTATAATTCTATTCACAAGGATCTATAAAATATCCCATGGATGGAATCCTACAAATGGGGCCATAGAACACATATTGATGGAAACAAGAATGCTTAATTTTTACAAAACCTTAGCTAGCTGGAATATGTAACAAAGTGTAAAGAGCCTTTATGCCTTTTTAGTTCACAAAAACCTATGTCTTCATATCTTGATAAATTGCTCCTTCTCATTTCTGGATATTTCTATTCTTGTGACTTCATGTGCATTAGCTAGAGTGCTCGTTGATGTTCCACAGATACAACCACGACAAAGAAGAGAAAAATGAGAGCTGATCATGGCTCAGTGTTTCTTGGCTCATAAACACACCCAATTTTCATGGGGGTGGGGGTTGTAGAACTATTCAAAAATAGACATGTCAACTTGTTAGTGAAGTTAATCAAGACAAAAATGCTGATCTATTTCAGCAGGTGTGGATCCCTCTGCCTTAAAAGTGCCACGAAGACTTTTAAAAATAACAATACACCACACTGTTCAGGCTGTGGTCACACAGACGTGCTCGGGTACTGCTGACGGAAGTGTAAGGCGGTACATCCACACCAACGTACTATCACTGAAGGGCCATTAATCAAGGAGGACCCGTCGGAAGAGTTGAGCTTTAAGCCAAGTCTCAAAGAAGGTTACGCACTTGGAGGAGAAGAGAAGGGCCAAGGGTCAAAATGGAGGGAGGCAGAAGCAGAACAGAGCTGGCTGGGTTCCCAGACTCATCCCCTTTCTTCCATCCTCAAAGCCACTAGGGCAGGAGCTTCAAATCCCTCTCTAACTCTGCCCCTCTGCCCCCTCCTCCCTCTTCCTACTTTTAAGGACCACCATGATTACATTGGACCCACTGGTAAAATCCAAAAGAATCTCCCCATCTCAAGATCCTCAATGTGATTAATCACATCTACGAAGTCCCTTCGCCACGTGAGGGAACATTCACAGGTCTGGGGCATTGGGACTGTGGATGCTTTGGGGGGCCATTATTCTGTCCACCACCACCACCACCACCCCCAGTCTTCACCTACCATGCCTCTATTTCCTTATCTGTGACATGGATTTGGTAATATGGTATCCACTTCATAGGACTGTTGGGAGGCTTAAATTAAATTTAGTATTTCTCAAGTGCCCAGAACAGGGGTTGGCACCTGCTAAAAACTCAGAAGTGTGTTTTCTATTTCTATCTGCCCATCTGAACAAATTGGCAGAATTCAAACCTTCACCCCTGGACTCCTTAGGAAAGTGGTTTTCAAATTTTCTTGACCTTGACTCACGATAAAAATACACTCTACATCATGACCCCATACACCCAAAGATCTCTATATTTACACAACTCAAATCAATATTTCACAAACAAAATTAACCCCACTATGTGTAATGGATTCTGACATATTCCATTCTGTTTTCATGCAATGAAATAAACCAGTGGGAGCCTCGTTAAGATTTGCATGCTGGCATCCAAATGCAGCATCTTGCTGTTTCTTCAAGAGGTCCTGCTCTTCCCAGTTAAGTTGGATAAACTGAAAGGAGAGAACTGGAAAATCAGGGCCATCACTTCCATTACAGACTTCCGCCTTCATCTGTCACCATTCAAAATCTTGTGATCATTGAGCGGCTTTAAGGAAGCTAACACGCTTTCATTTGTCAACCTTCCTGTGTTAACGCCGGAGAGCACCTAATTGCCCTGTCCTCCTTATTCACGCTGCGTGACTGTGGTGAGCTGCCACTGGCTCATCGCTTCGACAAGGTTTCTGTGACAGGCTTCTCTTGTCCACGCATAACCAAATCTGGAGAGGCTGTCATTCGATTTGACAAAGTGACAAGACAGCACTGTCAATCTCCCAGATGGGTGAGGGAACACAGTGACTGACAAAATCTAAGGGTCACTACAAATCTGATCGTTACCGTGTTCAGAGGCTGATAGCTGATGAAACATTCCTCCGATGGTTCAAAGCTTACACATTTCTCACCTCAGCTGGCCTGAGAAATATGTAAAGGTGACTGGCATGCGTGTGTATTTCACTTGGGATGTGACAGGCCCTGCCAAGGCTTTTAAAGCATCTTCCTGCTACCACCGATGAAGTGTCCAATGTGGTCACCCCTCAACTTTGCCTGTGGCTCCCCAGGTCGCTCGGCAAGATTGTGAGCTTCCCGGATTCCCAGGTGCCTGGGATGTGACATCGGAGGGGATGTCCACCCAACCCCACTCCACAAAGGCATACATGCCACACCCAAGGACACTCAAGAGTAGATACTGAGGGTGGACAGATAGGACTGATACTAATCATGGGCACGGGTCTCACTTGCAGATACATTATGTCAACATATGTACAATGTAACAAGTACAGTCAGTCATTCTTGACCCAGGATGCAGGCTAGAATCCTCTAGAAGATTTTAAGAAGCATCCCATGTCTGGGTCCAGCCCCCAGATTCTGATTTTGTTGATGTGGGGTGGAGTCTGGCATGCAATGCATTCACTAGTCTATAATAGCTCCAGAGGACTGAGCTGCACGGCCAGGGTTAAGAAACCCCTTGAGCTTGACTGCCTGCGTTCAAATCCAGGTGCTACCAGTTACTACCCGCATAACCTTGGATAAGTTACTGAATTTTTCTGGGCCTCAGCTTCCTCATCTGTGAAAAAAAATATATATATGGGAGTGATGATAATAATACTTAGTTCCTAGGGTTCCAAGGTTTAAATGAGCTGTTAGATATAAGGCCCTTACTCCATTGTCTGAGAGCGAGTACATGAGAAATAGATGTTAGCTATTCCTGTTATTTACAGATTTCCTATATTTAAAAAAAGGCTCAAAAGGAAGAACTGGCCAAATCATGCAATATTGAGCTTCTCCTCATGGTCTTTTCTCTAATACAGAATGTGAGAGAGAGAAGACAGAGTAACTCTAAGGCTCTTGGCCTGAGTCCCTGGAAGAATGCTTTGTTCTGCTTCATTTTGTCTTTTTCAATTCTGGTCACATTCCCATTATAGAGATGAATAAACTGAGGCTCTAAGGGGTTGAATAACTGGCACAAGATCAGAAGGCCTTGGAAAAGAGCCAACCTTAGAGTCTGACTCTGATTTTTCTACCTCTAAAGTCCACATTTTCTTCCCACTCCCTCATGCTGAGTTCCCTGGTGGTTATATGAGTCTGGTCTTTAAAAAATGATGAATATGGATGAGAGGCCATGAGAGAAAGAACATTCCAGGTGGATAGGAGTCATGGGTAGGAGATGGACTCAAGGTCCTTCATGCCTTAACAGTCTATGATTTTGAGATGAAGAGAGTACTCTACCAACACAACAAGCAGGCCGGCTAAGCTCGAGCAAAGGGCCCTCAAGCAGAGGAGCATGAGGCCAGCTTGAGAACATACCAGTAAAGGGCCCAATGGCTGCAGATCTGGGGATCTGCATGGTACACTGCAGGGAAATGAATGTGCACCTCTGTGGAAAACTCTTATTAAATTCTGTTTAAATGTATGAGATTAAATCTTGCAAACTGTAAAAAATCACAATATGAGAAATTACATAGCATTGACGATCCATTTTCTTCCACAAAGAGTTTGCAAGAGAAAACACAAAAAAAGGGGAGGGGAGAGACAGTGAAGATTAAAACGCCAAACGTGATGGTGGGTTTTGATAGAATCCTGATTCACACAACTGAAACACACGTGCACTCATGTATGAACACACATGCATGCACACGCACATGCACAAGACGTAATTGTGGAAATGTGGATGCTGACTGGATATTTGAGGAACCAATGATTCCTTCCTTTGAGTACACTACAGACCAATGAGCACATATAAGGATGTAAGTCATATATCTGAATTTTGTAAGACAAGCGTAAGGAGTGATAAAAGTTCCATAGAGGAAATCCATAAAATGGCGTAATGGTGCTGAGGAAGGAGTGTAGCGTCCGAACAAGGAAGAGGGAAGCTTCCATCATTTGAACATCATCTGAACACAAACTGAGCCAGACCCTTCCGTGATGCCTTTTCTAACCAGCAGTGGCTTTCAAACTATGCTTGGCCGAATCCAAGGAGCCCTACCCAGGGCCGTGTTGGTGGCAGACGGACAAGCTGAATGTGGGACTTCTATAACCAGAATATCTCAGCTCTTTGAGTCTCCTGGGGAGATTTCAGTTGGAGAACATGCAGAACTGAAAAGAACCTTGAACACCCTTGATCTGTGGGTTTCCTGGTTATCCCCACCCCCAGCAAGCTGCCCTTAGCTCTTTCAGATAATCCTGTTTACCGTGAAGGACTCTGCTGAGAGTGGAAGAAAGCCTATTTTTTTGTGTGAGCTGAGAGCACGGACACCAGCCAGCTANCAAATCCAGGTGCTACCAGTTACTACCCGCATAACCTTGGATAAGTTACTGAATTTTTCTGGGCCTCAGCTTCCTCATCTGTGAAAAAAAATATATATATGGGAGTGATGATAATAATACTTAGTTCCTAGGGTTCCAAGGTTTAAATGAGCTGTTAGATATAAGGCCCTTACTCCATTGTCTGAGAGCGAGTACATGAGAAATAGATGTTAGCTATTCCTGTTATTTACAGATTTCCTATATTTAAAAAAAGGCTCAAAAGGAAGAACTGGCCAAATCATGCAATATTGAGCTTCTCCTCATGGTCTTTTCTCTAATACAGAATGTGAGAGAGAGAAGACAGAGTAACTCTAAGGCTCTTGGCCTGAGTCCCTGGAAGAATGCTTTGTTCTGCTTCATTTTGTCTTTTTCAATTCTGGTCACATTCCCATTATAGAGATGAATAAACTGAGGCTCTAAGGGGTTGAATAACTGGCACAAGATCAGAAGGCCTTGGAAAAGAGCCAACCTTAGAGTCTGACTCTGATTTTTCTACCTCTAAAGTCCACATTTTCTTCCCACTCCCTCATGCTGAGTTCCCTGGTGGTTATATGAGTCTGGTCTTTAAAAAATGATGAATATGGATGAGAGGCCATGAGAGAAAGAACATTCCAGGTGGATAGGAGTCATGGGTAGGAGATGGACTCAAGGTCCTTCATGCCTTAACAGTCTATGATTTTGAGATGAAGAGAGTACTCTACCAACACAACAAGCAGGCCGGCTAAGCTCGAGCAAAGGGCCCTCAAGCAGAGGAGCATGAGGCCAGCTTGAGAACATACCAGTAAAGGGCCCAATGGCTGCAGATCTGGGGATCTGCATGGTACACTGCAGGGAAATGAATGTGCACCTCTGTGGAAAACTCTTATTAAATTCTGTTTAAATGTATGAGATTAAATCTTGCAAACTGTAAAAAATCACAATATGAGAAATTACATAGCATTGACGATCCATTTTCTTCCACAAAGAGTTTGCAAGAGAAAACACAAAAAAAGGGGAGGGGAGAGACAGTGAAGATTAAAACGCCAAACGTGATGGTGGGTTTTGATAGAATCCTGATTCACACAACTGAAACACACGTGCACTCATGTATGAACACACATGCATGCACNTTTCTCTAATACAGAATGTGAGAGAGAGAAGACAGAGTAACTCTAAGGCTCTTGGCCTGAGTCCCTGGAAGAATGCTTTGTTCTGCTTCATTTTGTCTTTTTCAATTCTGGTCACATTCCCATTATAGAGATGAATAAACTGAGGCTCTAAGGGGTTGAATAACTGGCACAAGATCAGAAGGCCTTGGAAAAGAGCCAACCTTAGAGTCTGACTCTGATTTTTCTACCTCTAAAGTCCACATTTTCTTCCCACTCCCTCATGCTGAGTTCCCTGGTGGTTATATGAGTCTGGTCTTTAAAAAATGATGAATATGGATGAGAGGCCATGAGAGAAAGAACATTCCAGGTGGATAGGAGTCATGGGTAGGAGATGGACTCAAGGTCCTTCATGCCTTAACAGTCTATGATTTTGAGATGAAGAGAGTACTCTACCAACACAACAAGCAGGCCGGCTAAGCTCGAGCAAAGGGCCCTCAAGCAGAGGAGCATGAGGCCAGCTTGAGAACATACCAGTAAAGGGCCCAATGGCTGCAGATCTGGGGATCTGCATGGTACACTGCAGGGAAATGAATGTGCACCTCTGTGGAAAACTCTTATTAAATTCTGTTTAAATGTATGAGATTAAATCTTGCAAACTGTAAAAAATCACAATATGAGAAATTACATAGCATTGACGATCCATTTTCTTCCACAAAGAGTTTGCAAGAGAAAACACAAAAAAAGGGGAGGGGAGAGACAGTGAAGATTAAAACGCCAAACGTGATGGTGGGTTTTGATAGAATCCTGATTCACACAACTGAAACACACGTGCACTCATGTATGAACACACATGCATGCACACGCACATGCACAAGACGTAATTGTGGAAATGTGGATGCTGACTGGATATTTGAGGAACCAATGATTCCTTCCTTTGAGTACACTACAGACCAATGAGCACATATAAGNTGATCCATTTTCTTCCACAAAGAGTTTGCAAGAGAAAACACAAAAAAGGGGGAGGGGAGAGACAGTGAAGATTAAAACGCCAAACGTGATGGTGGGTTTTGATAGAATCCTGATTCACACAACTGAAACACACGTGCACTCATGTATGAACACACATGCATGCACACGCACATGCACAAGACGTAATTGTGGAAATGTGGATGCTGACTGGATATTTGAGGAACCAATGATTCCTTCCTTTGAGTACACTACAGACCAATGAGCACATATAAGGATGTAAGTCATATATCTGAATTTTGTAAGACAAGCGTAAGGAGTGATAAAAGTTCCATAGAGGAAATCCATAAAATGGCGTAATGGTGCTGAGGAAGGAGTGTAGCATCCGAACAAGGAAGAGGGAAGCTTCCGTCATTTGAATGAACATCATCTGAACACAAACTGAGCCAGACCCTTCCGTGATGCCTTTTCTAACCAGCAGTGGCTTTCAGACTATGCTTGGCCGAATCCAAGGAGCCCTACCCCGGGCCGTGTTGGTGGCAGACGGACAAGCTGAATGTGGGACTTCTATAACCAGAATATCTCAGCTCTTTGAGTCTCCTGGGGAGATTTCAGTTGGAGAACATGCAGAACTGAAAAGAACCTTGAACACCCTTGATCTGTGGGTTTCCTGGTTATCCCCACCCCCAGCAAGCTGCCCTTAGCTCTTTCAGATAATCCTGTTTACCGTGAAGGACTCTGCTGAGAGTGGAAGAAAGCCTATTTTTTTGTGTGAGCTGAGAGCACGGACACCAGCCAGCTACAGCTCAGCTGAAATCCCTGACTCAATACACAGCGCACGAAACTAGAAGAGCACAACCTACTCCATCTTATTAACAAGGACGCCGGAGCAGATAAATTGTATTGCAATAAATCTCATCATTAACAAACGGCAGTCACGTATCTGCATGGTAAAGCTGGGGATTACGTACTGTTTCTACTATTTATTAGGGCCAATGAGAAGGACATAATTCAGAGCCAGGAGCTGCATCCAGATGTGTGGCAACTGGAATGAAGGTCCTGGAATCATCTCCAAGCAGAAAACATCTGCACAGGAAATTGGGATTTTTGGAAACACGGAAAGGTCCCTCCAGGTTAGACCTCTCTAGCAACGATATGGTAAGGCAGGTGGGAGGCGGCAGAAGGCTGTACCCCAACACCATCACTGTGAACCCCTACTTCAGAGACCCAGAGCCTAAGCCACCAGCCAGAAACCAAGGCAGCGGGTCCCCTCTCTAATGTAAATTCTGCTTGCTTAGCCAGCCAGAGCTCCTCCGCTTCCCCTTACCCACCCCACTGTTTTCCTCACTTCTGTGTCCTCTAGAACATCACCTCCTCACAACACTCCTTTCCAAGAGGCTCCTTCAAAATTGAAATATCTGTGGTCAAATCTGGGGAAAAGCTAGGTATAATGTACTTCCTTTTAGAGATCCATATCAACTTTGTTCTGTACAAGGAGCACGCTGCTTTGTCTCCCCAGTCTCTCCAGTCTTCCAGTTCTTCTGGAACGCGCCCTTCCCCACCTTTCCTTCTCGTAGCTCCTCAGGGAGCAGCCATTTTGTTCAATAAGGGGCGGGGGGGGGGCTCTTGGCTGCAGCTGATTGGTCTAAAAGGAGGCATCTGACTTAAGCTTGGCCAATCACAATTCCTTTCCCAGACTCCACCTACAAGCCACATTTGATTGGTCCCAGGATGGGTAATTGATTCAAATGAGGCCAGTATTACTCCCTGGGAATTGGGGAAGGAAGTTAAAATGTCAGAGCTTCTCTGGTGCTTGAAGCTATAAGCTATAAAGCTTTGAAATCTGTAATCACTACCTTTCCCACCATGATGACTACAGAGTGGGAAGAGCAGAGGCTCAGATGTGAAGGGGGGAGATTTAGATAATGAAACAGAGGCTCTAGAAAGAGCAGAGATGGGAGACTGAGTCTGGGGAGACTTCCGATGTGCACATGCTCCCTCTCCAAAATTAATTAATTAATTTTTTTATTTTAATTTAATTTTTAATTAATGTTTAATTAATTAATTAATTAAAATCTTTTAAAAAGCAGAGAAAAAGTGTACCTGGGAAATCAGTAGATGACAGGAAACGAAGAAATGTTCAGAATATATTAATTTTGTGTTCTTAATTTTAAATAATTAAGAAACTTCATAAATCAAGTTTTTTTCTTTTTTTATTAAATTTCTTGTTTGAATTCCAGTGTAGTTAACACACAGTGTTCTATTAGTTTCATGTGTACAATACAGTGACAACAATTCCATACATTACTCTGCACTCATTGTGACAAGCGCACTCTTTTGAATGATGAAAAATCGGAAATGTAGGCTCAGCTGAAGAAGAGGCTGGCAGAGATAGGAAGAATGCAAGGAAGCTACCAAGAGTAACAGAATTAAAATCCACAGTGGAGGCAGTAGAAAAGCAAAATTTAACGTGGCAGAAATTGATTGGTGGTGGACAAGTTTAATCAAGTAAATTCAGCAGGATTGAGGGAGTGGGAAGCACAGAAAGATCGATATAATAAGTGAGGAGATAATACACATATGGGCTAGAAATCCAATATCTAATCCCTAGATTAGCAGTATTCCTAAGGAAGGAAGCAGAGTAAGTGGAAGAAAAGAAAAACCAGTGATTT
>NC_048227.1:10304155-10393112 GCF_002007445.2 Ailuropoda melanoleuca | reverse complement strand
AAAAAAAACCGAATTTATGTATACAGCTGACCATGTAACAACGAGGGTTTGACCTGTGGGGTTGCGCTTATATGTGGATCTTTTCCGATAAACACAGTACAGTATTTTCTCTTCCTTATGATTTTCGGTACAGTATTTTCTCTTCCTTATAATTTTCTTAATGATGCTTTCTTTTCCCTATCTTTATTATAAGGATACAGTCTTAACACATGTAACATGCAAAATATGCATTCACTGACTGTGTTATCAGGACGTCTTCTGGTCGTCAGTAGGCTGTAAGTAAAGTTTTGGGGGAGTCAAATTTAGATGTGGATTTTCAACTGTGTAGGGGGTCAGCGCCTCTAACACCTGCATGTTCAAGAAACAATCGTGTAGGGGCGCCTGGGTGGCTCAGTCGTTAAGCGTCTACCTTCGGCTCAGGGCGTGATCCCGGAGTCCTGGGATCGAGCCCCACATCAGGCTCCTCCACTGGGAGCCTGCTTCTTCCTCTCCCACTCCCCCTGCTTGTGTTCCCTCTCTTGCTAGCTGTCTCTCTCTCTGTGTCAAATAAATAAATAAAATCAAGAAAGAAAGGAAGAATGGAAAGAAAGAAAGAAAGAAAGAAAGAAAGAAAGAAAGAAAGAAAGGGAGGGAGGAAGAAAGAAAGAAAGAAAGAAAGAAAGAAAGAAAGAAAGAAAGAAAGAAAGAAAAAGAAAGAAAGAAAGAAAAAGAAAGAATCGTGTAGATTGGGGAGAGTGCATATATATGTGGGGAGGGGTTTATGGATCATAGTTCTTCACAAATAACACTTTGGCTTGCCTCTTGATAATCCTGGGGTAAGCCCTACTCAAGGGAGTACAAGGAAGCAATAAGGGAGACACTGCTACCCCGAATCAGGAGGGCAAATGCGCGGGTGCAGACCAGGTAGACCAGATGACCAGAGCAGGGGTCTGGGCCTATTTGGTAGAGAGAGTAAGCAGCTCTTACACACAGAGCATGCACAGCACAAAGACAACACTAGCGAAGGAGGACACCCACCTCTTTTATTAAGTCATATAAAGTATAATTACATTCAGCATGTAACTGGAGAAGGAAGTGCTGCCCCTCCATGCAATTCTGGGCTCTTGACAGTGATGAAATGTGCAACCTGTGAGCAATTATTTAAATATTCAGCACTTTGCATGCATGACTGCATCAGCACTGTAATCAGAATCATAGGAACATGGAATTTTGGAATGGAACAAACCTTAGAGGCCATATAATTCAATCCCTTGATTTTCACGGATGAGTTAACGGAGGTCCAGAGAGGTCCTGTTATTTTCCTAGGGTCCCTGGGATAGGAATCCAAACCCTCCACCCCGATTCCTGGTTTCGTATCATTTTAAAGAATAGGGCTGGGAGAACTGAAATCTTGCTGCTCAATCATTGTTTGATCTGACGCAATCATCTTAGAATTGAATGCAAACACGGGTTCGCCAAATACATGTCCAAGTCACAAGTTACGCAGCTATAATTCTATTCACAAGGATCTATAAAATATCCCATGGATGGAATCCTACAAATGGGGCCATAGAACACATATTGATGGAAACAAGAATGCTTAATTTTTACAAAACCTTAGCTAGCTGGAATATGTAACAAAGTGTAAAGAGCCTTTATGCCTTTTTAGTTCACAAAAACCTATGTCTTCATATCTTGATAAATTGCTCCTTCTCATTTCTGGATATTTCTATTCTTGTGACTTCATGTGCATTAGCTAGAGTGCTCGTTGATGTTCCACAGATACAACCACGACAAAGAAGAGAAAAATGAGAGCTGATCATGGCTCAGTGTTTCTTGGCTCATAAACACACCCAATTTTCATGGGGGTGGGGGTTGTAGAACTATTCAAAAATAGACATGTCAACTTGTTAGTGAAGTTAATCAAGACAAAAATGCTGATCTATTTCAGCAGGTGTGGATCCCTCTGCCTTAAAAGTGCCACGAAGACTTTTAAAAATAACAATACACCACACTGTTCAGGCTGTGGTCACACAGACGTGCTTGGGTACTGCTGACGGAAGTGTAAGGCGGTACATCCACACCAACGTACTATCACTGAAGGGCCATTAATCAAGGAGGACCCGTCGGAAGAGTTGAGCTTTAAGCCAAGTCTCAAAGAAGGTTACGCACTTGGAGGAGAAGAGAAGGGCCAAGGGTCAAAATGGAGGGAGGCAGAAGCAGAACAGAGCTGGCTGGGTTCCCAGACTCATCCCCTTTCTTCCATCCTCAAAGCCACTAGGGCAGGAGCTTCAAATCCCTCTCTAACTCTGCCCCTCTGCCCCCTCCTCCCTCTTCCTACTTTTAAGGACCACCATGATTACATTGGGCCCACTGGTAAAATCCAAAAGAATCTCCCCATCTCAAGATCCTCAATGTGATTAATCACATCTACGAAGTCCCTTCGCCACGTGAGGGAACATTCACAGGTCTGGGGCATTGGGACTGTGGATGCTTTGGGGGGCCATTATTCTGTCCACCACCACCACCACCACCCCCAGTCTTCACCTACCATGCCTCTATTTCCTTATCTGTGACATGGATTTGGTAATATGGTATCCACTTCATAGGACTGTTGGGAGGCTTAAATTAAATTTAGTATTTCTCAAGTGCCCAGAACAGGGGCTGGCACCTGCTAAAAACTCAGAAGTGTGTTTTCTATTTCTATCTGCCCATCTGAACAAATTGGCAGAATTCAAACCTTCACCCCTGGACTCCTTAGGAAAGTGGTTTTCAAATTTTCTTGACCTTGACTCACGATAAAAATACACTCTACATCATGACCCCATACACCCAAAGATCTCTATATTTACACAACTCAAATCAATATTTCACAAACAAAATTAACCCCACTATGTGTAATGGATTCTGACATATTCCATTCTGTTTTCATGCAATGAAATAAACCAGTGGGAGCCTCGTTAAGATTTGCATGCTGGCATCCAAATGCAGCATCTTGCTGTTTCTTCAAGAGGTCCTGCTCTTCCCAGTTAAGTTGGATAAACTGAAAGGAGAGAACTGGAAAATCAGGGCCATCACTTCCATTACAGACTTCTGCCTTCATCTGTCACCATTCAAAATCTTGTGATCATTGAGCGGCTTTAAGGAAGCTAACACGCTTTCATTTGTCAACCTTCCTGTGTTAACGCCGGAGAGCACCTAATTGCCCTGTCCTCCTTATTCACGCCGCGTGACTGTGGTGAGCTGCCACTGGCTCATCGCTTCGACAAGGTTTCTGTGACAGGCTTCTCTTGTCCACGCATAACCAAATCTGGAGAGGCTGTCATTCGATTTGACAAAGTGACAAGACAGCACTGTCAATCTCCCAGATGGGTGAGGGAACACAGTGACTGACAAAATCTAAGGGTCACTACAAATCTGATCGTTACCGTGTTCAGAGGCTGATAGCTGATGAAACATTCCTCCGATGGTTCAAAGCTTACACATTTCTCACCTCAGCTGGCCTGAGAAATATGTAAAGGTGACTGGCATGCATGTGTATTTCACTTGGGATGTGACAGGCCCTGCCAAGGCTTTTAAAGCATCTTCCTGCTACCACCAATGAAGTGTCCAATGTGGTCACCCCTCAACTTTGCCTGTGGCTCCCCAGGTCGCTCGGCAAGATTGTGAGCTTCCCGGATTCCCAGGTGCCTGGGATGTGACATCGGAGGGGATGTCCACCCAACCCCACTCCACAAAGGCATACATGCCACACCCAAGGACACTCAAGAGTAGATACTGAGGGTGGACAGATAGGACTGATACTAATCATGGGCACGGGTCTCACTTGCAGATACATTATGTCAACATATGTACAATGTAACAAGTACAGTCAGTCATTCTTGACCCAGGATGCAGGCTAGAATCCTCTAGAAGATTTTAAGAAGCATCCCATGTCTGGGTCCAGCCCCCAGATTCTGATTTTGTTGATGTGGGGTGGAGTCTGGCATGCAATGCATTCACTAGTCTATAATAGCTCCAGAGGACTGAGCTGCACGGCCAGGGTTAAGAAACCCCTTGAGCTTGACTGCCTGCGTTCAAATCCAGGTGCTACCAGTTACTACCCGCATAACCTTGGATAAGTTACTGAATTTTTCTGGGCCTCAGCTTCCTCATCTGTGAAAAAAAATATATATATGGGAGTGATGATAATAATACTTAGTTCCTAGGGTTCCAAGGTTTAAATGAGCTGTTAGATATAAGGCCCTTACTCCATTGTCTGAGAGCGAGTACATGAGAAATAGATGTTAGCTATTCCTGTTATTTACAGATTTCCTATATTTAAAAAAAGGCTCAAAAGGAAGAACTGGCCAAATCATGCAATATTGAGCTTCTCCTCATGGTCTTTTCTCTAATACAGAATGTGAGAGAGAGAAGACAGAGTAACTCTAAGGCTCTTGGCCTGAGTCCCTGGAAGAATGCTTTGTTCTGCTTCATTTTGTCTTTTTCAATTCTGGTCACATTCCCATTATAGAGATGAATAAACTGAGGCTCTAAGGGGTTGAATAACTGGCACAAGATCAGAAGGCCTTGGAAAAGAGCCAACCTTAGAGTCTGACTCTGATTTTTCTACCTCTAAAGTCCACATTTTCTTCCCACTCCCTCATGCTGAGTTCCCTGGTGGTTATATGAGTCTGGTCTTTAAAAAATGATGAATATGGATGAGAGGCCATGAGAGAAAGAACATTCCAGGTGGATAGGAGTCATGGGTAGGAGATGGACTCAAGGTCCTTCATGCCTTAACAGTCTATGATTTTGAGATGAAGAGAGTACTCTACCAACACAACAAGCAGGCCGGCTAAGCTCGAGCAAAGGGCCCTCAAGCAGAGGAGCATGAGGCCAGCTTGAGAACATACCAGTAAAGGGCCCAATGGCTGCAGATCTGGGGATCTGCATGGTACACTGCAGGGAAATGAATGTGCACCTCTGTGGAAAACTCTTATTAAATTCTGTTTAAATGTATGAGATTAAATCTTGCAAACTGTAAAAAATCACAATATGAGAAATTACATAGCATTGACGATCCATTTTCTTCCACAAAGAGTTTGCAAGAGAAAACACAAAAAAGGGGGAGGGGAGAGACAGTGAAGATTAAAACGCCAAACGTGATGGTGGGTTTTGATAGAATCCTGATTCACACAACTGAAACACACGTGCACTCATGTATGAACACACATGCATGCACACGCACATGCACAAGACGTAATTGTGGAAATGTGGATGCTGACTGGATATTTGAGGAACCAATGATTCCTTCCTTTGAGTACACTACAGACCAATGAGCACATATAAGGATGTAAGTCATATATCTGAATTTTGTAAGACAAGCGTAAGGAGTGATAAAAGTTCCATAGAGGAAATCCATAAAATGGCGCAATGGTGCTGAGGAAGGAGTGTAGCATCCGAACAAGGAAGAGGGAAGCTTCCGTCATTTGAATGAACATCATCTGAACACAAACTGAGCCAGACCCTTCCGTGATGCCTTTTCTAACCAGCAGTGGCTTTCAGACTATGCTTGGCCGAATCCAAGGAGCCCTACCCCGGGCCGTGTTGGTGGCAGACGGACAAGCTGAATGTGGGACTTCTATAACCAGAATATCTCAGCTCTTTGAGTNTAATGGTGCTGAGGAAGGAGTGTAGCGTCCGAACAAGGAAGAGGGAAGCTTCCATCATTTGAACATCATCTGAACACAAACTGAGCCAGACCCTTCCGTGATGCCTTTTCTAACCAGCAGTGGCTTTCAAACTATGCTTGGCCGAATCCAAGGAGCCCTACCCAGGGCCGTGTTGGTGGCAGACGGACAAGCTGAATGTGGGACTTCTATAACCAGAATATCTCAGCTCTTTGAGTCTCCTGGGGAGATTTCAGTTGGAGAACATGCAGAACTGAAAAGAACCTTGAACACCCTTGATCTGTGGGTTTCCTGGTTATCCCCACCCCCAGCAAGCTGCCCTTAGCTCTTTCAGATAATCCTGTTTACCGTGAAGGACTCTGCTGAGAGTGGAAGAAAGCCTATTTTTTTGTGTGAGCTGAGAGCACGGACACCAGCCAGCTACAGCTCAGCTGAAATCCCTGACTCAATACACAGCGCACGAAACTAGAAGAGCACAACCTACTCCATCTTATTAACAAGGACGCCGGAGCAGATAAATTGTATTGCAATAAATCTCATCATTAACAAACGGCAGTCACGTATCNGCAGCTCAGCTGAAATCCCTGACTCAATACACAGCACATGAAACTAGAAGAGCACAACCTACTCCATCTTATTAACAAGGACGCCGGAGCAGATAAATTGTATTGCAATAAATCTCATCATTAACAAACGGCAGTCACGTATCTGCATGGTAAAGCTGGTGATTACGTACTGTTTCTACTATTTATTAGGGCCAATGAGAAGGACATAATTCAGAGCCAGGAGCTGCATCCAGATGTGTGGCAACTGGAATGAAGGTCCTGGAATCATCTCCAAGCAGAAAACATCTGCACAGGAAATTGGGATTTTTGGAAACACGGAAAGGTCCCTCCAGGTTAGACCTCTCTAGCAACGATATGGTAAGGCAGGTGGGAGGCGGCAGAAGGCTGTACCCCGACACCACCACTGTGAACCCCTACTTCAGAGACCCAGAGCCTAAGCCACCAGCCAGAAACCAAGGCAGCGGGTCCCCTCTCTAATGTAAATTCTGCTTGCTTAGCCAGCCAGAGCTCCTCCGCTTCCCCTTACCCACCCCACTGTTTTCCTCACTTCTGTGTCCTCTAGAACATCACCTCCTCACAACACTCCTTTCCAAGAGGCTCCTTCAAAATTGAAATATCTGTGGTCAAATCTGGGGAAAAGCTAGGTATAATGTACTTCCTTTTAGAGATCCATATCAACTTTGTTCTGTACAAGGAGCACGCTGCTTTGTCTCCCCAGTCTCTCCAGTCTTCCAGTTCTTCTGGAACGCGCCCTTCCCCACCTTTCCTTCTCGTAGCTCCTCAGGGAGCAGCCATTTTGTTCAATAAGGGGCGGGGGGGGGGCTCTTGGCTGCAGCTGATTGGTCTAAAAGGAGGCATCTGACTTAAGCTTGGCCAATCACAATTCCTTTCCCAGACTCCACCTACAAGCCACATTTGATTGGTCCCAGGATGGGTAATTGATTCAAATGAGGCCAGTATTACTCCCTGGGAATTGGGGAAGGAAGTTAAAATGTCAGAGCTTCTCTGGTGCTTGAAGCTATAAGCTATAAAGCTTTGAAATCTGTAATCACTACCTTTCCCACCATGATGACTACAGAGTGGGAAGAGCAGAGGCTCAGATGTGAAGGGGGGAGATTTAGATAATGAAACAGAGGCTCTAGAAAGAGCAGAGATGGGAGACTGAGTCTGGGGAGACTTCCGATGTGCACATGCTCCCTCTCCAAAATTAATTAATTAATTTTTTTATTTTAATTTAATTTTTAATTAATGTTTAATTAATTAATTAATTAAAATCTTTTAAAAAGCAGAGAAAAAGTGTACCTGGGAAATCAGTAGATGACAGGAAACGAAGAAATGTTCAGAATATATTAATTTTGTGTTCTTAATTTTAAATAATTAAGAAACTTCATTAAATCAAGTTTTTTTCTTTTTTTATTAAATTTCTTGTTTGAATTCCAGTGTAGTTAACACACAGTGTTCTATTAGTTTCATGTGTACAATACAGTGACAACAATTCCATACATTACTCTGCACTCATTGTGACAAGCGCACTCTTTTGAATGATGAAAAATCGGAAATGTAGGCTCAGCTGAAGAAGAGGCTGGCAGAGATAGGAAGAATGCAAGGAAGCTACCAAGAGTAACAGAATTAAAATCCACAGTGGAGGCAGTAGAAAAGCAAAATTTAACGTGGCAGAAATTGATTGGTGGTGGACAAGTTTAATCAAGTAAATTCAGCAGGATTGAGGGAGTGGGAAGCACAGAAAGATCGATATAATAAGTGAGGAGATAATACACATATGGGCTAGAAATCCAATATCTAATCCCTAGATTAGCAGTATTCCTAAGGAAGGAAGCAGAGTAAGTGGAAGAAAAGAAAAACCAGTGATTTTGGAGGAAGCCATTTTCTTGTGCTCAAAAAAAAAAAAAAGAAAAGAAAAGAAAGAAGAAAGAAAGAAAGAGAAAGAAAGAAAGAAAGGAAGGAAAAGAAAGAAAGAAAACTAGGCGTGCAAATCAAAAGGACTCTTGTTTTAAGTAAAGTTATGGAAAGAGACAAAAACACATGTTCATGGCATTTTTCAATATTGAGGTTGGAGGAAAATGCCACTAAACTAAGCAAAAAGTAAAACACAGGTTCTTACAAAAGAACCAAAATGCAGCAAGCATCAGATTCTATCGATGCAAATAGAGAAAAAAACCGAAACAATGTCTGTCAAGTGTTAAGGGGGAATTCTGTGATCTAGGAATTCTTTGCCTGCCCCCCACGCTGTTCATGCGTCAAGCCAAAGGAAAGGCGGTCTGAGATAGATAACACCACAGGAAGTTCTGTTACTGACGCACTTTTCCCAAAACTTTTAACCAAAGTTGTAATCCCTAACCTGGCAGATGAATTTAAAGTAAGGACTCGGGGTGCCTGGCTGGTTCAGTCAGTACAGCGTGCAACTCTTGATCTCAGGGTTGTGAGTTCAAGCCCCACATTGGGTATGGAGCCTACTTTAAAAAAAAAAAAGTAAGGACTCAAGATCTGAAAAGTTATAAAATGAAGAACTGTCACCAATAACCAGAGTCGGTCTAAATAATTGAGTGAAATGTGGTAATCAAATGAATGTCCAAGTCTCCAGGGATTCCTGAAAAACAGGTTATATATTATAAAAAATGTCAATATTAATAAACACATGTGTTCCACCACGTATCTATGATGATATTGGTATGGCCTAAAAATTGAGCAGGGACAGCTAAACACATCGCAAATTCCTCATTTCAGAAAAAGGAGTCAAGGGGCACCTGGGTGGCACAGCGGTTAAGCGTCTGCCTTCAGCTCAGGGCGTGATCCCGGCGTTATGGGATCGAGCCCCACGTCAGGCTCTTCTGCTGTGAGCCTGCTTCTTCCTCTCCCACTCCCCCTGCTTGTGTTCCCTCTCTCGCTGGCTGTCTCTATCTCTGTCGAATAAATAAATAAAATCTTTAAAAAAAAAAAAAAGAAAAGAAAAAGGAGTCAAAAGGTCTTGTATTATCCTTGCATTTAGTGAGTACAGGAAATGTACAAGCAAAGGTGTTTTTGAAAATTGTACACTTAACCCCTTACTAAGATTGAATATTGGCTGTATACGATCGACTATCACAAGAGAAAATAAAAGCCAAGAAAACATGGCCCATAAGGCAAAAGAATGGAATGTGAATGACCGAATGCATGAAATAATATGATAAAAGTAAAACCAAATATATTAGTTACAATAATGAGTGAAAGTGGTTTCAATTCTCTAATAAAAAAAGTACAAATCCAGTTTAACTAGCATCAAGCTAAGGGTCCCCCAGGGCTGAAGAATATGGCATTAACAAATTTCCTATATACCTTTTCTTTCCAGATCATGTTACAGCCCAGAACATATATTTCTAAATTGTATACATTTTTGTGATTTTCTATTTACAGATCCTTATATGTCAAAGATACAGATGTGTATATAAAATATTTATGATGGGTATCTTTTAAAGGAAAAGATCATTCAAACTCCCAAGTAACCACTACCGATGAAAAAAATATATAAGCTCCCAATGTGTATTAATATACACTTCATAAATATTCAGATATCAAATACAGAATGGGGCAGCTCGTCTGTAATGTCCCTATGTAAGATGTATTTTAAATACCTTGTCAATTTCTAGTCAACCCATCTCTATGGCTGCTGAACTTCTGGCTAACCTCCAGCCCTCAAACTCCTTTTCCAAGTGCCCCACAGCTTGAAGGCAGGTGATTTCACATTACAGATTTTCAACATCTCATTGCTGTAGGTTACCAGCACCCAGAGGGTTCTTCCGCCTGAAATCTGGAAATTGGAAGAAATATCCTAAAGTTGTGATTCTACCCATTCATGCCTCGGGGTAAAACAATCAAACAGCTTAGTGGGAGAAGAGAGACAGAGCAGGATCTCTTTTCCAAATTTTGGTTGAGTTAATAGTACTCCCCTGAGTTGTCCTTCGTTGGGCTGAAGCTGCCAGCCTCCCCGTGTGCAAACCTAGTACATAATTCTTACATGACGTGTTAATCCATCTGCACGAATCCATTACAATCAGAGCTTCCCTGAAAAGAAAAACTACATTGTTTAGCTTGAACTCCCCCCCAAAAAAATAAAGATTCATAAATATTTCAGGTAGAGGCTGAAAAAAAGGATGAAAGAATTAAGAGGACAAATGGTTGCTGTCCCTGGAACGCTGTGTCGTCAGTGGGACTCCTGGCATCCACAAGTGAGAAAATGCAGACAAAACACCAGGCGGTGTGCAAACACACTTGTCAAATTCACAGAGCCAGGAGGAAAAAAAAAAAAAAAAGCTATTCCTGCAGTTTATCTGCCCCAAGTGGATTAAATACTAGCAGAGATGTGGAGATTTTGTTGAGTTTACAATTTTCATTGTTAAATCGGAAAAAAAGGAGAAACACGGGGGAAATAAAATGACGAGAGGAAAAGGGAATGTCGGAGCTGGAAAGGAGCTGGCAGGTTTAGCCCAACTCCTTCTCTGACAGAAGAGGAAGCTGAGACCGTAAGTAACTAGACTCATCCAAAAATCACCTAAAAAAAAAAAAAAGTCACGCAGATTTGATTAATAATACGGGGAAAAGAATGGGGAAATTGACCAAAGTCCAAGCTCGAGGTTGTCTCTCCCCGACTGCATTGTGGACCCCAGTGGTCAGGGGTGAAATAGACACAGGGCGGAGCTTTATTCCCAAAGGCATCTCTCCCTATAATCTGCCAATGACATATCCTCTTACCCTCTTCCTTTACTGTGGCTATGTAACAACCCACCCCAAAGTGCAGGGCTTCAAACAACAATAGTCTATTTCGCTGGTGAACCCACAATTCAGGCAGGACTTGGAGGAGGCAATTCATTTCTGCTCCATGATGCCTGGGGTGCGAGTGGTAAACCTCAATTACTGGGACCCTCACTCACCTGTCAGGGGTCAGCGGGCTGCCTGTTAGCTAGAAATTCATCTGGAACCGTTGGCTGGAGCGTCTATACTGGTCTCTCCTCGTGGCCTGAGCTTCCTGGCTGTCTGGTGGCTGGGCTCCAAAGATGAAAGTCCCAAGAGGCCCAGGTGGGAACTGGACTGCTTTATGACCTAGCTTCAGAGGACACCTAGTACTCCTTTCTTCTATAGTCGCTGGTGACCCAGTTTCCCTTGGAGGGGATATAGACTTCATCTCTCCAGTGAGACGCTGTTACATTGTTGAGTTGTCAAAAGAACTTTGTCGAATGGGCGATGCTGTTGGTGCCATCTTGGAAAATACATTCTGCCACAGCCTGAGACCAGAATCTTCAACTGAGGGTTGGCTGGGGAGAGAAGGCTGTACTTTTTTTTTTTTTAAGATTTTATTTATTTGACAGAGATAGAGACAGCCAGTGAGAGAGGGAACAAGCAGGGGGAGTGGGAGAGGAAGAAGCAGGCTCATAGCAGAGGAGCCTGATGTGGGGCTCGATCCCACAATGCCGGGATCACGCCCTGAGCCGAAAGCAGACGCTTAACCGCTGTGCCGCCCAGACGCCCCAGAAGGCTGTACTTTTTAAGGCAGTTTTGAGGACGCAGGGACTGGGGCCAGGGGAATGAAGGAGGGTGTCGAAGCAGCACGGTCATATGTTGTGATTCGTATTTGGAAAACACAAAAATGTTTTCACAACACAGACTTCAGACAATAAAGCTTAACAAGATATTCTTGATGGGTAGGAATATACAGACGACACCAAGGCTCCCGGGGAGCTATATCAGGATGGGAAATGTCAAACTTTTATGCTTCAGTAGAAGGGAGTGAGTGGGTTTAAGAAGTTGAAATTGACTAGCTGAAGATTTTGTCTTGCAGTAAAGGCTGAGTCTCCCAGGAAGGCTGGTACATTTAGCCTGACTCATCATATACTCATCATTAAAAAAATAATAAGTTTGCTGTATCCTTTTATTTAAAAAAAAAAAGATTTAAGTAAGGGTGATAAAACATGTGAGGACCTTAAAATGGGGGGGGGGGCACTCCTGGACAGAGAAGTTGAAATAATAGCAAAAAATAAAAATAAAACTCTCGGGGCGCCTGGGTGGCACAGCGGTTAAGCGTCTGCCTTCGGCTCAGGGCGTGATCCCTGCGTTATGGGATCGAGCCCCACATCAGGCTCCTCTGCTATGAGCCTGCTTCTTCCTCACCCACTCCCCCTGCTTGTGTTCCCTCTCTCACTGGCTGTCTCTATCTCTGTCAAATAAATAAATAAAATCTTTNAATAAAAAATAAATAAATAAATAAAACTCTCGGGGCGCCTGGGTGGCACAGCGGTTAAGCGTCTGCCTTCGGCTCAGGGCGTGATCCCTGCGTTATGGGATCGAGCCCCACATCAGGCTCCTCTGCTATGAGCCTGCTTCTTCCTCACCCACTCCCCCTTGCTTGTGTTCCCTCTCTCACTGGCTGTCTCTATCTCTGTCAAATAAATAAATAAAATCTTTTAAAAAAATTAAAATTAAAATTAAAAAAAATAAAACTCTCATAATTTTCCCCAGGGCCAGCTCAGCTTACAATGACCTGAGCCAAAATCAAGAGCTGGATGCTTAACCGACTAAGCCACCCAGGTGCCCCCATCAAGGACATTCTTAAGTAACACTGGCTTTTTTTTTTTAAGTTTTTATTTAAATTATGGTTAGTTACTGCTAGTGCTTGGTGGTAACAAATGCAATGAGATTCTCATGGTTTGATGTCACTACTAAGGCTCCATTGGTTTGGTACCTTCTGTGTTAATGGCAAATAAATATTGGTAATAATGTTGTGAAAATAGTTTTGCTCTCACTGACGTCTTTAAAGTGTCTTGGGCACCTTCAGGGTTCCATGGACCACTCTTTGAGAACCTCTGATCCAGTGCACCATTTTCATCTTGCAGAAGAAGAAACCAAGGCCCAGAGTGGGGCCAACTCTAGGCTTCAGCCTTTTCTCACTGCATGTCACGGGTTGGGTCTCCCAGGAAGCAGATTCCGAGATGGAATTTAGTGTGGAGAATATTTTTTTGGGGGGGGCGCTGGGGGGCGACTTCCACACCTGTGAAGGGCAAGGAAGGAAGGAGGAGTGGCTGGGGAGAATTTCACCTGCGATCAAACCCACTGATGGCCTCAGGTGACCGGAAGCTGGCATGAGCTTTCAGAACTGCCCCGGAATGGGCAGAGATGGCTTGACCCTTGAATTCCCACATTTGAGGGCGTGACTTTGGCCAAGGAGGCTCTCCACAGCTGGGCAGTCCCTGAAGGAGTCTTGACTTCCTCATCAGTAAGTTGTTTCCCTGGGTGGTTTACAGTGAAATGAACACGGGGTTTATAATCTGTGGCTTCTGGCTCCCCCACGGTCACACAGTGGGACTATGATCCAGCCGGCCGTCAGACTCAGGTCCCCCACCTGCCAGTCAGGTTGCCTGTGCACGATGCCCTAACTAATGAGACCGAGAAAAAGCCCTGCGTGCTCCAGGCAGCCTCAGCATTCTAGACTTCTCGCTGAAAGTTTCTTTGCTCTGAAAATATTCTGCCCTCGAAATCGACAGCCTATGACTTATGAATGGATGTGTAGACACAGGCTTAAGGATTTCATTTGACTCCACTTCAAAGCCGTCTCCTGCTTCCAAGGTGTCCCCAGGTTCCCTGGGACCTGGATAAATACTCTATTTGCTTACACAAAAGCCTCGGAGAATGACTCATTACCAGACACAATAGGTGACTTAATCCGCAGGCCATGGTTAAGTGACTGCACAAGGCAGGCTGTGTAATCTCCCAGGACCCCCGAATCAGACAAGAGGCGGAGGGTGACTCCGCGCAGCGCCAGAGAGCGGTCTCAGCGCCCTGATTCTCCAGCAAAGGCAGCCCCGTCCAGTCCCTGCTTGCCGGGCCAGCTCTAAATACATCTTGCAACAGCTCAGCCTTGTAAGAGGCTCCCAGGAGGCCAGTCCCTCCCCCCAACGCTTTCTGAATCTCTCTGTAGTCCCCTGCATTGAGTTCAAACTCCTGCCCCTTTCTCAAGGCTGCCTGCACCCTCTAACCTCTAATACTTACATTATGTTCCCAAGACACTGGCTCCTCTGCTCCCTCCCTGGGACCCCCACCACTGCTGACGGGGCTCCCCCCCCACCTCGAAATCGTCCCTACATCCCAAAGACCTTTTCGGAGCAGAGCCATTCTTTAAGACCCAGTTCAGAGTGCCTCGTCCAAAAAGCTCTCCCTGACCATTCAGCCCTGTCACCTGGACTCTTTCTGTTCAGATTCCGGGCACCATACAACTCAGGACTCAATTACACACCATCCCGGATGGTCACCTTTGTCTCGTGTCGTGCTCAACCTGGAGCTATTCACCAAGCTCTTCCCGTCTCCCAGGGTCTGAGCTGAACAGGAGACGCAAAGGTGAGCCACCCAGCAGCTCTGTCCTGGAGGGGCTGACCTTGGAGCCTGTACCCCACAGCCATGCTCCAAAATGGGCTGTCACCGCCTTCGGAGAGATGCCCTCACACCTGCCCCAGGGAGGCAGCTACGAACAGGGACAAGCCCCAGCTCTGGAGTCCAGCCAGTCAAGGGTACGCTCAAACCCTTCCACCTGCCGGCTTCAAACTATTCACTGTCCAGCAGGTCTTCAACGAGTCTGGACACCTTTCTGTTTCAGCACCAAAAGGCCAGCACCCCCTGTACATATAGATAAACGCAGAGCTGAACAGGGAGGTAAATAAAAAACAGACTGTGTGCCACGCTGTCTGCCGAGCGCATTAAATGCATGAACACAATTTATTTTCTGAACTCTCTAAAGTAGGTACACCAATTATCCCCATCTTACAGGTAAGGAAGCTGAGCCTTGGGGAGGTAATGACAAACCCAAGATCACACAACCAATAAATAGAAGAGCCAAGAATTGAACTGAGATGGGTCTTATTGCGAGACCCAGCTCTCAAAAAATAATTATTATTAGTATGCCTAGAATAGCAGTTACTGTTTCCCAGCGTAATATATAAAGGCACTATGCTAAGTATATTATCAGGATTATTCCATTAATTCCCCCAAAAGCCGATGAGAAGAAGGCTCCTGTGCCCATTTTATAGATGAGAAATTGAGGCTTAGAGATGAACTTGCCAAGGTGTCACCGCTAAGTAGACTCAAACCCCAGGCACTGTAAGGCTAGAGACAGGTTCGTATCTAGGACACTTTCATCTCAGCTATCCAGAAATCAGATGCCGGCACAGCTGTCTTCTCTAGCAGAAATCCCTGTGATTCAGGGTCAGCTCATGACCAGTGGCAGAATCGGAATTCACTACCAACCTTGTCCATACCCACCTTCTGTGTTCACAGGAAATGATTGTCTTACGCTGATGAGAGTCTGTGTTGTGGCTGGCAGGCCACCTGGCCGTGAAGCCTCAGGCGGACCCAGAGGATGGTGTCCACAAAGCCTTTTGCCATAAGGTGAATGTGCATGCCCCTGCACACACAGCTTATGTTGAAATCCTAATGCCCAGTGTGAAGGTGGTAGGAGGTGGAGCCTTTGGGAGGTGATTTGGTCATGAGGGTGGAGGCCTCCTGAATGGGATTAGTCCCCTTATAAAAGGGATCCCACATATTATTGACAATCACCAAGATATGGAAGCAAACCAAGTGTTAACAGGATTTTTGTCCCCTTAGTGCCCACGGTTTTTGGTCATGCCTCTTTGAAGAATGAAGAGGTAGACCAGATGAAGGGTGGTGGGCAGCAAAGCAAAGTTTATTGAGTGATAGTACAAAACTCCAGCAGAGGGGGGTGATCCAAGAGGGTTGCCGTTTTTGGCATTTAAATCTAGGGGTTTTTATAAGCTGTTTTATTTTTTTGTAAGATTTTATTTATTTATTTTTGACAGAGATAGAGACAACCAGCGAGAGAGGGAACACAAAGCAGGGGGAGTGGGAGAGGAAGAAGCAGGCTCATAGCAGAAGAGCCTGATGTGGGGCTCGATCCCATAACGCCAGAATCACGCCCTGAGCCCAAGGCAGACGCCCAACCGCTGTGCCACCCAGGCGCCCCTATAAACTGTTTTAAGGAACTATCTTAAGCATCCTGAGTGTGGGGCCCCTGTGGATTGGCTACTAACTTGTGCCTATAAGGGCTTTGATCTTGCACCTGTCTACCTATCGGGTTATCGTTCAGGTGTTGATGGTCTTTTGGGCTGACATCTGGAGACTAACTGCCTCAACTTATGATAGTGACCAACGTTTTATGGTTAATTGTTTTGTTTCAGGATGTTTTGCAAAAGTCACTCCTGCTGAGGCTGCTAGACAGGCTGCTATTTTGGTCTAGTCTAAGCTGTAAAACAGATTGCTAGTGTGTTTCATCTTAGCTATCCCAGCTTTTAAGCTTTTTTGTTGAGGATCCTGGCACTGACTAAGTGTCCAGTTAACCTCTAACACAAGTGACCATCCATAGATAAATGGATAAAGATGTGGTATAGAGGATGGACTATTACTCAGCCATTAAAAAGAAAGACCTTGCCAATTACAGCACGATGAAAGGACCTAGAGGGTATTATGCGAAGTGAAATAAGACAGAGAAAGACAAATATCGTAAGACTTCACTTACATATAGAATCTACAAAGCAAAACAAATAAAACAAGAGACTCTTAAATACAGAGCAAAACTGGACGTTGCCAGAGGGGAAGTGGCTGAGGAGACAGGCAAAATAGATACGTAAGATAAATAACAATTAAGTCATGGAGTTGTAAAATACAGTATAGGGAATGTAGTCAACAATATTGTCATAACATTGTGTGAAAATTAGTGAGAGGAAAAAACACTAAAGTGGACTAGGGATGCTAGAGGGGGAGGCTGGTGGGGGGCCTACCACTCCATGTCAATTACTGGAAGAATTGTCAATTACAGACCGCAAGAGGAAAGATGTGTGTATTGCGTCTCCCATAAGAGATCCAGCACCCCTACAACTCAGCCTATGAGAACCCATCATGAGCTCTTGCTTCTGTACAACGGACTTTTGTTCAAAACAACCCCTCCCAACTTCCTCCTCCTTCTCCCTAAAACAATGTTTCTCTCTTGTTTCTTAGACTTACCTACAGTTTGGCCACAGCTAGCTTGTCCCAGGTTGCAATTCCCTACTATTCCCGAATAAACCCATTTTTGCTGGTAAGATAACTGGCAGTTTTATTTTTAAGGTTAACTGAGATATGGTGATAGACAGTGACTACACTTACCAAGATGAGCACTGAATAATGTATCCAGTTGTTGAATCCCTATGTTGTACACCTGAAACTAACATAACATTGTATTTCAACTACCTCCATAATGAAATAAATAATAAAGTAAAGAAGTAAGTTGGAATGGGGGGTGGGGCAGAAATTCCGCAGAGCTCCCTAGCCCCTTCCACTATGTGAGGACACAAGAAGTCTGTGATTCAGAAAAAAACCCTCACCTGACCATGCCAGCACCCCGATCTCGGACTTGTAGCTCCAGAACTGTGAGAAATAAATTTCTGTTGTCGATAAGCCACCCGGTCTTGGGTATCTTATTATAGCAGCGCAAACAGACACCCCAGCTGGGGATTTGCAGGCTGCCCCACACTTCCCGGACCCCCATCGGCTCAGCAAGATTTCAAGGCAAGACGGTAGGGCATGAGACTTCCGTCATGCAAGCGTAAGCTTGTGTTTCCTCCCCATAGGGAATTTCTGTTTTGAGATGCTGGAGAGCTTGGTGAATCCCTTCCCTGTCTGGCCCTGTGTTCCTCTGTCACTAAAAGAGGATTAAGTGAGAATGCATGCAAAGGGCTGGTTCATTCCAGAAGCTCAGCAAATGGTAGCTACAGCTATTCATAATTGTTATCAGCGCTGTGCCAGGCTGCCTGGAGGATTCCTTCAGTGTCCTCCAGGATCCAAGGGACTGATATCAAAAAGGACCTGGATAGATCCAGTCCCTTCCACCTAACAAAGCTCTTCCACGCTGCTCTCTCTTTTGTCACCTGCTTACCTTCAGACTGAATTTCCACCTAGAAAGAGCGCTCTTGGACTCAGCCTTCCCCTCCCACCATCTCTGGGGTAGGCTTTGAGGATCTCATCTGGACATAATCAATGCGCTAAGTGGAGGCAGAGACTAATGCCCTGTTACAATTTTTCTGTGCACCTCATTTATCCTAATGGAGAGCTAATACGATATTTAAAAAGTTAATATTGTCTTTTGCATCTCAATTAGCTTGCCGCAGCCCCTCTCGACCAGAAGCAGTGGACTGGGTGAAAGCAGGCTGTGGGGCCCGTGCCAAAGGATGGGGCCCCGCAGACATCTTAGGTGAGGGGCTGGGGCAAGAAGAAAGCCCAACTCTGGCATGAGGTGCTGATGAGAACTACTCGAGACCTTTCCCACGTAAGGACCCCCAGACTTCATTACATTACAAGCGTGGCCTCAAGGTCCTTCCATGTCTTAGGAGAAATGCATTTTTCAGTAAATTATTCTACAGCCAGTAGTTCTCAAAATTGCATTTTTTTAAAAGATTTTATTTATTTATTCGACAGAGAGAGAGACAGCCAGCGAGAGAGGGAACACAAGCAGGGGGAGTGGGAGAGGAAGAAGCAGGCTCCTAGCAGAGGAGCCTGATGTGGGGCTCGATCCCATAACGCCGGGATCACGCCCTGAGCCGAAGGCAGACGCTTAACCGCTGTGCCACCCAGGCGCCCCTCAAAATTGCATTTTTGTACCAGATGCATTCCAAGCAGGGCATAGAATGCAATAATGCACATTCAGGGTCTGTGGTGGGTTCCCGGTGAGTCTCTGGTTTTGCATTAGGAGGACGGGAAAGGGGCAGATTGTTTTGGGAGGAGGGGGCCTGGAGGGTATCTCTCTCCTCTTTAAATGTGCACACATATCATTGCCTTTTTTCCCCCATCATCACTAACTCCAAGCAAAGCCTCATTACTTAAAAAAAAAAAAAAAAAAAAAAACCCACAACTAGATATTCCTAACAATAGCCCATAATTACTTTGCAAATACTTCTCTGGAGTAATTACGCCATTAGTCCAAGTGCCTTCTACTTCGAAGATTCCTCTGTCGCCTTGGTGCCCTCCGTTTGAGTTAGGGAATGAGTAGAGAAGCTCCTGGGAGCCTGAGTGATAGGGACCTAGGCTGTATGTACACAGGGAATGTAGAGAGACCCTTCTTTGTGTGTCTCCTGTCAAACCAGCCATTCCTGCAAATGATAACCTCCCCCGCGGGAAGAAGGATGCTACGTCAGTTTCCAAAGAAAAGAGCTTAACAATCAGCCTTAGGAGAAAGTGTATTCAGGCTCTGAGGATTTCTGGCCACACTAGATAAGAGAAAAGGGGGCGCAGAGCCGTCTAGCTGAACTTACCGGTTTGGTATGACAGGCTGCAGCCAAGTGGAGGTCCCCCCTCCCACAGCTAATATATCCGGTGGGAAAACCTTATGTGTTTCCCGTAAATCTGGAGGAGAGAGCAGAGGCTCAGACCACGTCAGCTTGAATGCTTGCTCTGTGCCAGCTCCCGTTACTGGCAACTCCTCTCGTTGTTTCTGGTCACCTGTGCTGTGTTCATTGCTCTTGTTTTGCAGATAAGAAACTGAGGCTCAAAAAGATAAAGTCGCCGTCGCACGTCACACAACTGGGAAGCACCGAGATTAACACACAGATCTGCCCAACCCCAGACTCAGTGTTCTTCCCTACACGGCACTCTGCACGTCATTGTGGCCTCAAGAGCACAGTCGGTCCTGAGTGCAGTGTGTCTGTCCCTTGCTATCAGCCCGACATCGGCCAAGAAGTAACCATTCCCCCCGTGAGTTTTGGTGTTCTCGTCTGCAAAATGGGACTGATGATGCTGTTGGAATAAAGGAACATGTCGGGTTAAGGCTAAGGGTAGTGGACTGCACTGTGATGGGAAAGGGCAGGAAATCTTGAGGGGTAGCGTTTGGGTTTATGGACCTGAAGTCGAAACCGCCGGCTCTGAGCCGGTGAAATCAACACCAAAGCTTGGGCCGATTCAGAGCGGGCCATGTCAACCTTGTCCTAACCGCCATCACCATCGTGATGGGCAGCCCAGGAAATGCTCATAGAGAGTAGACACTGGGGAAGGTGCTCCTATCCATTTAAAATTGTTTCTGGCTGATCATGCTAGTCAAAGACACCTGGAATAACAGTGCTTTGACAAGACTGAGTTTTCCTTTATCTCTCATAAAATAAGTCAGAAGGAAGGCAGTCTATGGCCATTGTGGAAACTCCTCCAAAAACTCATTCTTGCCCAGCATCCTTAGTGGCTTTTATCCTCAGGGTCATTCCCCCATAGTCAGAAATAGCTGCAGGAGCTCCTGCCATCACATCCATGTTTCAGACAGGAAGCGAGAGGACATAGGGTGGGGGGCGAGGCAATTGGGCCCTTTAAAGAGATTTTCCAAATCCTCACTCAATAATTTCTGCTTCGATCTCACTGGCCACCCCATTGCAAAGGAGATCTATTAGTAGAGTATTTAACCAAGCAAGAACTCCCTTTAAAAATATAGGGTTCTCATGGTAACTGGACTTACTGGAAGAACCATTTTGTAATGTATAAAAATATCAGATCACTACGATATACACCTGAAACTAACAGGCTATTGTATGTCAATTATACTTCAATTGTATATACATATACTTCAACCCTATATATTTCAATGTATATATAGGGGTCTGTTACTAAGGAAGAAGAGATTGGACAATGGGTAGGCAAGCCAAAACACTATCCTGGCGTCCTTTACACACACTCACAATGACCCCCATTTTGTAGATGAGACTCAGAAAGTGTAAGGTCCCTCACCCGGCACAGAACAGTGAGTAAGGGGGCCTGACCGCAAAGGCAGGGGACTCAGCACTGAGCTCTCTGGCACAGGCGTGGCAGCCAGGGCGGGGCAGGGAGCAGCACCCAGGAAGACTGCACGGTGTTGGGGTCTGGAGGCACACTGCGGGGGGTGACACCTGAACGTCTGCAGAACTGGCGTCAGTTCTTGTGGGGAGAGACGGAAGGGCTGAGAGCTGGTGGAGAAGGGCAGCCACAATGCCCTGCACCCCTTCCGTGTGGAGGCAGCTGCGTGAGTTCTGGAGCCCCCAGGAGCTGTCCCCCAGAGGAGACCAACCACAAGGGTCCATGTGCTTCCCTGTTCTATCCCTAGGGCTTTGTGGGGCACTCAGTAGTATCATCAGATCAGTGAATGAACAAATGAAAAATTGAATTAATAAGATGCTTTGCAGCCTGCTGCCTTCTTCGGATTCAACTTATGGAAAGGGAAGGGGAGGGGACGGGAGGGGAGGGGAAGGGAGAGAGGAAAGAGAGGAGAGAGAGAAGAAAGGAAGGGAGGAAGGGAGGGAGGGTGGAAGAGAAAGAGAGGAAGGAAGGGAGAGAGGAAGGAAGGAAGGAAGGAAGGAAGGAAGGAAGGAAGGAAGGAAGGAAGGAAAAGAGAAAGAAAGAAAGAAAGAAGGAAGGAAAGAAAGGAAGAGAGTTGCCTGGCTAGCTCAGTCGGTGAAGTGTATGACTTCAATCTCAGGGTTGTGAGTTCAAGACCCACATTGGGGGTAGACTTACTTTAAAAGGGGGGGAAGGGAGGGAGAAATCTATTCAAAGGTAGACAATTCCAGACTCAAATGCTGGTGGTCTCAGACCACAGACCCCAAGTATTCTGATAAAACATAGAGATACACAGCAGATCACCCCTCTGAGTGACTAGTGATGCATTTTATAGTTTTGGTTGCTATGTAAAACTGCGTGTTGCAGTCCATAATTTTCTATTGATCTGTAATTGTAAATTACAGATCAATATGAGTAAGATGAGGAATCTACATGCGGGCTACTAAGGCAGGTGCTTCATGGTGATTGGTTGCCGCCCTCCCAGATTCGAGCAGGTGGATAGGAGGTACCACCAGCTGGAAAGACCCCCCAAGTCTCCCCAAATCCTTGACCCTGGTTCTAGATATTCTGAAGGGGGAGGGAGGGATGATTTTGGAGCCTGCAGCTCTCAAAAGGGAGCGGGCAGAGACCAGGTGGGCCACGTGTGGGACAGGGGGCACTGAAGGGTCTGGGCAGGAAGGCAGCAGTTTCCAGGAGGGCGGGGGAGGGGCCCCAACAACCCCGCTGCCCTCTGCAGCCACTGAGAAGCCCCGAAAGCGTGGCACTCCTGAAGCCGCCCATGGCACGATGCTTCTGGTTTTCCTCCTCATCCGCGCCTTTACCGGGGTCTCCAACTCTGGGATTAAAGATGCATGCTAGGATAGACTGGTGATGGGTAGTAAGGAGGGCACGTATTGCATGGTGCACTGGGTGTTATACGCAACTAATGAAGCATAACTTTACATCGGAATCTGGGGATGTACTGTATGGTGATTAACATAATATAATAAAATAAAATTTTAAAAAAAAATAAATAAAGATGCATGCTAATCAGAAGTTCATTCATAGTCCTGATTTCTGTTACTCAACACCCACCCACCCCCGGGGCCCCGCGCCCGGGAGATTCTGATTCGCTGGGTCCGAGGGGCCCCGAAATGGACATTTTCAACCAGGAGGTGATGATTTGGGTACAATGAGAAAAACTGCCTTACCTTGTCTGGCACCTCCGATGACCTGTGAGCTTTGCCTTTCTGCCTCTGCGCGACCTGTAAGACCCAGCTCGAGGGTGGGGGGAGGCAGGCCTAGAGCAAGCCCCGCGTGAGCCCAGAGGAGGCCGCCGCCCGCTGCTGCAGAAGGAAGTGTGGTTAAATCAGGACGAGGCAGGTGGCATCGCAGGAGACGGAACTTGAACTGTGCCCAGAAGAGCGCAGAGAGTCCTGAAGTCAAGGGCAGGCCTGATGGGTCCTTGGGTGACCCCGCACCGTCTATTCCCATGTACAGATGCTCTTGCATGGAGCGGAAGCCAACCTCTCTGTAAGCCCTTCCGACGGGTCCCAGCTCTGTCCAGTTTTCTTCTGGCGGCTCTGCACCCCCATCCCAAGGCCACCCAGTCTGGCCACTCTGCTCCGCTGGAGGCTGGGAGCGCAGGTGCAGAAACCCTCCCAGCCCCGCGGACTATGGCCGTTGGGGCTGCTGCACCTGCCAGCATTCATTTAGCCCGCTGTCCCCTCTGGAATGTCCCCAAATCCATCAGACTGCAGCCCCAACCACAGCACACATAGACCGGTTGGTATGAGGGAGCTTGGAGTTTACCCTCCAGCCTCCTGTTCCCACACCCCTCCCCCTGCACGATCCCCTGTGGCTCCAAAGCTGGACTCTTCCAGTGCCTCCCACGGGGCTCGGAAGGCCTCGTTCATAATGGACCCGGCCAACCAGGAGCCCTTGGTGAGTTCGGATCTGGGAGGACCCTCTGTTCCCCCCAACCCCACTCACCCCTAGGCCCCATCGTCACTGCCTGCCTCCCTCTTACCTGATCCCATTCATCACCATTTATAGGGACAACACAGTCCATTCCACAAGGACGCACCCTCCCTTCCACCCCGATGTCCCCAGCATCCCCTCATCCCCGTGACCGGGCCCCATGGATTTGTCTGAGCCAGCACCCCTCCTTCCCTCTAGTCTCCTAGGAAGAGGTGAGCCACCTCCCCATCAAAGTTCATCCTACTCCCATGCTGTTTCTAGCTTCTCACCCTCCTACCCACCCCCTTCCACACCACTGCCTCTCAGGGCGCACTCGGAGAGCCCCCACATCTGAATGGGCTGGGATGCGTGCTAAAAAGCAGATTCCTGGGACAGCCATTAGATCTACTAAACTAGAATCTCAACAGGTAGAGCCCAGGAATCTGAATTTTAACTAGCAGCCAGCGATCTTTTTATAAAGCATAAACCTTACCATGATCCCCCTCCCCCGTACACACACTTCAAGCCCTACTATGGACAGAGGGGTAAAAGCCAACAATCTCAGCCTCATCACCACCTCCCCCGCTGCGAGCACTTAGCATCTGTTAAAAGACCCGGTAGCCGCCAGCTTCCTAAACCCACACTGTGTCTTACCCCCGTGCCTTTGCACCTCCTTTCCTCTCTGCCAGAGTATCCTTCCTGCTCCCGTACTCCAACTCATACGCCTTGTCCCGTGCGAACAACCTGCCCTAAACAAGCCATGTGCATAGACCCCCACGCCATTGTCTATTTCTGTGCCTGGCTCACTACGCTTTTTCCAGCTTTTCCTGGTGCCCGGGGCTGGCAACCCTCAGCCTGCACCTGACCCACCAGCAGCATGCAGGAGTGCTCCCTCCCTCCTCAAAACTTAACCCGACTCACCCCCCCCAGGGTCCCTCCCACCTTACCGGCTATTCTCCCTCCCACCTCCATATCTGTTCCAGGCTGCCCAGAGGAGACCTGATATCCCTTGCCATGTGGGCCTCTCGTGGGGCAGCTCGCAACATGGCACTGGCTTCACCAGAGCAACTGAGAAGATCCAGAGAGAATGGGACTAGGGCAGAAATCACAGTCCATCTGTAACTCTATTAGCCTGCTAGGGCTGCCATTACAAATGCCATGGACTGGAAGTTAAAGCAACAGAAATGTGTTGTCTCCGTTCTGGAAGCTGGAAGTCCAAGATCAAGGTGTGGGCAGAGCTGGCTCCCTGTAAGGGCTGCAGGAGACTCTGGTCCATGCATCCCCACGGACAGCTGGCCATCTGCTGGCCATCTCTGGTGCTGTGTAGCTCACTGACCCATCACCCCATCTCCACCTTCAGTTTCACCTGAATTCTCCCTGCATACACGTCCCTTTCTGTTTCCATAGGCCCCCTTTGGATAAGGACACCATTCGTACTGGATTAGGGCCCCCCCTAACGACCTTACCTTACCTTGATCTCATGCACAAAGACCCTATTTCCAAATAAGGTCACGACATTCTGTGGAACCAGGGGTTAAGACTTCAACGTATTTTTTGCAGTGGGGAGAGGCAGGGAGAGACAGGTCAACCCATAACAGTAACCTAATCTTGAAAGTGGCATCCCATCCTTCTGCCATGGTCTGTTTATGAGAAGTGAGTCACGCGGTCCAGGCCACACCCAAGGAGAGGGGATCGCACAAGGGCCAGGTTGTCAGAAGACACTGATCGTTGGAGCCATTCTAGAAGCCGCTCTCCCCACCCGTGTCCAGTCACGTTACTCGTACCTAGCGTACTTCTGCTGTAACTGTTTGCCTCTTTCTTTCTCTCCCCACCCCAGCCTGTGGGCTTCCTGGAAGCAAGGACCATGACAACTGGATCACTAGAACACCCCTAACACCTCATACTAGACAAGAGAGGTACTCCGTCGATATTTATTGACTAAATGAATAAACACACGAATGAGTGAGCAGATCTTGTTTCCCTTTATCGAAGGGAGCAATTACTTCTAAACTCTGTATCAGGAGAGCATCACAATGGGCTGTTGCCATTATGCCTGGGATTAAATGGATTCTCCTCCAGCTAGCCCAATCTTAAGTATCGATCGGAAAACTAAACACTTGTTTATTTAAGGGGACCAAAGCAGCGTCGTCTGCATACAAAGAATTTGTGGGACAAGTCAGATGCGTACTTTTTCCTGCCATTTAATCAGACTCAAGAGGTACCTGTGTTTCAATCACTTTGATCAGAAGGAAAAACAACCTCAAACATTCTGCCTAATGCAGCATCTACCTGACAGGTGTGCAGGGAGCGATTATATTGTCTCGTTCATCCTCGGAAGCATTAATGAGAGCCAACGTGACTGGCAGCCTTCGATGCTGCGTCTCAGGGCGCGTGGGGAAGGGAGCTGATCAGAGCAAACAGACCCCGCAGAGAACCCGTTGGATGGTGTGGGCAGAGCCCACATGGAGCTCTTACCAGGAGGAGGAACGAGGGCCAAGGCCAGAGCCTCCACTGGGACCTTGTCCGACCACAAGCCGGGTTCTCAGAATGGGAATCAGGCAATCGGGTCTGCTCTTGGCACACAGGAAACCTGGCGATTAATGTGAGAGTCAGTTAGAAGAAAATAATTATCCGCAGAGCATACGTGGGAAGCATCTGTATTATTCTGGGAAGAAGTGGACCGGGGCTCCGGAGGTATGTGTCGAATCCAGCCCCTTTCCCTGGCTAGCTCTATGATCTGAAGAGGTCTCCCCGGCCTCTTTCTCTCTGATGGTAACACGGGGACAGTGGTTCTCACAGAGGAAGGAGTTGTGGCCATCAGCACGTTATGATGTGTGTGAAGGAGCCCAGCACAGCGCCCGGCTCACAGGCTGGGCTCAGACCACGCTGGGTCTGTCGGCTTCCTGCTGCGTCAGTCAAGCCAAGCCTTGGTTAGGAAAGTAGTTCGACAATATTTTTGGCTGAATGACGAGGGAGAGATCAGTGTCTCTGTTCTGCAGACCGTGTCTTAGCCTTGCTGCTGTGGCTTCTTGAGTTATGTCCTTTTGGGGTGTGTGTGTGCATGTGTGTGTGTGTGAACATGGCTGTGGCTGTATGGGTGTTCATGCATGCTCACATTTGCACACACACACACACACGTGTGCGCTCAGTTCCCAGAATCCCAGTATGACCTGTGCTGTCAAAGACTTTGATAAAGTACTTAAAAAAGCAGAGCAATACACAGTCAATTTCTAAGGGTTCCATTCAGTCCGCTGGATGGAAAAATCATCCGTTTTATTCACCATTCATGAGGGCTACACTGCAATGCGTAAGAACACGGACTGTTTCCAGCGGAGACCCAAGTTCAAATCTCTGCTCTGCCGCTCTGCTAGTGAGACCTATCCCGTGTGCCTTAGTTTCCCCATCCGCGAACTAGAAGCAGTAAGGTGCCCGTCGCATAGGGTCTTCATGAGGATTCGCTGAATTAGGCTTCCACAGAGTCACAGCCCACAGGAAGCTTCCTGGTCCTCATGCAGCCGTGTTCTGTTTTGCTTGGATGACTCCGAGGCCAAGCACAGTCTATCCCTTCTGTCCCTTCAATGCGCATTCTGGAGAGAGCAATTTCATCTCACACCCAGCACGCAATCAGCACAGGTCTGGTGGATGAAAATGGATTCATGAGAAAATGCAAAGAATTACACCTGCGGTAACAGAGTCCGTGGAGAAAGGAAAAGCCCATTGTGTGTGTTAACTCTTTTTTTTTTTTTAAAGATTTCTTTATTTTAGAGCGAGAGAGAGAGAGCATGAGTGGGGGGAGGGGCAGAGGGAGAGAATCTCAAACAGACTCCCCACTGAGCACGGAACCCAACACCGGGCTCGATCTCACGACCCATGAGATCATGACCTGAGCCGAAATCACCAGCCGGATGCTTCACCGACTGAGCCACCCAGGCGCCTATGTGTTAACTCTTAGTAGACAGATGCTGTCTAAGTATCTGGAAAGGGGGAAGCTACTGGAAACTGATCCCCTCTGTCTTTTGGCTGGGCCTTCAGTTGTCCTCATGCTGAGCAGGGATGAACAGTTTATGGAGAGGGGGACAGAGCTGTCCCTGGCAGCAACCGGAAGCCCGACCACAAGCCCACCTCCCCGTCATGCCTGTCCCAGCAGGATGCCCACACAGCCCCAAGCCCCGGGGCAGCTGTGCCCTTCTGGCCACCCCCAATGCAAAACTCCCTGCAAATGTCTCCTTCCTCCTCTTGTCAAAAACCCACCTCCTCCGTGACTGGGAAGCTGTCAGCGTGATCTATAACCCCCAGGCAGGCCTGGAATATGAGCTAAATTGCCTGAGTCACTAGCAATGATAGAGTCATTCTGCAGGAAATTGGAAATCAATTCTTGTCATCACTGTACAGAGCTCCTTTATCAAGAGTTCCAGCTCCCCATGTAATGTAACCAAGAAGTACTTGAAGGCTGATAGGGCAGCAATGAGAAAAAGCGTCGTGTGTGCGCGTGTGTGCTCGTGCATGTGTGTGTGTGTGTGTTTACCCAAAAACTTACCAGCATCCACAGATAGCGCCAAGAGCCCTCTGGGTGGCGGAAGATCTTGGCCTCCAACAGCTAGAGACGTTGCGCCCTAGGTGTGCATCCACTATAAGGTCACTTAAGAGTCAGGTGCTTTTCCTGGAACCTGTTGTGGGCCCCCTCTCCCGCAGCGGACCTCTGCCTGAATTGTGTTGGTATAAAGGACATGATCACAGCATCCCCTCTTCCAAGAGCACTGGGACAGCCCCACGGAATTCCCAGGCATGTTGTCCCAGTGAACAGAACAGAGGGTTTGGGGTTGTTTTTGATTTTCAGTGGGCTTGGCTTGCACTGTTCATTTGGTATTTCGAGAAGCGACAAGGTCCGAAAAGTTATCCAAAAGCTCTGAATTCAGGTTCCGGCTTTTACTTATGTATATATACTCACATATAGAATAGATCGAAGAGTGTTGGAGTTCTCTGAATCTCATTTTTCTCCACTTTCCATAAAATATAGAAAGTAGCACATATACGGGCTGTGATGAGTAAAGCAAGTAAGTTTATATGCCATGTACATTTAGAAGGCTATAGAACGACTAGTTCTACAATTAGCCAGTCATCCTTCAGGCCAATGCACAAACTGAGCCCCCAAAGAAGTGAAATGACTTGCCTAAAATTAGTTCATGTTGACAAGTAAGGGGAATAACTAACATTGACTTTAGATTATAAAGCACTCATCCAGAAAAAAACAGAGGGAGCAGGGTGGGGGGCTGGACAAAATGGGTGAAGGAGAATGGGAGGCACAGGCTTCCATTCTAGAATGAGTAGGTCATGGGGATGGAAGGTACAGCATGAGGAATACCGCCAATGACAGCATAATAGTGTTGCAGGGTGACAGATGGTAGCTACGTTTGCAGTGAGCATAGCATACCGTAGAAAGTTGTCGAATCACTATGTGGTACCCCTGAAATTAACGTAACATTGTGTGTCAACAATACTTCACTTAAAAATAAGATAAAATAAAATATGCTTATCCATCCATAATGGATTTTGGAACAAGGATCTAAAAAGTCTTCTCCTTCTAAGGAAGCCATTTGCAGAACATCAGGTAAGAACTCGGAGACCTTGCTGTTCTTTTCCACTGGGACTCATTCCTGGTTTGCAGAAACCTCTGGGTACCTCAAACCTCACCCTTCTCAGTGATTCTGATAACTTCCCCCATGAGAATCATTCTAGAGAATTCTGAACATGACCTGTTCACGCTATCAAATTCCCCTCCATGATCACAAGCAGGAACATGCGTGTTGGACGAGGGGAATCAGATAGCTGTTCCCACACTGTGCTTCTCGATAACTCATGCTCCCACAGCTTGGCTCAAGGGACCATCTCCCCCAGGAAGCCTCCCTGATTGTGCCAACCGACAATGAGCTCTCAAAATCATTACCTGGCCTGTACTGTTTATTTGGAACCTACTTCTTGCCTTTTCCCCAACTTTCTTTCAATATCTAAAACCTGCTGATTTGACTGAGGGTCCCTTCAGGGAGAAGGCCACAGCTATACCCTTGAGTGTCCCATGTTCTATGCTGTGTTTTAGGGCCATCAAGGGATTCCCAAGAAATATTTGAGGAGGAGGAGGAGAAGGATGGTAATGGACCCAGTAGATAAGGTCCAGGGTTGTGGTAAACTAAAACGTGGTTAGGGAGTGCATGCAGATCCAAGGGGACCCGTCCAGGCGGCAGGACCCTGCTGAGGGAGGCCAAGGAGAAAGGATGCTCAAAGTCAGAAGGCATGGATGCCTGCTGGCTCAGTCGGTTAGGCTGGCCAACTCTTGGTTTTGGCTCAGATCATGATCTCAGAGTCGTGAGATCAAGCCCCATGTCAAGCTCCAGCTCAGCACAGAGTCTGCTTGCCTCTCTCCCTCCCCCTCTGCCCCTCTCCCCTCTGCTCTCTCACACTTGCTCTCTCTCTCTCTAAAATAAATAAATAAAATTTAAAAAAAAAAAAAAAAATAGTCAGAAGACAGCATCTTCCCTATGAGCCATACACAGCCGGTAGCCCAGATCCATGAGAGGAGCCCAAGAGGGAGGGTTGGTGTCATAAAAAGTCCGGCTCCATTTTTGATGTTAGACTGCTGACAGCTTCCAAATTCTACCACTCCTCCTTCCCCTTCTGCCCCACATCTGGGCAATGTGCTAGGAAAGCCCCTACTCTGCTCCCTACTTTGGCACAGATGGGAAGATTAAACCGCATGTGCATAGGGGCTCTCACTTTGGTCCCATCCCCTGACCATCTAGTATGGACTGAATTGAGTCCCTCCCCAAATTCATATGTTAGATCCCTTAACCCCCAGCGTGATGGTATTTGGAGGTAGGGTCTTTAGGAGGTGATTATGTCATGAAGGTGGGGCCCCAAGAATGGCTTCATGACCTTATAAAGGAGACCCCATGGAGCTCCCTCACCCCTTCCACCATGTGAAGACATGAGAAGGAGGTGATTGTCCATGAACCAGGAAGCAGGGTCTCACCAGACACCACATCTGCCAGCACCTTGATCTTGGATTTCCCAGATTCCAGAACTGTGAAAAATTAATGCCTATTTTTCTCTAAGTCACCTGATGTTCTGTTATAGAATCCCAAACTGACTAACACAGGGCCTTTGGGAGGTGATCAGGTCATGAAGGAAGAGCCCTTGTGATGGGATTCATGCCCTTGTAGGAAGAAGATTCCAGAGAGCTCGTCTATCTCTCCACCATGGGAGGACACAGAAAGAAGGTGGCCACCCACAAGCTGAGAGAGAGCCCTCATGAGACTGATCTTGGACTTCCCAACCTCCAGAACTGTGAGAAGAAATTTCCGTTGTTTAAACCACTTGGTTTATGGTGTCCTGAACCAAACAGTGGCCACCCGAGCTGACTAGGACACCATCATAAAACCCCAAGCCAGTCTTTTCTCAGGCCATTGCCAGAGCAGCCTGGGCTCCCACCCTGCTCTCCCCAGAAAGCCTCATTATGTCAGCAATAAGTCCTTTTCTATTCTCCCAGTGCGCCTATAGAACCATCAGTCTCACTTTTGGGGAGTGGAAGGGTCCATCCCACCATTGTGGAATGACTACGACAGCAGGAAAGCCCTGGGGATGATCCCTGACCCCCACAGTCAAACAAGCTGGGGCTCAGGGCCAGGGAACTGGCATTTGAGGCAGTGGTCCTAGCTGGACCAGTGGGGAGCAGAAGAAAGGAAAGACTACGTTTGAGAAACTATGTGGGACTCTAGGCTCCCACGAGAACAATGCCAGACCCCACCCTCCGATTCAGGCAACTGCAGCGCTGGGCATACAAGTAGGGCCATGCATACTCCCAACCAAGAGGGACCAAGGAAAGCAGGAGCTGAGTCAGCACAGTGTGTTAACTTAAAGAAATTTTCCGTCTAGGGAAAACCTTGGCTCTGCTCCAGCCATGCCCACCAGTAAACTTTGGAGCAATGCAGTCAAGATGCAAGCTAAGCAGAAACTGTCTATTGGCTTCCCCTAACTATTCCCAGCCCTGTGTTTCTTGCCTTCCTCTATTTTAGAGGCAAGAAAGCTAGAATAGTCTATCTGAAGTCTCCATTTCACCTAAGACATCGTTTTGGACAAGGAGAGAGAAACAGAACTTTTCCAGGGGAACCAGGTTAAAAAGATGAAGCCCATTAAGAGTAAATCCCTTCCTCCTTCTCTCTGCACCTGGAATGCAGGTGCAAAGCAGTGAAGTGCAGCAGCCACATTGTGACCATGAAGACGGAAAAGGCATTCTAAGGATGATGGGGCAGAATGATAGACCTGAATTAGCCCTGGATTGCTGCGTGAGGTCCTGATTATGTGGGAAAATAAACTCCAGGCTTGGTTAAGCCATGAGAGTTGATTTTCTCTTACTCACAGACAAGCTGGAGTAAAACCACTGATGCATGAACAAAGCTAGAGGAGAAATCCACTGACAGCTAAGCAAGGGAAGAGTCCTTCACATCAGATCTGACAGACCTGCATCTGTGCCCCATCTCTAACTTCTTACCATCTCTGACTTCTTACCCGACTTAGCCAGCACTTGGGCAAGTTCTTCTCTCTCTAACCCTTAGTTTCTTCCTCGGAAAAACGAATCTGATAAGAGGACCCACTTCAAAGAGTAGATGTCAGAGTTAAGTACAAACTTCAGTGCAAAGCACTTGGCCCAGGGCTTGGCGTGGACTGAAGTCCTCAGTAAATGTGGATTATTCCGGTTGAACTGGTTGTTTCCACAAGGTCCGTGCTCTATCTTCCTTGGAGGAACAATTATGTGTAAATGAATCATACCTTCTTCTTTCTTTTACTCTTCAACCATTTAGGGGCTGACACATGTGCTGCCATGATTTTCATGTTCAGAGGCCAATGGGTCACATCAATGAGTCTCGGAAGGTTGACTTAGAGGGAGACTGGAATTGTCAGCTGTTGCTCCTTCCTTAAAACGAAGAGCAGAGACGGGTCTTTAACACGGCTTTCAGTGTGTCCCAGGAGGAGTGTCAGGATCGAGCCCCTGTGTTCTCAGAGATGCTGGACTGGGCCCGTTTTCCATTTAGGAAACAGAAGGAAATCTATGGGGCAAAATATCAGAGAGTCAGAGAATCCTTCACCCGAACTCTCTCGATGACTCTTTCTAACGGATAATTGAGGTCTTCCTTCCGTAATGAGCATTGAGGTTTAAATGGAAATACACTGGAAGCCAAAGATAGATGAACCTCTATTCTCTTTAAAGTATAGATGACTGGCATCAGGGTGTTTCCAGAAAGCAGTGGCGGAAAAGAGAAAATGTGAGTACAGAAAGAGGAGGCCAAGAGCCCAATAACACACTTCGTAATGTTCACAGTTTTGCCAGGACCCGGTCCTCCAAATTGGTCCCATCATAATCCCCCAATAATGCATTCTGTCCCCAGAGGGTTTTCCAGGCCTGAATCTCCCCCCTTCCTTCTGACCCAGAGAGCACCAGCCATCTGGGCTCCAAAATAGCCACGGACTCCCACCAGGAAAGTGCCCAGGTCCCTCCAAACACGTGACCCAGTAGAGCCTCCCTACCTCCCCCCTCAGAACGATCATGATAAAGCTTGCCCAGGGATGTGCTATGGCCTGCGGACTCCACGTCCAATGGCACCCCCAGCTGGCTGCATGATGAGGTCCACTGAGGCCGTCTGGCTCTGTCAGGCAGGTGGGGCTGAATCAGAGTATTTGTTAAGCATTCGTGGACTCCCTGGCAAACCTCGGCCCACGGTTTCCAAGCTCTGACCCATGAGACAAGCCTCTCCCTTCCCATGGGTAGGAGTAAAAACACAGAAAAGCAGAAATCCTTTCTCTCTAAAGCAAGAATGTGGTGCATGTACACACACACACACACACAACTTAAATATACTTCATTTGACCTTTCCAACAGCACTATGGAACATTCTGGGCTGATATCATGATCTCAATTAACAGGTGACCAGACTGACTGTCCGCAAGTTTCAATCACTTGGCCAAACCACTAGTGAACACAGGCCCAGGCGCTCGGGGCGTCCACTCTCCGTCTCTCTACGGACCCCCCTAATAACTCCCTTGTGCTCCATGCAGAGGACCATGAGGCCCCCTGTCTCCTCAACAGCACCAAAGAGGTTTGAAATCTTTTTTTAAGGGCAGAGAAGTTTTCAATACTTCCTGCGTCTACAAGCCTTCTCCTCTGGATGGAAAAGAATCTGTTGGCGAGCCTGCCCCGCAGATGGCCGCAGCTAAATGCCTCACAGCTTCGGTCCCGCATTTGATGGTAAGCAGCAAAGAAAAACAAAGAAATCTTTAAGCTGTGAAGAGGCCCGCCTGGCTTTTGTGCCGAAATTCAAGATGTGTGCAGTGCCTCCGCTCCATAATTTTTAATGTGTCGTTGTCCAGGATCTTTGAAGTTTCTCTTATGGAGAAAACATTTTCTTAAGTTGCTGGCTTTTAAATTAAAAAAAAGCACAGTATGGGAGCCTTATAATCTTCACACTCACAGCTCATAAATACTTGTGCAGAGGTGGTAGCCAGGCCCGTAAGGACCTTTCCCTGTTCTCCCGGAGAAATAAAAGCCCCACGCCATGTGACCCAGCCACCATGGCCCCCTTGTCGGTGGGAGAAGGAAAGGCTCACTGCCTGCCATGGCCTCCAGGGCTGTCCTGGAGGGAAGAAAGGGACAGGAAAGAGAGAGGCTGCAGTCCAAGCCACTTTGCCCTCAGCTGCAAGGTCCAGATTCATCTGAGATTCAAGGCAGTGCACAGAATCTCCCCCTTACCTGTCCTCCCAACCCCTCCCTTCTTGAAATACTGTCTCTTTTTTTTTTTTTAAGATTTTATTTATTTTTTTGACAGAGAGAGACAGAAAGAGAGCACAAGCAGGGGGAGGGGCAGGCAGAGGGAGAAGCAGGCTCCCCACTGAGCAAGGGAGCCCTATGCAGGCTTCGATCCCAGGACCCTAGGAGCACGACCTTCTGCACAAGGTGATTCATGAGGACGAAGACCGGGACGACGGCACGGGCGTAGCTTCCTGCATGGTGCACAGGGAGCGATTTCACACCGCATCTGGGGGAAGAGGCAAAACATTCGGTGTAAGTCCATTTGTTAGCTATTCCTCTTAGTAAAAACGCTTAAATGCATACGATTCACAAGTAGGAGCGCCTGGGTGGCTCAGTCGGTTAAGCGTCTACCTTTGGCTCAGGTCATGATCTCAGGGTCCTGGGATGGAGCCCCAAGTCAGGCTTCCTGCTCGGTGGGGAGCCTGCTTCTCCTTCTCCCCCCCGCGCTCACGCTCTCTCTCTCTCTCAAATAAACAAATAAAATCTTAAAAAAAAAAAAAAGATTCGCAAGCAAGGCTTTCCCCACAAGCAGCCTGTCCTGGTGCACCTGACATCTCTCCTCTACCTTCTTCTTTTCTTCCTAAGGAGGCTGCCAGATCAGGTGTCAGTCGTGCTGGCTAGCCAGTCCTTCCCTAGACAAGTCTTTACCCCTTTGTTTTCTATCACCCATGGGTGATAATCGTCCTGGCCCTAAATCAGGGCAGTTCGGCAGCCGGGCACACAGGAGTGACGCCATGCTGATCAGAGGGGAAAAGAGGAACAGGAAAGTGGGAGGACTACTGGGTTCAGGAACTTCATCACAGAGGCTGGTCCCAGTCATGGAAGAGCCCAGGAGCCAGGAGCCAAATATCAAGTCCTGCCTTGTCCCCAGTGGGGACATGCCATCTGGCAGGCAGGTAGGGCCTGCAGATAATCAGCACTTGGGAAGATAAATGAATGAAGGAATAAAGAAATGGCCTGCCAAAATCTGGATCTTCCAGAATAGTCACTTATTACTTCTGAGCAATACAGAGATACGTTCAACCAGCCAGGTATTCCCCAGGTACCTGGAAATGTGAAGGTCAGCTTCCTTCAATGAACATCTCTCTGATAATGTTTGGCTGGAAGTGTTGTCACAGGGGATAGTGGGGTCTCGGGAGGGCTGTAGGGTGAAAGGAAGAGCCACCAAGGACAGCTCAAGGATAAGCCAGGAGGCCAGGAGGTTACGACACACACCTCTCCTCCCCACCAGAAGCCAACAGCCAGGGGATCAGCTCTATGGGGCATGGCAAGCTCAGACCTCACGGGGTGAGGCCGGTGTTGGCATTTAGAGGACGCATAATGCAGTTAGGAGATTAAACAGGGAGCTGATGTTCGAAAAACCACCCAGAATTGTCACTGCTCGGACAGCAGCCTAATTCCAGGCCATTTTATTGGCAGGCAAGGTGCCTTCAGTTCACTGTGTAAACCAGATTAGCAGGTGGTAGTAGGGGTAGAGGGGTTTTTAATGCTTTTGTCTGGTAACAGAAAATATCCCGCTTGTAAACAAACACTCAGATGGGACAGATCCAGCCCCATCTTCAGGAGTAGTTATGAGACTCAGGTCCGCATAATCAGATGACTCCATGCCCCTGGCTGCAGCCATTGGTGGGTAGAGGGCCACACGACCTGAGCTGAACCAAGGGGTAGCTTCCTTGGGACTTTGGCTGCAGTTATGGGTGGGGGAGTTTGCTTTCTTTTCACGAGGATTCCCCAGCTTTAAGGCCCGTGTAAATCTATAGCTGTCAAAGGCCAGTGCATGGGGAAAGCCTGCCAGAGAATGAAACCCACCCAGGGAAAAAAGAATGGGGAAATGAAAAAGAGCATGACCCCTAGTGACGCATGGCTTAAAACCCTGGATCCAACCATTCCTGAAGACGGTTTTCATCTCCTTCAAACTTCCCTGGGACACTAACCAGTAATGTGTCTTTTTTAATTTCAGTTTCTATAACTTTTAACTGAAATCATTCTGACTTATACACCTGGCTTACTGGCTCAGGGCCAGGCTGAGAGGCTCACTCTTCGAGGGTCCTGTCTTCATCCTTGGGTGGCTACACAGGATTGGGGCAGGCAGGGTGTGCGCATGGGGGACAACACGTTACAGAAGCACCAGCCCTACGAGAGTGGGCTTGGGGAGCTCATGGCACCTCCCAGTTTACACTCCGTTGACACAGAGAGAAAGCTCCAGAATTTAGCATCGGGCACACTGCATTCGAGTCCCCATCCTTCCACGTACCAGCTGTGTGACCCGGGTTGGTATTTAATCACCCGAGACCTTCATCTCCCCAACTAAAAAATGATAACAATAACATCTACCTCGTAGGCTTTTTGTGAAGTTTTAATGAGATCAGGAATATAAAGGACTTGATCCTGTGTCTGACTCACAGCGAGAGTCTGATAAATGCCAGTAATTTTATGTCACCGTGGTGTATCTGTCCACGCGTGTTCAGCACTGGGAACAGAGCATCATAGATTAGTGAAATATGCACATAAGGTCCTCACAATTGCCTTGCCACCAGTGATTTCCATCTTCTCCCATTCTCTTCCTAGAGCTGCTAAATTGCCCAGCAACCAAATCTCCCAGCAGGGTAGGAAAGGAGGAGAAGGATCACAGGACTGTAGCCTCTGGGTGAGGACTACTGGACCCAGGGACCACATCCAGAGCTGCCTCCTGTTTTGGGGCTGAAGAATGGAGCATGAAGGGCCCTGCCTCATCCCTGCAAGTGGCACCCTCAACGTCCATGTCTCGGCCACTCCCCTACCCTAGCTCAGGCACAGAGGCGGTATGGAGAAGAAGCACCCACTTGGGCCCTAATGCCGGGTTCACAGTCAACTGTGCTTGGCTGGGCCTCAGTTTCCCCATCTGTAAACTGGGAGGACCAATCAGATCGTCTCTAAGGTCCCTTCCAGGGAGGTGCCTTTGAGTTTGTAGAAGGCAGCCTTAATTCAGGATCCCTCTATTCGGTTCAAAACAATGCTCCCACCTACATGCCGTCCAACATGAACACTGTGTGGCGATTCACAGTCAAATTAGTGAATGTTAAATAAAACCTGAGAGTTGATTCCTCAGTCACACCAGTGACATATCAAGTGCTCAGTGACCACGCGTGGCTGGTGGCTGCCATATTGGATGGTGCGGAAAGAGAAGATTTCCACCCCTGCAGAAGGCTCTGTTGGGTTCTCCTGGTCTAACTAGTCTTGCTGCTCAGAGTGGCGTCCACAGAACCAGCAGCACTGGCCCTACTGGGAGTCTGTTAGAGATGCAGGCTCTCCACCCTACACCAGACCTGCAGGATGAGAACCCACAGCTTGGCAAGACCCCCAGTGATTGCAATGTTTCTTCAAGTCTGAGAAGCACCAGGTGGAATTATTCAGAACTTTGGGGTGACCGTCTTAACGCTGCCAACACAGGGTAGACCAGCACAGAGCCCAGCAGCCTTAGAATGTGATACATCACAGCCTCCGTGAACCTGACATCGGCATGACTGTGCATCCAACAGCACAGAGGCTTCCAAATGGCTCAACATTACCATCAATGTGAGTCGCAGGCATCACAGCCTCTATCAATGACAACCACGTTGCTATAATGATACAAACGAGGTCACGGCTAAGTACAATATGCCATCACAAGTTGCCAGGATCACAGTATCCTCCTGACAGCTATCCGCCCCCCTCCGCCACCGCTGGAGATCCAAACTGGACTTGGAAAGAGGACTTCTTTAGGAACCCATCCTAGGAGGAGCAGAAACCCTTCAGGATTTAACAGCCACGAAGCTCTTAGGGGCTGGAGGGCTTGCTAAGTTGCCTGAGATGTCTGATTCCCGCTGATGCTGAAATTCACAGCCAGCATCATGCTTCCGTGTTGCCATGGAAAGTCTCCTTACCAACATCTCCCGAGCCCAGACTGAGACATCACTGCTCATCTCAGAGAACGGGAGCCCACCAGCTTGTTATGCAGACTTGCTGAGAGGCTGTGGCCCTCTCACCAGGACGGGCTGGGCATCCCCAAATCTGGCTCTGACGGGAACATCCACGGACAAGACCATCTCGAGGTTGCCACGCCTCAAGATTATTAAGTGGTCTAAGAGAGGTTCCTGAAAGGGGTGTAAATGGCCCAGATCCATGGCCATCAGTGATGTCTTCATGGCAACGTGTGGTTTGTGGCTTTTACCCGCTCCCATGGCCTCTTGGCTGCACCCTCAAATATGGCCCATGATGACGACAGCCACTTAAGCACTGGAGTTGTGAATCTTCACAAGCCAACTGTTGGCAGGTTGGAGGGCTCGGTGGGCAGCTTTCAGGGGGTCCCAAAACAGGCCCACACTCCTGAGGCCACACCATCTCAAACCAGTCATTCTGGACCAGAAACCGCAGGCTGGGTCATTCACTAGACCTCAGACAGGTCTCAGGACGCTTTACTCTGCCCTGTGGTGTCCCTGGCCCCAGCTGGCAGGTGCGGGCGGGAACAGAGGGCTCCTCCCGCAGCTCTCTCCTTGTGTGACCTCTTCCACATGAAGGGTACACGGTAACTGGATTTCTTATGTGTCAGCTCAGGGCTCCCAAGACACGAACCAAGAAGCTCTGGGGAGTCGGGCCAGGAGAAGTTCTCCTGCCTTGGATGACCCAGCCTCAGGAGTCACACTGCATCACCTTCTCGCAGTGACCGGGCAATTTACAAAGTCTGTCCAGCTTCAAGGGGAGGGGACCTAGGCCCCACCTCTCGAGGGAAGACTGTCAATGTCACATCCCAAGAACATGGGGGTGGGGCACGTACTGGTGCAGCTGTCTTTGGGAAATACAATCCGCCCCCCAATAATCTCTTCCTTAAAGAGGAAATACAAGGGGGCGCCTGGGTGGCTTAGCTGGTTGATCAACGGGCTCTTGATTTCGGCTCAGGTCATGATCTCAAGGTTGTGAGATCGAGCCCTGTGTGGGGCTCCATGCTGAGTGTGGAGTCGGCTTAAGAGTCTCTGTCTCCCTCTCCCTTTGCTCCTCCCCCGAACGCACATGTGCAATCTCTCTCTCTTTAAAAAAAGAAAAAGAGGAAATACAAAGGCTGAACACCATGATGGCTGTAGTCACTTGGGAAAAGTGCTAAGCTTGTGCCCAATTCCACAGACACTGACCAAGCACCTTCTTTGTCCTAAACACCACGTGATGCTTTCAAATATCCCCGACCAGTTGGGAGATGGGGCAGGTCCCTGAACGGTTCTAATTCAAGGGGGGGAGGGAGGGAGGTGACAGAGACAAGAAGAGGCATACATGAGGAATTCTGGGAAGCAGGAGGGAGCGAGGGGTGGCCCAAAGCACAGACATGTGGACGGACAAAAATAACAGGAGCCAAAGCCCTTTGCGAACCACCGAGGGCTAATATTCTGGTGGTAGACGGAACGATGGCGAAAATGCCGGTGAGATGAGAAGACACTTGAAACACCCTCTCTTTTCCTCATGCTGTATTCCTTCCCCAAATCCAAGATCCACTCATTCAACCAGTCCGTCATCTATCTGATGACAATTGATGGCGTGTCGATCCACGCCAGGCATTCTGGAAAGCCGCAAAATGGGCAAATCGGCCTGGGCCCTCCAGGGGGGCTGAAATGCACACTTTAAATAACTGACCCAACCAGGCGCAGAAGGAGGGAAGCAGGCAACACACCACCACCATCCCCACACCCCTGCTGCTTTCCACTGCGGAATCCGCAGTCGGGCTCTGGAAAACCAACTCCCACCCTCTGGGGCTGCGGATCCACCCGCCTTGGAAAACCCCGGGTAAGCACAGCCTTCCTCCGCCGCCTCCTCCGGGAAGGACGCCAGCCCCCAGCCGCTGGGCGTGGCTGGGCGGTCATTCCTTTGGGGCCCCTCCCCCGGCCCCTGCCTCCCTCCAGGGCGGGCCTCTGCCGCGAGGATGCCCACGGCTGCCTCCAGTCCCTGCCTCCCCACCACGTGGGGGTTAACATTTTCTAACGCTCCCCGCAGGGTTTGAAGTGCAGCTGTTAGTGCCATTTGGAAATTGCTTTTTCAAATTGCTCAGCTGCCTCTTAGAAACGACCACAGTGCCATCTGGTGGAAGTCCGACCCCACTTGCCGAAAGCTTCCCTCGGCGGAGGCAGTCGGCTTTACAGGGACTCCTGGCGGTGGGGGGCTGGGGGGGGTGCTTCAGAAAAACAGCCCCGCTTCCGGTGGGACCTCACTTACCCTCCCGTAGTCCTGGAAGGGGAATTCTGGAAATTGAGAGCCAGGTATCTGGAACCTTGGATCCTTGAAATAAAGAAAGAAAACAAAATGCTCCTGCAAGGAATTCAACCCTGGGGCCACGCTTGGGGAAGGAGGGGCGGGGGCTGGAGGCTCGTTCCTGGGACGCGGATTCACTGGCCGGGGAGCAATACTTGAAGGGGCAAAAGTGAGCACGGCCAGGGGTCTGGATTGGAGCTCAACGGTTTGCATTCAAGCCTCCTGCCAGGGGGAGAGAAAAAGAACGAAGAAAAAAATCCACAGATGTTTACCTGTAAACGTGATGCGTGTCTGAGTCCGGAACTTTCTCAACAAGTGAATGTTATATTTGTGTTAGAACGTGAGAGTTATGAATTTCTACATTCATATATTCGTCTTTCCAGATTCATTCATTTGTTCACTTAATGCATATTTTATACCGCCGGTGCTGGTGTCAGTGCTGAGAATCCAAAACAGACAAAAATTCCTACCCTAGTGGAGTTTGCTTTCTGGTAGGAGGAGACAGACGACATAAAATACGTAAGTAGCATGGAAGATGCTAAAGAAAGCAATTACAGCAAAGAAAGATGATAAGGAAGGATGGTTGGATGGCAGAGAGGAATGGGGCAGACCCATAGAGGTGTGCAAATATTAAGAGAATCACCTCAAACCTGATAGATGGAGAAAGAGGCCTCAGTCCCTGGCTCTCCAGATCCGCTCTGATGCAGGGCCACCCTGTCGCACAACTCTAGAGGTCACCATGCACATCATAGTCCATGCAATCGGTGCCTCTGGAGTTGCACAGTGCACAGCTTGTTCAACTGAACATGGCAGTCCACCCCAGCTATATTTTATTTCTGTAGCCAGATGTCGATGGCATTGTCGGCTTTATCTTCATCATAAACCTTTTCCTTGACCTAGCACAATAGGTTTCTGGTTTTTTTCCAAAGACTTTTGCCCAAAAACAAAGGCTCAGGTGGCAAAGACTACTATGTTGGCCCCCACTCGCTTGATTGACTGACAAACTCTAAGACCGTCAGTATCTCTGTGTTATACATTTACAGGGAGCATTATTCACCTTGGGATACTGGACCTATCTGTTTGAGGACCTGAAAAGCAAGGGCCCATTATGTGTTATTGATTGGGGAACTGGCCGTCCTCGTCTTTGATGGAATTCACCATGATGGCTTCTTCCATATATGAGTAGGGTTTGTGCTTTCTACACCTGTGAAAAACAGCACCCTAAGACCATCTACTAGACAACTGGGAAACTAGTTCAGTACGGGGTGGAGTTGCCCCTGGGGCCAGGGATTTTCATTCAGTACCGAGTGGCTGGCCGGTACCATACCTGGGATGATCTCAATCTTGCCTTTAAAGCAAACTCATCTGCAAACATCTCGCCATCTTTTCTCTGGTGCCTGGCCGCTCCATTGCCAGACTATGACCACTGATGAACACCTAAACAGAGAAAGGCCTGTTGGTCAAGGATATTTGAAAATAATTTCCCTCTGCCCATCTTCTTCCCTTTCCAACTGCCTCGAGCCTGGGGTCCTCCACATTTAAACCTTCCATCTATCCATGCAGCAGCTCCTGAAAAGGAATGCTTTAACAGTGATCTTATATTTATTCACATTTCACGTACCATCTACATTTTGAATAAAGTATATTCCCCAAAGAAATGCATCCATTTATTCTAAGCACATTGGAAAGCTCACTGTTTGCATGCCTGGTGGTTTCCTGAATACCTAGAGTGCCGTCCTCCTCTCCAGGCTGCCACGAATACATCAAGTAATTTAATGCTGTTTTTAATAAATGGAAAGATCAGAGCGCAATTCAAATGCTGTGGCATTAGGCATTTGTGTGATGGAGGTAACATTTTCTGCAACAAGATACATCTCTGTTTCCTGCGGTCATTATTAAAACCAGAAATTGAGTTGTGCGTTGCTGGAATCAAACAGCAGCAGAGACGTATTGCGGATTCTAAAAACGAAAGACATTGTGTCCGCTCTCAGAGACAGTGTGAGTGTGACCTGGTGTCAGGTTCTGGGAAGTCTCGAGCAGCGGTTCTCAGAGTGGTCCCAGACCAGCCACAGCAGCGTCGCCTAGGAACTCGTGGAAGTGAACATTCTCGAACCCGACTCCACCCCTACTGACTCAGAAACAGCAGGATCTGTGTTTCTGCCACCCCCAAGAGATGCTGTTGGATGCTCGTGTTTGAGAACCAGAGAGTTCTAGATATTGGAACTCTTTAATAAGTGGCAGTAAGTTATTGCTTAAGGAAGGCACATCAAGTTGGGATTTTTAAAAATATAGTCATAGTCTCTACAGAGAAGTGGATGTTCCCAAGCAGGGGTAACGGAGAGCAGGAAAATCTTAACCATATTGGGCTTTGGAAGGGTCTTTTATTTAAAAAACATTGCTGAAGTCCCTGCACTGTGCCAGGAAGTGGGGATTTGGGGCAGGTAAGCAGCAGTCCCTGCCTACTAGGGTGTCCAGTTTTGTAGGAGAGAGCCTGAGAATCCTGGGAATAGTTAGATGTCCTAAGTGTTAACTCAGAGATGTGGGCTGACAGTGGAAATGAACAAGGAGGGAGGCCTCACCCTGGCCCCGGCAATCAAAGAGGTCTCCACAGGAGAGGAAACTCTTGAACTCAGCCTTGAAAGAACAAAAGGAGCTGTTAAGGAAATCATGACAATTACCTGTTGGGCAAGAACCACATGTGAAAAAGGATCTGAGGGGCCCAGGGGGCCCTAAGAAATATGTGGTGGGTTTGGCTGCTTTAAAACCATGTTCTAGGCCTAGGGAAGGGCACCATTGTGTGTGGGAGAGGTGTGCCAGGGAGCTCAGAATCACAACCCAGAATCAGTACTCAGACAGGTGACAGTCCTTCCACCCAGGAAAGATTTTAAAGAATTACCTGCTCATCAGATGCTTGTACTTCCTTTCGTAATATCCCTGCTAGTCTCAGGCCACCTTCAGGTCAACCCCTAGCACTTCTGTATTCAGAAGGCCAGATGCGTGCTGAGCAAGGCCCCTCACAGTGGGAGACGGGCACTATCATGAGGGAAAGAATGAAAATCAGGGCCAAGACAGTCGACATCCTATACTGGTCAGGAAGCCTTCCTAGCACACCCACCAGATGGCCATCCAGCTCCACCACCTGGCTGAGACATTTGGGGTAGGTTACGTAATTTCTCTCTGCCTCGCTTTCTTTGTCTGTTAAATAGTCACAGTAATCTCTAATTAATTGGGTCATTATGGAGATTAAAAGATTTAATATAGAGAAATAAGACAGTGCCTGCAAATAGTAATTATACACGTGTTGGCTATTATCACCATCATCATAATCACCATCATACTCATCAGCAACAGGAGCATTCCCATCACAACCACCATCATCACCACCATCATCACCACCACCATCATCACCACCATCATCACCACCACCATCATCACCACCATCATCACCATCAGCAGCATGACCACCATCATCACTGCCATCATCACAACCACCATCATCACCAATATCATCATCACCACCATCATCACTACCACCATCATCACCATCATCACCACCATCATCACCATCATCATCACTGCCATCATCACCATCATCATCATACCATCATCATCACCAGCATCATCACCATCATCACCAACATCACCACTGCCATCACCATCATCATCATCATGACCACCATCATCACAACCACCACCATCACCGCCATCATCACCACTATTATCATCACCACCATCATCACCACCACCATCATCACTGCCATCATCACCATCATCACCACTATCATCACCATCATCATCACTACCATCATCACCATCATCACCACCATCATCAACACCATCATCATCATGACCACCATCATCAATCATCAGCATGACCATCATCATCACTGCCATCATCACAACCACCGTCATCACCACCATCATCACCACTATCATCATCATCATCACCACCATCATCACCACTATCATCATCATCACCATCATCACCACCACCATCATCACTGCCATCATCACCATCATCATCATACCATCATCATCACCACCACCATCATCACCATCATCATCACTGCCATCATCACCATCATCACCACCATCATCACCATCATCATCACCATCACCACCACCATCACCACCATCATCAACACCATCATCATCATGACCACCATCATCACCACCACCATCATCACCATCATCAGCATGACCACCATCATCACTGCCATCATCACAACTACCATCATCACCAATATCATCATCACCACCATCATCACCACCATCATCACCACCATCATCACCATCATCACCACCACCATCACCACCACCATCACCACCACCATCACCACCACCATCATCACCACCATCATCACCACCATCATCACCACCACCATCATCACCATCATCAGCATGACCACCATCATCACTGCCATCATCACAACTACCATCATCACCAATATCATCATCACCACCATCATCACCACCATCATCACCATCATCATCACCATCATCACCACCACCATCACCACCACCATCACCACCACCATCACCACCACCATCATCACCACCATCATCACCACCATCATCACCACCACCATCATCACCATCATCAGCATGACCACCATCATCACTGCCATCATCACAACTACCATCATCACCAATATCATCATCACCACCATCATCACCACCATCATCACCACCATCATCACCATCATCACCACCACCATCACCACCACCATCACCACCACCATCACCACCACCATCATCACCACCATCATCACCACCATCATCACCACCACCATCATCACCATCATCAGCATGACCACCATCATCACTGCCATCATCACAACTACCATCATCACCAATATCATCATCACCACCATCATCACCACCATCATCACCACCATCATCACCATCATCACCACCACCATCACCACCACCATCACCACCACCATCACCACCACCATCATCACCACCATCATCACCACCATCATCACCACCACCATCATCACCATCATCAGCATGACCACCATCATCACTGCCATCATCACAACTACCATCATCACCAATATCATCATCACCACCATCATCACCACCATCATCACCATCATCATCACCACCATCACCACCACCATCACCACCACCATCATCACCATCATCATCACCACCACCATCACCATCATCATCACTGCCATCATCACCATCATCACCACCATCACAACCGCCATCATCACCACCATCACAACCACCATCATCACCGCCACCATCACTGCCATCATCACCAACACCATCATCACCCAGTCTGCTCAATCCCAGAGCCTGATGATTAGAGCTGGGAACACCAGGCTAATGGTATGACAGTAGCTGATCCCAGTGAACTGACAAATATAAGAAATATATTTTCTTCACCTCAATCCAATCCCATTCCTCCTTGGAAGCTTGCTCTCTACAACATCTCTACAAAGCAGTTGCCGGTCCACGTTCGATTTCCTCCCCTGGTGGGGAGCAGACTCCCTCCCCAGGAAGCACATCCAACTGCCAGATCCAGGGATTTGACTCTAGGGCTTTAATATTTCGACAATTCCAAGAACATCCGTGCTATCCTACTGCAGAGTTACTTCTAGTGGTTAGAATAAATTGGAAAATAGACCATTATCCTGCCATCTCCATCTTTTTTATGCCAAGACAAATTTCTTGCTACTCTTCCCATTGAGAAGAAGAGTCTAATGCTTTCCCTTTGGATCTGCCCTTAGCGACTTGTTTGATCAGTAAATATAGCGGAAGTGGCTTCTACCCAGGTCTCTTGAAACACTCTCGGACCCCAGCCATCACCTTGTGAGAAAGCACAAGAAGTCCCACAGAGATGCCCATGTGGAGAGGAACTAAGGCCCCAGCCAACAGCAGCAGCAGAACTCCAGCTGGCAGCCAGCACCAGCTTGCCAGCCATGTGAGTGCGCCATCTTGGAAGTGAATCCTCCAGCTGGTCCCCCCGTCCGTCCACCCAGCTGATGCCATACGAAGCAGACGTAGCTGTCTCTGTCAAGTCCTGCTCACATTTCAAATTCATGAGCAAAGTAAATAATTATCACTGTTTGAAGCTTCTAAATTTGGAGGTGATCTGTTCATCTGTAATAAATAACCAACATATCCTGAAATCAATGAAACATCTTATCCCTTATCTGAGAAGCACCCTTAATCTCCTCCAAAACACAGCATGAAAGGGAGCCACTAACAGCTGCTCTGAGTTGGCACTGGAAATTCAATATAATCCTAGTGTTGGTTAGAAGATTCTTCTTTACAATGAGGTATAACCTTGCTCTCCTTGACTTTATGCAGCCATTCAACAAACACTTGTTAGTACCCCCGTGTGCCAGGCCCCATGCTGGAGACTGCGGAAGACAAAAATGAACCAGCCATCGTCTCAAGGAGTTTATGCTCTAATGGAGGAGATCTGAACCCCCCCACACAAGGTGATATGTTAACCAAAAAGAGAAGCATTATGAAGTTCTAAGAAAACTCAGAGAAGGGAGAACAAAGTCAGTGAACTGACTCCACAGGGATGAAAAAGTGAATTTCCCAAATGGAGAGCAGGAGAAGGGTGATGGCATGGAGGGAATGGGCGTCCACCAAAGAAAGGACCTGGCACCTTTAGGGATCGGTTAGGAGGCCGAGGGTGGAGGGAGCGAAGGGTGGAAAGTAAAGCATGGAGAGACGAGGCTGTGAAATTAAGGTGGTGTCGGATCAAGAAAGGCTTCGTAAACTCCGAGTCCGGATTTTACCTTGAACGCAATAAAGAGCTAAGGAGGGGATTGTGGCAAGGCAGAGCTGAAGCAGGTATGCATTTCCAAAAGAACAGTGTCTCTGTAGTCATAAAATCAAACTGAAAGGAGAGCAAGCTAGAAATCTCTTTAATAGCCTGGTCAGGAGACGAGGGGGTCCTGAAACAGGGCAGTGGAGAGGCAGAAGACATTCATTCGGAAAATTTCAAGTTCTAGTTGGAGATCAATGGAGTGGGGCAGAAAATCAGTCAAGGATGGTTCCAGATTTCTGGCTAGGGAGGTGCCATCCAACCACCCAACAATGACAGTGAGCGTAGGCATGAGGGTGGGCAGACAGAAATCCCCTTTGGTCCTTTTGGGACAGCTCTGACCTGGCCACTGGAACATCCCAAACCCTTATTCCATTTCAACCATTCAAAGAAAGTCATAAAATCTTAAGCTTCTTGCAGGGGTATTTGCTCGGGCCTCCTCGTTCCCTTGGTCTTGTTTCTCCATTCCCAATAGGATCAGAACACATATCTGACTAATGGGGAACGTCTGTTCTCCTAAACCCCACGCCAAGAAAAGACAGACCCTGTTAAGGTTTTTAGTATCTTTCTAAACGTCTTTTTTAAGGATTACAACATCAGCATATGGTGTTGAAAATATTTGAACATACATAAAAGTACAAAGAATTATACAAAAATCACCCATAATCCCACTCCTCAGAGAGATTATTACTATTTGGGGATATTCCCTTTCAATGTTTGTTCCGTTCGTACATATTTGCTTTATCTGATTAATATTGTGGTACAATTTTCCTGGGTCTCTCGTATTTCCTGGAAAATATGCTTTCTAAATGGTTGAATAGAGTCCAACAGGAATGGACCTAAATTAGGTTAATCCCTATAATTGGACACTTAGGCTGTTTTCATCATGCGCGTGTATGCTGTGTTTTGTATTTTGTTTTTATTCGTGCTGTTATAAAAACCTTATGTCAAGCATGTTTGTGGATAAATCTTGGGTGTTCTTTTCTAATTATTTCTCTAAGACAAATTACGGGAATGGTCCAAAGATTAAAGGATTTGAGCGTGTCGAAGTTTTGTCAGTCCTTATGACAAAGTTCTTCCAGCGATATCAAAGGCTGGTTTTGTTGGGTTCCCTTGCTTTCTGGCCTTCCCCAGTCAACTGTGGGGGGAAACACGTGGTCACACTTTTTGGAACCTGAAGTTTCTGGAAAACATTTACTGACTCTTTCTTGGTTGGAAATTTGAGACTCTTTCCTCCCTCCCCACCCCTCCTGGGATGGCCCTGCCCTGTGATTTACAACCAGCCTGAGCCGGCTTCGTTGCCACGACACTGTCATCACGAGCTGTCCACCAAATGGAACACAACTCCAAGGTCATCCGGCCTCTGATCAAACACCAGGGAACAGTGGCCGTCTTTTCTGCTTCCAAAGGCACATGCTGCTTTAATAACACCCGAGAATGCTTTTGTGAAGTCCTTCTCCTCCCCAGAACATTGCTGTCAGGCCCGGGGCCTGGCCAGCTTATTGTCTGGGCCCGTCTTTCCTGAAATATAATGGCCAGCTAGCCAAGTCTCCGGCCACCTCTACTGCTTGGCCCCCAAGCCCTGTGCAAAGACCCTGGGGCATGCTAACAGACTGGTGTCCAAGGAGCACGAACGGTGTGCCTTGACCCAGACTTGGACTCTCCATCCAAGGGCTGGGCGAGCTTCAGCTGGCTGAGTGCAAACCACCCCCTCTCGTCCTTCCTACAAGATACGTGCAGCACCTCCTTGAAACCAGACTCATTCCTTAGCAGGGGCTATAGGATGATTTTAGTCTCAGTCAAGTCGAGACCAAGAGAGGAGAGCTCTTTTCCAGGCATGCGCAGAATCCGCACCAGGGGCTCAGCCGGCAGGGGAAGGAGCTGGCGTGGGGAGGGGTCACAGATTCTCTGGACAGGACCATCCACCTTTTTTAGAGGTAAGCCTAGAAGGGTGGCTGGTAGACAATGGCACAACTAAGTGGAAACAGGCCAGGCATTAGTGAGGGGGGTCACATTGTTGTGTTCAAGACAAGGGGAAGTGCTTTCATCTCAGACTCCAGTCCAAGCTGGACAGATGGACTAGTGTTTCATTTTAGGAAGATCGCTCAGGGCATTGAGAAGACGTGCGGAAGGCAAGGTCTTGAAGCTGTAGGATGTTATAAAGGTGCTACAATTGCCAACGAGAGAGACGTCGACGGCCACACTGGAGACAGACGAGGGGATGGCACAAAGAGAGCTCAGGAGACATCAAGGCACAGAACTGACAGAACTTGATGAATGTGGGACAGTCAGATGGGGACAGTTCACGGGCAATGACCTAAGAGTACCTGCTGTCCAGTGAGCCTGCAGACCAGGTTAAGTGACAGGTGCACGGTGCTTAGAACAGTGTCAGCCTGAGTCACACTCATTAAGGACGAGGTCCTAAAATAAGTATGATTCAAACAATAGCATTTTTGCAAGTCTGCTGGTCAAGGCCAAACACAGGGTCATGAATCAATGCGGAGATAACAGGTCAAGGCACAGAGAAGGACAGAAGTGCCCAAGACAAGCATGCAAGGGGACAGGGGATGGGATGGAAATGCGGGGCACCAACGCTAAGGAGTTGCTTGGGAGGCATTGGTGGAAAAGAAGAGTGAGGAAAAGCAAGTCAAGCAGAGCCAGCAGAGAGTGCGTCCCAAAGATAGGAAAAGCATTTGGGGAAGGAGAAGGGACCCCGTGTGGCTGATCAGTCCAATAAGACGAAGAGGGATCGGGGTCCGTTGGATTTAGCCACAAAGAGGTCACGGGGCAGGATGTTTTCCATGGTAAAGGTGAGATTGCAGTGAATGCAAATACAAGAAACTGTGTGCATGGAAGATAATCATTTCCACATTATGTGTCAGGGAGACAAAGAGGCACAACTTAAGTGCCCAACCATAGGGGATTAAGTATGTCATGGTACAACTCTATGGTCCTTTTCCTCGTCGCATTACATCATAACCATTATAAAACATTGCTATCACATGGCAGAGTTATAAAGTAGAGATGGATTAACGGCGAACAAAGGAAGCCAAAAGACACAGGTGTCAGAGTAACACGGAATACATTTTTTTAAGGGCCTGTGATGCCATAAAGGAAAAAACAGGAATGTGGTAAATGGCTACTTTATGCCTTAGCATGAGAGATTTGTGGAGACCAGAGAGTTTGAGAAGAACAACAAAGATGTCTCAGGGACTAGCAAATATGATGGAAAACAAGCAAGCGTAGAATATGGTCCAAAGCATTATGTGGAATGCAGCTTTATGACTGTGTCAAGGATAATGGGAAAACCTAGCACATGCACATTCTCACAAGGACTCTGTACTATAAATGTGTGCAATTCTCCACTTGCCAGCATGTTCCATGAGGCCTGGGAGCCTCGCTCCCCTGTTTTCTTTGGGATTCCCATGCCTAGCACACTATCTTGCAGACCTAAAGAAGATGAGGAGGAAACATGGAAGATTATTATGATGATATTAAGTGAAAAAAACCAAAATATGTAAATATAGCATCCAAATTAGAATCGTGACCATTTAAACATGTGCACAGAGAGGGGAAAAAGACATAAAAATTTTGAAGAGTGTGTTAGGGTCTGGGATTATGAATGTGAACTTTTTTTTCTTTTCTTTATTTCCCTAATTTTCCATCCTGGGTTTACCTACTTTTATAGCATGAAAACATATACTGCAGACCAAAATTAGGCTGGGAGTGAACCGCTGGTAATCTCCCTTGTCTTTTGTGTGGCTTTATTTTTTTAAAATTAGCTTCTCGGGGCGCCTGGGTGGCACAGCGGTTAGGCATCTGCCTTCAGCTCAGGGCGTGATCCCGGCGTTATGGGATCGAGCCCCACATCAGGCTCTTCCGTTATGAGCCTGCTTCTTCCTCTCCCACTCCCCCTGCTTGTGTTCCCTCTCTCGCTGGCTGTCTCTATCGCTGTCGAATAAATAAATAAAATCTTTTTAAAAAATAAAATAAAACAAATAAAACAAAACTAGCTTCTCATCTGACTTTGCTTCCCTTGGAGGGTTGATAAAAATAGTCTGGGAGATGAGGTGTGGGGACGTTGGTAGATGATACCATGATACCCTCCAGTCTTTGAATGAATGTCTTCAAAACACGTCATGTCCATTTGGTCACTAAACCCTCCAAATCACTCTGCGAGGTACGTATCATCCCCATTGTTTGGAGGAGGAAACTGAAATCCAAGAGGTAAAGTATATTGTCCAAAGGCATACACCCATTTCATGGCAAAGTTGACACGAAGAGTTATTTTCTGACACCAAGCCTTACGTTCCTCTCCCACGGCACATTCTTCTGTAGTCAGGACTGCGTTCCAGGGATGTCCCCAAGACCTGAGGCTCCAATAACTCGGTGTCATTAGCCACATAACCCAGATCTCGTGGCAGTGACAGGCCAATGACTGCAGAGCCTACGAGGGGCCAAAAGGAGCAAACACTTTCAGAACAAGGAGGCTGAGAATCTAAGGACGAAGGGCTGGGGGCCCGTCAGCTTCACAGCAGGACAGGGTCCCATCAGGTGTGTGTCTCCCACATTGCCCCTGCTGTCCCCTCTGTACACTCTTGGACGGCCTCATTCCACAATAACCACTCCTGTTTATTGCCCCATGGGGCACTGACTGCACCATCCTGGACACCCCTTCCCCCAGCCTGGCCCCTCACCTGGATGGAACGATTCATGTTGAGGCCTTATTGCATGAAAACAGCTCCAAGGCCCGACTTTCCACATTTGCATCATGGGCATGGGGACTCCAGAAGACACTGTGTTAGCCTGGATCCCCACAAAAGCAGAGCCTGAGACAAGGAGTTGGGTACAGAGAGTTTACTCAGGAGATGATCCCAAGAAGCAAGAAAAAGTCAGTGGGCAGAGGGAGGAGAGAAGGAAGGACAAACTGATAAAGGATGAGTTGGCAAGGTCACCATTATAGAGAGGATAACAGTTACCATGTGCTCTGCTGTCTCTTAGGGAAGTCAGCAAGGAAACATAGCCAGTATCACACTTTCCTGCACAACCAAAAACAGCCCACACTATCCAGACAGACTCTGTCCAGACATTCGACCTCTGAGAAACATCCAAAATGCCCTCAGAATTGTCCTTCAGAAGGACAGGGCCTGGGAAGTTTTTCCACAAGGCCCCACCCCCACTGACCCTATAACATAACCTGATCAAGAGAATGACATCCTGTTATTTTTGCCACATGCTCTTGGTTAGAAGCAAGTCACAGGCGTCACCTGCACTCTAGGGAGGAGATTATACAAAGGCATGGCTCCCCAGACACACCTTTCTCAACCAGGCTGTGCAACACAGCCGTTCTTAACTGAGCTGCACAATATAATCACCTGAGAAGTGTTTTTCCAAACCCAGCGCCTGAGCCACACTCCCGAGACCCTGATGTAATTGTCCTGGCATGTGCCTGGGCATCAGCCTTTCTAAGAGCTCCCAGGTGATTTTAGCGTGGGGCCAGGATTGAGAGCTCCAGGCTGGGGATATAGGGGAGGAAACAGAATTCCCAGAAGGAAGAGGTCTTAGCCCAAGGGATGACTGTCAGCCAAAGCAAAACAGTCTTGAGTGCAGAGCAATCTCTATTTTTCATCCCCAGCAAAACTAGCCACCACCAGCTTATTGCACAAAGTCCCTGTTTCTGCCTGCAGAGCCGTCTAGGGCCCCTGCACCTCACTTCTGGCACAGCCAGTCCTCTCCCCTGCCCACACCCTCCCATAGCCACCCATCCCTCTGTCTCCATACTCCCTTCTTCTACTGTTATTCTCTTTCCCATCATATTCTCACTTTCCCCCCTTCACTTCCTGTATCAGGAGAAGCAGAGATCAGAGAAAGAGAACCACCAGAAGATGTGCACATAGGGCTTTCACCTTGTGCACCTGTGGGAGCTGGTCATGTGGCCCATGAGAGGATGTTGTTTCGATGTCTGGTCCAGGAGCCTGAAGTCCACAGGGCAGGTGGTCAGGAAGGAAAGATGGATATGAAGTAAGGAAGAGCAAAGACCAACCCGCAACCAGTGAGGATGGGCCGGAACTCACACTGGCCTTCCATCCCCTCCGAGTCTCCACCTTCAGTGGTGGGGCTGATCTGCGGGAGAAGCGGCTCTTTCTCACATACCCGGCCCAGGAGTCAGAGAGGCCAGAACCAAGGAGGTGAGCGTGAGACCAGCACCCAGGGGCTGCAACAGGGCCCAGGGCCTGCTCCAACCTGTTGGGTGAGCCAAGAATGTGGCCACTGCTCCATGTCCACCTTGTGGACGTCCCTTGTGGCCCAGGCTAGCCTGGGATGAAGCTGGGAAGGGGATTCCAGGAAACAAAGCCCCAACTTAGCTAAGTCAACATGGCCCAAATCCACCATCCTCCCCTCCACTTTCTCCTTTTCCCCTTTCCTCTCCTCTGTCTTTTGTCCCTGCGATATGGCAAGACCTTTTCAGTTGTGATCGTTCCTCTACGTGAATCTAAATATTTAATAACAACCTAGGGGGTTCAGCTTTGCCCTAGCACTATTTGCCAGGAGAAACTATCTGCTAAAGGTAGCAGGGGGCAACCCCCAACCACCTTCACCTTCTCACCCAGCCTGGAGGTGCTATGAGGGGCCATCAATCTAGCCCTGTTGGCTACCTCCCTGGGCCTCCTTGGGCCCTTCAGTCAATGCCAAGACCCCTCACTACCTCTCACTCTATCTAGGCCAACGTGGAAAAGAGTTTTCTTGGGTCCTGCAAAACTGGGACGTGGTCCCTGACCTGGGACTTGATGATATTTGCTGCTATGTGTTTCTTTATGTTCATACCTTTTGTGGATACCGGCAGCAGGCTGACTCCCACTGCCATCAGCAATGCTCACCTCCGAGAAAAGTTATAGACACAGTGAGCATCGGGTCTTGCAAAGATCCAAGGTTCATAAGCTAGAATGAGGAAATTGACGCCCTGGAGAGTCAAATGACTTGTCCAAGGTCACTGCAGGCAGGAAGCAAGAGATCCACGTTTCCGGTAGGAGTGTCCTGACTTCTGGCTGGGGATCTTTCTCCTCTGCAGGGCCACTCTGTGAACTAAAGACTCGGAAAGTCATGTCATTCAATCCCCAAAGGGCGGGCCAAGCGAGGCAGCCCTGTCCCAGACCTAGGACAGACGTTGCTTTGAAGTGAGGGTAACACCTCAGAAGAAAAATCTGGCTGCTCAGAAGGGATCGTTCGGAATTTGGGGCCCTGTTGTCGAATCTGCTGGCCTCTAAGCTCCAGCAGTTACCATGTGCTCTGGCGGCCCCGAGAGAGCTCCAAGATGAAACACAGCCAGCCGCCACACTTCCCAGCACAGCTGAAAACAGTCTGCAGGGGCCTGTCTGGAGCAGATCAGTCTCACTGGAGTGAAAAATAGCAGATGTCGGAGTTCGCCGGCGGCCCCAGGAAACCCAAGCCCTGCTGCCCTCAGCTCTGCCCTCGCAAATCATCCTTGTGCAAATCTTTCACTCATGCAAGACAGCCTCTTGGCTCCCGGCTTCCCCTCGGCCCTGGAGGCCCGTCTGCGGCTGCCAAACAGGTTTGCAAGTTGGAAAGGAACCCGAGCATCCCCTCAGGGCCTCCGGGAGGGCTTCTGGCTCCAAGTCAAAGACACACAGACTCGTAGGACAGCAGAGCTCGCCTGGACCCTAGGGGGCCTCTGGTCCAACTCCACCAGCCCACGGATGCGGAGACTGAGGCCCTGGCTCCGCAAGTCGGCTCTAGGGCTTTGACAATGTCCCTCGCCAGCACCAGCCTGGGAGAAGCTCAGAGCTCGGTGAGGTTTGTGCCTTCTTTAAATCCCTTCTGTAACAGCCAGGGATGAGTGGATACAGAAGATGGTTGGATGGACAGACAGACGGACAGACGGAAAGGGAGAGAGAGACAGAGAGAGATCGACAGAAGGAAGGCAAGGAGAAGAAGAAACTCACTTTGCCCCATGGGAGTAGTAGGGCAAAGTGGCCTCCACTGTGATTCTTTTCTCCTTGTCCCCCAGGCCAAAAGGCGTTACCAGGGCCTGGGTTGACCTATCACCAGGGATCACCTCCCTGAGCTGCCAGTGTCAGGGCCTGGGACCCTCACCACCACGCGCTATGCCTAGGGATTGCCATGGCAAAGGCCTGCCCAACAAGAGTTTTCCTTGTGCGTTCACCTTGCCTTTGGAATCTTCCAGAGCTTGCTTCCCAAACAGACCTGCCCTTCCTCACTTATTCCTCAGACAAATGATGCCAACTTGACCGTGTCGGCTGAGGCCAGGCCCCTCTGAATTTCCTCCCCTATCCCCCATTTACTGCCACCCTCCCAGAGCACAGCTCCTCCAAAGATACGCCCTCCCAGTGCAGGTCAGAGCGGCAGGCTGGCATCAGGGACAGATGCATGGAATCCCACGAGCAGGGTAATTTTCAAGGAATCCTGTGACCCTCACCTATCAACGGGGGATGTTGTTAGGAGGATGTTGTTAGGAGGATGGCATGAGATTAAGGGCTTAGTGGAGAGCCGTGCTCACACAAAAGGGCTCGACAAACAGGAGACACTTCTAGGAAAGCGCCCAGCATGAAGCCCATCCGAGCAGATTTGAGGCCCGCTGTGAGTATTATGGGCTGTCCTGCCAGGACATGCGGCCTCTGCAACCAGAACCACATCTGGCACATCACAAACCCTCCCTGACCGATGGGCTAGTGGTTGCTTCGCGGTTTTCTCCAGCACGCACCCGTTAAGGAAAGGAAGAACTGGCTTGGATTTCTTCACAGCAAAATGGCCAACTTTGCGAAGCCCGTGGGGAGGAGCTTTCTCCAAGAGAGCCCAGTTTCGGTCTCGTGTACAAATCCCTGCAAATCATTACGCACTCCCCGCACTGCCCTCCCTGCGAAGGCTTGGCATAACTCCAAGAGCAGAATACGGAGCCGGAGCAGCCGGAGCGGTGCCTCTGCACCAACGGCTGGGGGAGGCGGGGAGGGGCACTCCATCACAATTGTACCGGAGTAGGGGGCTAGCTTGTGTCCAAGATGCATGATTCCACCTTTAATCTGGAGCTTTAAGGAAGCGGGGAGCGGGGAGGTACTCAATGGAGAAGAACTAAGAGAACATCAAGTATGAACGATAGGCAATTTCTTTCCACAGCTATCTATTAAGCGCTTACTGAGTGCCGGGTCCTGTGGGACCCTAAAGGAGTCTACACACCATACAGATACAGACACACACGGATCATTTCTCTCTGATGCATTCTGAGAAAGGGGGCTAGGGACGGAAAGGGACAGAGGGACACTAGTGCAGCCTGGGATTCATGTCCCTCAACAAGTCACCTGGGCTGCCACGGAACCACCAGGGAACCCACCGGACACACAGGTGCAGGTAAGCACCATGCACGTACCCTCTGGATCCTGACCCCACATCCTCTTTGCAACATCTTTCCCTCGGGCTGCCTGGGCACCCAGACCAGCACTTTCCTAAAGCAGGCAGGCCTCTGGAAGGCGGGTGGGCTTCCCAGACTCCCTCGCTCCCTCGGGCTCACTGTCTGACGTGTACGCGTTCCCATGTGACCCGCTGCGGCTTCTCCTCACGGGACATGTCTATTTCTGCCTCTGTATTTTTCACATCTGTGCTCTGTTTCACGCTGCTGAGTGGGAGGCTGCCATTCCTGGGGAAGCGGAGCTCTCCTTTCCCACGTTTGCACTTGGCTTTGGGACGCCCACATTCTCTGTGCTGACCTCCACTTCCCTGGGTTCCAACAACGTGGGATCCCTTAGATTCCACTTCTCGAAGCTACACTCGTTCTCTTTGGCCACCAGCCTTAAAGGAGAAATCTCAGAAAGACACCACCCAGACCTCAGGAGGGATCTCCCTGATGGCACCTGCCCTAGACCCCTCCAGCTTCTCTAATCAACCACCGTTCTGGCCCATGGTCAGTCCTGGGACACCCTGGCTGTCGCATCTCTCTGAGGCCCTCACCTCTGAGGGTCTTCAGCAGGTTGGCCCTCGAGAAATTTTAGCTCTCCAGCTTTCCCTTGCTCACTTCTTATGGAAACCCTTTATCCGTTCCTCTGCTGCCCCAGGCATGTGCAGACTCTGTCTCCTCCTTTCTCCAGCTCCTTCTGCAAGAGCTGGCATCTGATACTCCCCTGAGGATGGAACCTCAGACACAAACATACCAGAAGATCACCAACGCTTACTACCTAATTACCTGACCCAGGCTGCAGGTAAGTTTCGCGCACCTTGGTTTGGGGCAGGTCAGTTTCAGGCAGGTCAGTTTCAGGCTATAGGTCAGTTTCGGGCTATAGGTCAGTTTGGGGCTAAGGATCAGTTTCGGGCAGGTCAAGCCTGCAGGTGGGATGTAGGAAGAACAGAAAGAAGGTCAGAGAGAAGTGTGCAATGGGGGAAAATGGGGAAGAGGCTCCGGTGGGAGCACGAGGGCAGGGACTGGAACCTCTGTGCTTTCTTCAGGCTCTGAGACGGGCTCCTCACCATAGACGCAGTCTGAGTGGCTCCTTGCAGCCCTCCTGGCTCAGAGGTCAGTCCTGCAGCTGCAAGGTCTGCTCAGCCACCAAGGGGCCAGCTGAGGGTTGCCTCCAAAAGTGTCCCCTTCCGGGACCCAGATGACTCTGAGCCCTGGCCCAAAACAAAAATAAGAGCCTGTCAAGGCCCCAGGCATCTCACCACAGGCTCTCGGTGCAATTTGTTCCACAAAACCCCGGGCAAGATGGGAGGAGAGGGGCCACAGAGGCCTTCCCGACCAAACACCTGCAACCACAATGACCAGTACCCAGACCGGTGTCATTCGTGCATCTCAATCCGAGGAACATTCTCCCTTCCCAACCTCAGATCGCTCAGTTTGCCTTATGAAATGTTTTCCTTTCCAGTTGCACATCTAATACACGTCCACCATCAAACACTTGGAAAAATCCAAAAACAAAAAAGATAGCATCACCGGGGTCTCCTAAACCTCTCTCTGGATGGATCCTGGGTGCTTCTAGTCGGCGGTCCACCCAGGGGGTCCCGTGGCTCTCAGCACAGCTCCTGCCGGGGACGAGGCCCCCTAGTCGTTCTCACCCCTGATTTCCTGTCCACCTGCCACTTACGCTGGTCATCACTGTCACCAGAGAGGAGTCTGTAACCTGCCTGGCAGGCACCTGAGGGCAGCCCCAGGGTCTGCCCAAACCCCACCCACTGCTGGCAGAGGGAAGACCATGACCCACGCCCCGTCCTCAGGGTCAGCATCGAGTAGGGTAGTGCACCGCCCCCTCCAAAAATAGCGTGGGGGCAGTTGGCTTTGTCCAGAAGCATTTGAAAAGTAAGGCTCCATCCGGGCCCCACAGTGCGGCCTGGCCCGGCCGGCTGTTGTTAGCCAAACTGGGAAAATAGCCACAGAGGCCCTGCCATGCCTCTCCCGCAGTGATGTTTAAAAGAAGTTTGGCTGGGGCGCCTGGGTGGCTCGGTCGGTTGAGCAACCAATTCTCGATTGTGGCTCAGGTCATGACATCAGGGTCATGAGATCGAGCCCCCACGTCAGGCTTGCGCTCAGTGTAGAGCCTGCTTGAGATTCTCTCTCTCCCTCTCCCTCTGCCCCTTCACCTGCTCACTCTCTCTCTCTCTAATAAATAAATAAATCTTAATAAAAATAATGATTTTTTAAAAAAGGAAGTTTGGCCAATTCTCTCCCCTCCCCACCTCCTTCCTCCCGTCTATGACCCCCACCCTCCATCCCGCCGAGACTCCTTCCCACAGACCTGCTCACCCCCGCCCTGCTCTTCACCTGCAAAACGTCCTCATCTGAACCTACAATTGAGTCCCTGGCTTCTCCTTCCACTCCCACCACCCTCAAACAAGGTCACATTCGCAGCCTCCTTGTCCCTTCTCTACACCCTCCAAGGCTGCAGGCAACCCCATGTGACTCTTGAGGCTGGGGCATGAGGGGCCATAGAGCTCTTGACCAGCTCCCTGAGGGCCATGCACCTTGGAACAAGTGGTACATCCAGCTGTCCTGGGCCCTGCACACTGAAGGCACCACTTGGGAGACAGACGGATGCCCAAGGACGGTGCCCAGGAGGAGGGTCAGACAAGCAAAGCCCTCAAGGTGGCCTCGCTCCCCTCCTGCCCCCTCCCCGCAGGCCCTGACCCCTGTCATCTGCAGTCTCTCACCTCCCACCAGCTCCTGCCTCTCTCGGCTTTCTGATGCTCTGTCCCTGGACCCCTCGCCGTCCAGCTGGGCCCCACTCCTCCTCTGGCTTCTATTTCTTCACCGCCTGTCACTCAGGGCTTCCTGCGGTCTGGCCACGTGGAGCCGGGACAGTGTGCGGGAGCTGGGAGTGCGTCTGGACACCGCTGCCTGGATCCAGGTGACAAAGGCAGGCACGGTGGGGACAGAGAGAGCGGGAGAGAGAAAACACTGATTACTGATGGGATGGGGCACTCGAGAGAGAGGAGCCCAGCAGGACTGCCAGGTCTGTTTTCTCAAATATTAGTGCCATTTTTCAAGAGGACACAGGAGGATGTCCAGACTCAAGGGGTGTAGGAAGAACATCTGTTTGACCTTGCTGCCTTTTCTCTGACCCCTCCCTCTGGCTTCCCCAACCCCCATTCCAACTGCCCCCCCTCCCCAGCCACCCATTCTGGGGCCAGCCCAGCCAACAGCCATTACTCTCTGAGGGTTCGCTGCCCGTGGCTTCACGTGCCCTCTCTCCATTTAGAGAGTCCCAGAGACCCATGAGGCTTCCAGCCCCCAGTTTTCAGGGGTGGGGACATGGCTTACAGCGCAGGGGGGTCAGACTCAGGCAACTCCGTGGCAGCAGCCACTCCAGGCTCTTCCACTCATAGCTCACCCCACGAGAGACAGGCTTCGGGTCTGCGTTTTAACCTGGAAGCCCAGGACAGGCCGAGGGAGATGCGAGGCAGGGGCTCTCAAACTGGAAAGTGCATGGACGTCCCCTGGAGGGCTGCTTCCCACTGGTCGCTGTGTCCCACCCCCAGAGGCCCGGACCCATGAAGTCTGCGGTAGAGCCCGAGAATCTGCATTTCTAGCAAATTCCAACTGCCGCTCCCGGCACTTCAAGGATGAGGGAGAGAAAGCGTGGTTGCATCAGAGGGTGCTGAGAAGGGAGGAGTCTGCTCCAATTTCAGGGAGCAGGTACTCTGCATTCGTCATCGTTGTCTCCCCACCCCCACCCCACTCAGGGCGGGACACATAATGAGTCTTCAGTGAACACTTACTTAATTGATAACCCATCCATCAGAAAATCAAGGCCCAAAAGTCTAGGACCGGCCTCCTCTCTTTGGGGCGGCAGGAGGCCGCTTGGGGTCAGCACCGCCAGCCGGCTCCACTCCTCAGCTCCTGTCGCCAGGGTTCAGCAGGAAGACTAGAACCGTCTGCACCCCACCCCTCCTCCTTCCTTTCCCCCTGAGCTGGGAGCTGCCTCATTGACATGCAGCCCACACAGCTGCGGGGCTCACTTCTGGATCACTGAGAAATGGGTCCGATTTGAAAATGTCAGGAGCTCGTTAGCAATTCCAATGGCCACAGCAGTAATTACGCCTTTTCATGTTCCAGCGTGTTACACAGCATCAAAACTGACACAAACGCCTGGTTTTATAATATCACGGCCTGGAAATAAATGTCCAAAATGATATGAAAATGTACTAGGAAGAGATTAATAACTGTTCTTCCAGGAAGAAAGATAGCCCTTTTCAACCAGTATATTATATTTTTTTCCTCTTAAAAAAACCTCTTTGATAGCATCTCTCCTTGAGGGGAACTGAATTATATTATCACTCACAGGCAGTAATCAGTTCTGTCAGCTGCAGGGATGAGCTGCTGGTAGGAGGGGGGGATGCAGGAAGCTTTGGAGGGAGGCAGTTCCAAAGGGCGGGCCCCAGAAGGGAGCCCCCACCCCCACCCCAGCCCCCCACCAGCCCAGAGTTCTTCTGCCCAGAATAGACAGAACCTGGATCTGCTGATTTATGAACACCTTATTACCAAGGAGGAAGGTTGGACAGGGGCGAGGTGGCTTCTGTTTCCCCGGTTCCAGCAAGGACTGTCTCTCTTAAGGCTCAGTCGGTGAGCAGGAGCTAGGAGATACAGACTGGAAGAGGAGCCCAAAGGGTGACCACTTCCAGAGCCCCCTGCCTGGAAGATCTCACAGTCCAGCTGGGTGCGACAGAAAGAGGGCCTGCCTTCATGGTAACTGTAGATGTATTACCTCGCCGAATGATCTCTACAGCCCTGGCAGGTTGGCATAACCATCCCCATCTTACTGATAAGGAAACTGAGGCAGGGTGATGTAGGAGTCACTTTCCCGAGGCCACACAGGTAACAGCGGTATAAGGTCCTGAGCTGCTCCTTCTGACTGCAAAGGCCCATCTCTCTCTCCCGACACTCAGGATTGCTTCCAAGGTTGCAAATGCTAAAGGCCACACAAGGGCCCAGACAGGAAGCAGATGTCTGAGCCGGAGGCAGCCGACTTCAAGGAGGCATCACAGCCAGTGCTGGGCTGGATGAAAGAGCAAGATTAAAATGAGGTGGCAGTGGGTAGGAGGTGGTGCGTGTGGTTGGAAAAGGACCACACTAGGGATCCTTCTGATGATGGAATGGCTCTGTCTGTCTCTTGACTGTGGTGATGGATACTAGAACTTACACGTGATAAAATTCCACAGAAGCAAACACACACACACCTAAGTACGTGTAAAGCTGGGAATAACTGAACACGGTCAAGGCCAATTTCCTGGTGGTGAGACTGTACTCTAGCTTGCCAGACGTTGCCATTGGGGTGAATGTGGAAAAGGGTATACCAGATGTCCGAATTTTTTCCTACACTTGCATGTGCATCTGTAATTATCTCTGAATAAAATAGTTAATGCTTTAAAAAATTTAAAAATTTAAAAAATTTAAAAAATTAAAAAATGCTCAGTCGGTGAAGTGTCCAACACTTGATTTCGGCTCAGGTCATGATCTCAGGGTCCTGGGATCAAGCCCCATGTCAGACTCTGCGCTCATCAGGGAGTCTGCTTGAAGATTTCTCTCCCTCCCCCCCTGGATTCAATTCTTGCCTCTGCCCTTTAATCTTGTTGACCTTCAGGTAAAGTGTCTAACATGTTTGTGACTTTATTTGCTCATCTGTAAAATGGAACTGGTAGTCCCTACCCCCAGGGATTTGGAGGTTTCAGGGAGAAAACAACTGTAAAGTAGGACGCCCAGCATATGGCGAACGGCAGCCATTGGTAGTGCCATTTGGTGATTCACCTGGATGAAGCTGGGGGACACTGAAAGGAGCTCCTCATGCCTTACAGGAGAAGGGGGCCTGCCTCACGGAGAAGAAGTCATCTGACGTGTGTGTGGAAGAGGAGGGAAGGGATATTCCCATGTGGTGCGATGATTCATTGGGATTTGTCTGGGGCCCACCAGAAACTGTCAAGATCGACTATCAAGAACTCAATTTGCATGAAGTTCTCTCAACTTCTTGAGACAGATAGTAAAAAAAAAAAAAAAAAAAAAAATCAGAGACCAGGAGTTAGACTATCAAATGGAAGAGGGGAAATGACGGGAACCCAACCCCTGCCTGGAACAGCAAGGATCTCAGCCTGGTTTGAGGTCCAGAAGGAGGGCTCTGAGTGTGATGAGGACCAATGTCAAATGTCATCCCAGTCCCAGGGAACTTATTCTAAAGGTCCTGGCTCTCATGCCCCCCTGGCTTTTTTACTCTCTCTGCTTCCACCAGCCGCCAATCAAGGAAAGGAGCTCCAGTGTTCCTTCCCTATTCCCAGCCCTGGTTCTGTACTCAGTTCTGTACACACACACACACACACATACACGTATACAGGTCATACACACTCACACGCATGCATGCAATCACTTACACACATACACACACATATGCACATACATGTACACACATATGTGCATGTACACACGCTCCTTCCTGCACCCAGACCCCTTGCTTACACCCCATTTCCAGCCTTAACTTGTCCCATGGGCTACACACTCAGGACCGCATGACCAGCCTGACCTCGTTTATATACAGATGACCCTAGAACAATGCAGGGGTTAAGGGCACCAACCCCCCTGTGCAGTCATAAAACCACATATAACTTTTTTTTTTTAAGATTTTACTTATTTATTTGAGGGGCGCCTGGGTGGCTCAGTCGTAAAGCGTCTGCCTTCGGCTCAGGGCGTCATCCCAGAGTCCTGGTATCAAGCCCCACATCAGGCTCCTCCCCTTGGAGCCTGCTTCTTCCTCTCCCACTCCCCCTGCTTGTGTTCCCTCTCTCACTGGCTGTCTCTCTCTCTGTCAAGTAAATAGATAAAATCTTTTTTAAAAAAAGATTNAAAAAAAAGATTTTATTTATTTGAAAGAGAGCTAGAGAGAGCATGAGTGGGGGCGGGGGAGAGAGAATCAGACTCCCCGCTGAGCAAGGAACCCAAAAAGGGACTTGATCCCAGGACCCCGGGATCATGNTTAAAAAAAGATTTTATTTATTTGAAAGAGAGCTAGAGAGAGCATGAGTGGGGGCGGGGGAGAGAGAATCAGACTCCCCGCTGAGCAAGGAACCCAAAAAGGGACTTGATCCCAGGACCCCGGGATCATGACCCGAGCAGAAGGCAGACACTTAACCGACCGAGCCGTCCAAGCGCCCCACCATGTATAACTCTAAATACCAAAATGTAACTATTAACAGCATACAGTTGACTGGAAACTTTATCAATAACATAAACAGTCAATAAACACACATTTTGTATGTTATATATATTACATACCGTATTTTTACGATAAAGTAAGCCAAAAAGTAAATATATTTACAGTACTACACTGTATTAATCCAAAAAATCTGTGTATTAGCAGACCTATGAAGTTCAAAGCCATGAACACAAGGGTCCACTGTACTGGTTCCCGACCCTCTCCTCTATGTTGCCTCAGCCTACCATCAGTAAACACTATCCAAGTCATCCTAGTTTCAAAACTTGCTACCATGACACCTAAACCCCACTGGCCCCACTACCAAAGCCCACCTGAAAAAGAGGATAGGATTGACCAAGTTCAGTCAGGAGACACTGGACAGCTTGGAATCCCAGTTGTGAAACGTGGTGGGGGAGGAGAGGGGGGAGGGTGCCCAAGATCACATATTTAAGTGACTGGTAACTGTAGGACCTTGGCCCAAGGGAGCCAAGACAAGCCAAGGCAGACCTGGGTGCGGTGGTACCCTGTGCCCTGTCTTCACGCTGTGTGACCTCATGGCAGGGCCTTCCAGCCTCTCCCAGGAAGGGACGCCTTCCTCCACCCCAGACTTGGGAAGAGGTGACAGGCCCCAGGTGGCATTGGTGGGGCTCCCAGGCGTCCAGCCACATCTTCACTGCAGAACGGAGGCGTGCAATGAGAGGTGGGAAGTGGCACTGAACAGAGCATCATTTCTAAAGCAAACCAGCAATCTTCAAAAGATGGGAATCAGCAAGATTAATGAGGCCGATTATTGCCAGCTGCTTAAAGGAACTTGAAGGCTTTCGATGTCAGTACATTTATGATGACAGAGTAATTAGAGCTAATTAAGAAAAAATGAAGCTGAGAACAGCGCAGTTGGCTCATGCTGGCTGTCAGGGTGTTTCGGACCCTCTCTGGGGTCCCCGGAAGCACTCTCACAGGAGCAGCCTGCCACTGCCGGCCCCCTCTGGCCTCTAGAAATTCAGGATCAACTGAGCAAGGATGGAGCCCGTGGATGAGGTGAACCAAGGTTGACAGGATGCAGTGGGAGTGGGAGGTCCAGTTTCATCTCAAATCAAAGCTATTTTGTCCGGATGAGAACCAGTCACTCTTCCAAAGAGTTTCTCCTTCAACCAGGTAGATGGGTGTCACAAAAGGTAAGCTAAGAGAAAGAGCTCTTGGTCGGATGTGTCCCACGAGGATTGCCCAAAAAAGCTGCAACCTCATTGGACACATGCAACCCAAGGCGTAAGCAGATGCAACACGATGCAATGGACTATGGTCACATGATAAGCAGCTTTTCTAATGGGTAGATGGACTGCCTGGAATCAGCAACACTCCTTCACTGCAGCTAACATATTCAAGCAGAGACACAGGTCTGCCAGGAGGCCAGCCAGGACTGAGGAGAGTTCTGGAAGACCAAGAGGTAACTGCTCTACCCTGAAATTCAAGATGCAGGAAAGCGGATGGATTGACAGCTCAGGACGGCTCATGAGCCTCAGTTCACCTGGCTCTTCTCCCCAGGTTTGTTCGAGAAAGCTCTTCCCTGGGCCTTATTCACAGGCTGACACAGGGAACGCGGGCATAAGAAGATGTGGAGAGTCCTGCAGAGCTCCCAGTCTGCCTTACCCACTCGGGTTTCCTGATTGCTGAAACTTGCCAACCAAGAATCAAATCCTTTTTAATTTGGGGTGGGGACCAGGGAACCCCAGCCTAAAATACAATTCCCCCAGGCTTGGGGCAGAAGAACCAAAATTCTAACTCAAAAGCAAATGGTTGCTACTTCCCATTCAGTCAGCATGCGGGAAGCCCCAGCCTGGGTCCTGCCATTGCTCATTGCTCTCACCATCCCATGGCCACAGGACGGGGGCCGTTCGGGAGCAAGGCACAGTTCTACTGGGCTGAAAGTGAGGCAGACTTTTTCATCGCAATCGCAATAAACACAAAGAATCCATTCCAAGGGCCGCGTTTGAAAGACCCACCACCCCACCAGATGGAAGTAATATGCGCCTTTCAACCTCTTAGTTACGGTCTGCCTTTGTGCTCCAAGCTCTTGAAGGCAGGAGTGGAGTGAACAGTCATCGTGAGCTCATAAACGTAAAAGTCAGATTCTTCTTCAACGGGCTGAGAAAACCAAACCATATGTGCTGAGGCCACTGCTTGCTCTCCCCAGCTGCTTCCACGGGTGGGTCCCTCTGCCTCTGTGGACCAACTCGCTGGTCTGGAAAGCAGCAGGATGGCACCCCATGACTTTGAAGTTCTAGTCACCTACATGAGCCTAAAGCCCTGCACTCATCTCTGATTCTTAAATACGTTTGCGGAAGGGGGAGGAAAAAACACTGGAGGGGGGAAAACAGCATCCCTACAAGAACCAATGGTTATATGTCTTGGCTAAAAAGAACCATGTATTCTGGAAAATGAACTACGTCCCTGATATGGCCATTAAATCAAGCAGCATCCTGAGAGCACATGCTTGGGGCCACCAGAGACATATGAGTCCAATTAAAATATTTAAGCTCGTTTTCTTTCTTCAGAGAATAGCAAAGTCTAACTATATACACATGTCTGGCATTTGCCGAGGCTGTGTGATGAGGTTTTTGCATGAGTTGTTTTGCGTTTGAATAGGACGGGATCAATACCAGGTGTGGGTCGTATAATAAAAAAATTTTGGAAAAAACCAATCTGGTGTTCTATTCCTTCTTTATGGTTTTTATGCCCTGCTTTTATTTCTTTAGCCATTCCAAGCACACAGAGCTTGTTCTGTGGTTCCTTTCAGCCTGTTGCCCTGATATCTCGAACGTTTTTGTTCTCATGATCAGAGTTAGAGATCTGTGGTGGGTATCAAGGTGATGCTTTATCTCCATGATACCAGGACAGGCAACTGGGAATGCCACTGGGTGAGGGGCTGCAGGACTGGCTGGGAGAAATCATGAAGAGGAACAGGCATGAGAATGAGACTCCCATCATATATTGATGATGGAAAGTGTCCTTCTATTCCTGAGGTGTGTCCTGAGGAAGAAGAGTAAAATAATGCATACTTCTCTTCTGGATCTGTGGCCAGCTAACTAGTTCATCAGTAGCAGGAGTATAGCTGTGAAGGGACAGTCTGAGCTGTGGTAACCAGAAGACCCAAAACACAACACCTAACCAAGTCAGAATCATATTTATTTCTCACGTGACAATCCAGAGAAGTCATCCCAAACCAGGAGGGCAGCCATCCTCAACATGCAGCTTCCCAACCTGGGTCCAAAGTGGCTGCTCCAGCTCCTGCCATTGCATCTGCCTCTTAACCAGTGGGGTGGGGGAAGGAATGAGGCAAGTGCATGCTCATTTCTCTTATAATCACATGATGAACGACTGCTAACCATCCACTGAAATCTGTTGCCCTTTCTTTGGGGATACATTTGCCAGCTTCTTGTTGTTGGTTATGGTCATGGAACAAAATTGTCTCTGATAGAATATAAACAGAAGGGGAAGATTAGGCAAGAGGATCTTATGGGCCACAGTCACGTGGCCCTACCTACCTGCAAGGGAGGCTGAGAAGTGCAGTCTACTGGTGTCCCCTGCCCCAGATTCTGCCTCCGTTACTCAAACGACCCTGCCTGATGGGCCCAGGGCCAATGCTGATAACATAGTATCCTTTGGAGGACATTTGCTCTGTGGATTAAGGCAGGAAAGTGATCCCGGAAGGGGTCCAGGGCTTTCTGAGTCACTCCCCACAGGGACACAGGCCCAGCACCGTTCAGGAGACTGTGAGCCTGGGCTCGTCATGACGAAGGCCTGGAATGGAGGGGGTCAGAGAAGAGGTGTATTTACAGCACCAGGACGATAGGGATGAGGGTCGTGAAGGACACCGGCCACACCCACAGATGCCTAAAACAACCCCTTCCCCATAACCCCAGGCCACACATACCAGACACACCCCAGCCTCCCTTACCAGGCCCTGGGACTACTATGGCCCAGTTCCAAGGAGACTATGCTGAGCTTCTGGCTACGTGAACCGCCCATCTCCCTGATTCGGAGAAGTGTGAGCTTTCTCTGGTCATCGTTATTAGCATAGGAGCTGTAATAGTCCTCCGGCAGCCCAGCTGAAAAGACTGAAATGGGATCACTCATCCGCCATTTTGTTCGGAAGCAGGATAACACAGATTCTGAGACAGACTGAGTTCAAAACGCAGCTCCACAACTTCTTATATGTGTGACCTTGGGCAAACCAATTACCCTCACTGGGCCTTGATTCTCCTATCTGTAAAATGGGAATAATAGTCCCTACGGGCTCCCAGAGATGCTTGGAAAATCTTGCGTCTCAGGCTTAGGGGCTCTGTGGCATGTGACACTTCTGTTTTCTTCTGGAAAGGCAGGACCTTAAGACGTCTCCAACGTTCGTCATGGTGCCCAAAGCCTTGGATGTGTTTGTTGCCCTAGAACATCATTTATCCTTATTACACTGAGGGGAGGAAATGAAAGTATAAAGTGCTTTGCATAACTCCTTTATCTTGCTCTTTCGCTTGAAAAATTGTGCATGCTTGCTACTTTGTTATTTTATTAGAGAATAGATGGTCTTTTTCCTGGAGTCCTGAGTGAGCAAGGAAAGCTGTGATTGGTTGCAGGGCCTGAGATGACTGCATCTCAGATCTAAAAGCCCTCCCCCCAGGAAAGCTAGGTCAGGCCCTTGGATCTTGCCCAACTACGAAACTTTCTTTGTCTTCATCCCCCCTCCACTATTCCGACTTCTGGGGTTAGGGAGTGGGGGCGATTCATCCAATACAGGACTGATAAACCAGAGAGAATTTATCTCATTTCATCCTATTATCTTGAGTAGAAAATAAAAAGGATTCTGCTTAAAATTCCTTCAGTGTCACGTCTATGTCTTAGATCAACATCGTTTGCTCACTGGGTTATAAAAAGAACCAAGACACTAAATAGAGCCTGACAAACCAATGGGGCTTCCCTTATCTCTGGCCAGAATGTCCCCAAAGGCACCCTGGGGATGGCTGTAAGATCTGGATGACATGTGGTCCACAAAAAGTGCCTAGAATGGGTCTTTTTTTTTTAAGATTTTTATTTATTTATTTGACAGAGATAGAGACAGCCAGCGAGAGAGGGAACACAAGCAGGGGGAGTGGGAAAGGAAGAAGCAGGCTCCAGCGGAGGAGCCTGATGTGGGGCTCGATCCCAGAATGCCAGGATCACGCCCTGAGCCAAAGGCAGACACTTAATGACTGAGCCAACCAGGCGCCCCCTAGAATGGGTCTTAATGGTCAAGTACTTGAGGAAGGATAGCAAACGTGTCATTTAATAAGTACCTATTGATTGCTGGTCCCCATAGGAGGTCACAGTCCAGATACCCCAAGAGGCGGGGGCCATGGGAGGAGATCAGAGAATGTTTCCCAGGATCAAGCCCCTGAGGAGGTATGGGAACGAGTCAGGCAGAAGGATTCTAGGGGAGACCAGGAGGACCCAGACACCACTGAGTACTTGGGGGAAGGCAGGTGTTTCCAAAGAGCTGGAGCAGAGGAAATGAAAGGAAGTGAGACGTGGGGATGGGTTGGAGATGAGGTCCCCAAGCAATAAAAGAGAAAGAAGGGGAGCTTTTCAAGAAAATGAACGGAGGGAAGGAAGGAAGAGGGGAAGGGAGGGAGGGGGGAGAGGAAGGAAGGGAGGATGACCAAGGAGTGGAACTGGAGATGTTTTCTTAGAAGCAACACTGGAAGAGGCCAAGGCACTTGCCTCCAAGCTGAGGTGGGATAAGGGCAAAGGGAGCCCCTGGTGGGTCCCGCTCTGTTTCACTGGGCTCAGGTATAGCAGCAAACTTGACCAATAAAGACATCAGTTCTCACAAATAAAGGAAGTGTGGAGTGTGCTAGATTGTCTGCAGTGCTCAGCCATGTCATCAGAGACACAGCCTCCTTCCATCCCCCCGCTTTGCCGTCCCCAGGATGTTAGCTTTCTTTTTTTTTTTTTAAGATTTTATTTATTTATTTGACACAGAGAGAGACAGCCAGCGAGAGAGGGAACACAAGCAGGGGGAGTGGGAGAGGAAGAAGCAGGCTCACAGCAGAGGAGCCCGATGTGGGGCTCGATCCCAGAACTCCGGGATCACGCCCTGAGCCGAAGGCAGACGCTTAATGACTGAGCCACCCAGGTACCCCCAGGATGTTGGCTTTCTGTCCTTGAACTCGTCACTCATGATCACAAAAGGGCTGCTGAAGTACTACACAACCACATTCCATCTTTGAATCTCTGCCAACACAAGGGACGAAGCTGACTCCCTTGCTCTAGCAAGCTCCGAATTAATAGCCTTTGCCCGTTCTTTTGTGGGTGGTCTCCATTTCTCTTGATGACGCACATGACCTTGGAGACGTTGCTTAGCTTCCCTGGGCGTCCATTGTGTCACCCGTAAAATGGAGAGATGCCTAAGAGTATGTATGTTACAGAGCTGCTGGGAGGAAGAAAGAAGTATGAACGCATGAGACACCTGGGTGGACCTTGACTCATAGAAAGTTCTTTTATTATTGCGTGTTGCTATGCTGATCATTACTGCCAACAGTATCACCTCCTACAGAACCTTCTGGAAGCTCTGCATTAGGGGTTGTTGGCCTCGATTCACAAATGAAGGAACCGAGAAGCGGTTTGCCTTCCATTTGGAATAGCGCATCATGAGGACGTCTCCAAGAAGGGGTGTCTCAGTCCGCTCAGGCGGCCACAACAAAATGCTTAAACAACAGAAATTCATTTTCTTACAGTTTTGGAGGCTGAAGTCCGAGATCACGTGGTAAGAAGACAGACGTTGAGCCCAGCTGCCTGGATGCCAGCCCCGTCTCTACCGCTTTACCTGTCGTGGGACCTGCTGCAAGTGACTTAACCAGTCTGTGCACCTGCTTCCCCGTGTGCGAAATGGTAGTGACTACCTCCTAGGGCTGTGGTCAAATCAAATAAATTAGCCAGTTCCATCCTCAAAACAGCCGCTGGCATAGAGGAAGCGCTATGTAAATATTATTTCTTATTAGTTACAATTATGTCATGTCGGGATTTACTGTTACAGAATCCCCTTTTCCAAGCCGAAATTGTTCTAAGTGATCAAAAGGAAAAAGCAAATAAATACAATTTATTGTATTGTAGGACCACCATGTGTTGGTCCTAAGAAGCATCAGGGAGGGCGCCAAGACCTTTGGCTGCTTGAATCGAGTTCCTGCTTTTTCTGCCACCTCGCTTGAATCTCGAGACATGCCGTGGTCTCAAAACGGTCTCAGGTTTTAAGAGGCCAAGAGGATTTTCTGGCAGGTCCCAGCTAGAAAAATGGAAAGTGGTAGACACAATCAAAATCAAAAGCTGCTGCTGGGTCACGGTAAAGATTGGTGCCAATGATGGTCTTAGGGTTGGCGTTAATTACTTGGAAGGGGATGAATGGCATGGTGTAGAGGTCAGACACAGCTTGAGGACAGACCTCTAAAGGCCAGTGGTCCCCAGTCCCCATCTGGCCAGCTCTCAGCTGCCCGTAGCAGTGCCAGGGAGAGAGACACATTCTGAAGACAATGTCATTCCTCTTTTTTTTTAGAGAGAGAGAGTGCACGTGAAAGTGGGAGGAGGGGCAGAGGGAGAAAGAGAGAGAAAATCTCAAGCAAACTCCTCACTGAAATGCAGAGCCCAATGTGGGGCTCGATCCCAGGACCCTGAGATCATGACCTGAGCCTAAATCAAGAGTCAGACGCTCAACTGACTGAGCCACCCAGTCGCCCCGAGAGAATGTCATTCTTGCTGTAGACGTGGGACTGGCCTCGGGACACATCCAGATCCCTCAAAATGTCCTATTGTGTTCACCAGGGTGAACATTCATGGGGCACGCGCCCTGGTTCATACCAGGGTGAGGCCGGGCGTGCATGCCCTGGTGCATCCCTAAAGCAGAATCTGTTCTCCCCCAGAGAGTCACCCTGTCGTAGGCACACACCATTTCCGTGTAATGGCAGCAAAGTGACATCCTCTGAGCTGAGCACACAGTAGGCACGCAGGAGAGATCTGGGTTCCAGGCCGGGAGAATAGCAAAATACAAACAAAAGGCCTCTACCCTCATCCCCCCACCCCTCCCACTCCCGCCGGCCCAGATAAGCCTAACATGTCTTACAGCTTCAGAAAGAGAAATCTTTAACCCAATTATGTCAAACCCCACTGGATGCATTTGATCCGGGAAAAATATCATCTCTGGCAATCGTAAAGAATATTAAGGTATTAGCGGTAGTCATTTTAGAATTGCATCGGAAGGGGAGCCGGAAATAATTGCACATCAGTTGCTCAAAAATCAGCAGTTAAAGAAATTTACATTAGTGTATAAATTACCCTCCCAGCAATATAAATTAGGATTTTATACCTCCTAATGACAACAGTCCAGGCCCTGGCTGTGCTAAGTAGAGATTTCTTTAGGAAGGAGGGGGCCTGTGCTCTGAATCCAGCAGGCACCTGGGCCCCAGTGCTGAGCTGGGGAGCAGAAGTGATTTGAATCTGACTGTCACCCGCCGGCAAGCTGGCCCTGCTAGAAGATTCTCCAACTCAGCAGAGCACTGGGGAGGCATGCAAACCGAGCACAGGCTCTGCAGAGAACAAAAGTAATTTGCCTCCATTGCCCCCGCACATGCAGCCTTCCCCGCCCCTCCCTTAGAAACAGAAGGCTCTGGATTTACTTGGAAAGCTGTGCTACCAACACTTTCGTTACGCGCATTTGGTGGCTTGAGCTGCTGTTCTGCAAGCTTCGTGGTTTGCGCCAGGGCAGCCTACACAGTTTAGAATCATAGACCATCCTCGCTGGAAGGCCCAACAGAAAACACCTAGAAGCCCCTTAGAGGCAGGAGGTCAAGGCCTAGGGCAGAGAGGGTGAGTGGATGGGATGGGGTGGAAGAGTGGGGGAGGTGGGTCTTCCTATGGCAGGTGACAGAAGCCAAAGTCAACTTCACCTCACAGAGCAGGTGGCTGGAGCATGACAGCTCACTCTGGCTTCAGGGATGGAGGATCCATGAGCTCAAATAATGGAGCCAGAACTCCATCTATCCCTCTACTTGTTTGTCTATGTACACTTTATCCATCCATCTATCCATCCACCTATCAATCTATCTATCCAACTATCTATTCATCTCTCCACCCATCTATCTATCCATCTATCTCTATCTATCCATCCATCCATCTATCCATCCATCAATCTATTTATCCATCCATCTATCTTATCTATCTGTCCATCCATCCACCAATCTATCCATCCATTAATCTATTTATCCGTCTTATCTATCCATCCATCCACTCATCCAACTATCCATCCATCAATCTATTTATCCATCCATTCTATCTATCTATCATCTATCTATCTATCTATCTATCACCTCTCTATCCATCCACTCATCCGTTCATCTCCCCATCTGTCTATTCATCTATCTACCCATCTATCAACCCATCTATCAACCCGTCTATCCATCTTTCAGGCCTGTATGCCTCTATGCATTGCCTCCTTTCTCTCCTACTCTTTAGACTGACTTTTTCCCCTCAGTCAAGGAAGATGATTGCCAAACAAAAGAAAAACAAAACAAAAATACAAATAATCAGCTATTTCTTCTCAGTCTGAAGGAAGGACTCTGATTGGCTCTTCTTGGTTACATGCCAACCCTTTGGGCCAATCATTTTTCAGAGGGGATGGAATATTACCATTGGCTAGGCTTGGGTCACATGCTGGCTGCTGTCATTGGGTGGGCAGTGGTGGAGGTGGCAGTGGTACGTTCACAGAGAAAGGGAGAAGAGCAAGTCTCCCAGAGGAAATAAGAGTGTTGGATCTTCTTCCAACTGGTTTGTTCAAAGGGCCCCAAGAAATCAATGGTGGAGCCAGAACCAGTATGCCCATCCTCTCCCCGTGGTCCTGAGCACTTTCTCTGGGCAGTGCGCCCAGTTTGGGGGCAGGGGCTGGTCTGCATCTCTCTACCACTTAGAGACAACAGTCCAAGTGGTACTTTGTGGAAGAGAATAGGGAAAGGAACACAGCGGGCCATGAAATACATCCCCTGGCTCGGCGGGTCTATGCATCTATGATACGAAACAGCTTCCCCAGCCATCCCCGTGCATGGCCAGCATTGAAGGCTCTGGGCTCTGGAGTCTCCTGTTCGAATCACAAATGGAGTGAAGGCACAGAGTGAGATGATCAGTGTCACATCACACAAGCAGGTGCCACGAACGTCTCCAGAAATCCGGGCTGGGTCAGGGTTTCCGGTGAAATCCATTGTACTAATGCATTAAAGTGATCCCTAGAATCACAGACTCCCAGCCTCTCCCAGGAAGAGGTGGGAAACCCTATTTCAGCAGCTCTGAGACTGGGGAGAGGGGCCAGCCAGGGTGATGCTCAGGTCGTAGCTGAGGTGGGACTAGAACCCACACCTAGTCTCCCCCCCACCCTCAGTGCCTTTCCAGCCACAGAAGAGAGAGGGCAGCAAACTGACATCTTCTGACTCACTACCCACCCTTCATTCCTTTCCTGGCTTTAACCTGAGGCTTCCCTGCCCCCTTCTCTGTGGGGCCCAGGGAACCTGATTGTGGGGGGATGGGGTCCCTGATTCAGGGAATCAGGACCAGTAATAACCTGGAGACTTGCCTGCCTGTTTCTGCTGTGCTGGGGTCTTGCACCCCCAACTGGATGGGAACCCCTTTGAGGAACCCAGGATGACCATGAGATTGTGGGGAAAGGCCCCCCTGGGAAGCAAGGAGCAGAGTCGGTGGGCTTTGCTGTTTACAGGCTGTGGGAGAGCGTCCTAATTCCTGAGGATTCTGGAACACTAACCTTATCCCCACAAAACAGGGACACTGGTATCTCCTGCCCAGGGCGGAGGTGAAGAGCAAAGACATGAGGATCCCTGCATTTGGGGGTGGCCTCCTGCTTCCTGCCTCCCCCCGGAGGCCAAGTCCCGCCCTGTGTCCCCCACTGACTGTCTGATTAATTAATGTGGAGACGAGGTCCCCACGACGATGTCTTCTGATGATTAAAAAAAAAAAATCCCTGGAGAATGAAATGTTATGTGTCACTTGTCAACAAAGCCCAGCACTTTTCAGTGAAATAAGCATCTGATTCTGGAAAAACTTAATTAAAGCTGCTGTTGGCACTCAAGTGATTTACACCATCATTCCCAGCCTGTTGGGTGATTCCCTGGGGAGACACCAATTATCTCCTGGGGATGTTGTGAAATTCTCAAAATACTCCTCTAAACAGCATGAATCTTTAATTCATTTTAACTTAACCAAAAAAAAAAAAAAATAGGAAGGAAAGGAGGAAGGAGAGAGGGATAAGAAAAACATATGCACCACTTGTTCCAGAAAAAACTATCAAGTTTGGAACCAAGAGGAACTAAAAGATGTGGGGGTGGGGGTGGGGAGGGGAGCTCTCTCTTGCAAACAGGTCCAAGAGGCATGAATTCAAACTCTAGTTAGGACCCACTGCATGCTGTTCACAGGGCAAAAATCCTAGGCTCACTCTTTTCCCCTTCAACTTGAGAGAAAGTGAGCTTCGTGCCCAGAGGTGATCAGGCTCTTGGTTTCTCAGTGCCCAGTTGTGATGCCTGGATTAGTAACTTCTTGCATGAACCCAAGAATTGGCAAATGCCCGCAGAGGAAAAGTGGCTGCAAATCCCTAGCTCACCTGCCATCTCTACCCTTCGCCTGGGTACCCCTCAACTCACTGCAGTGCCTTGAAGATGACATTACAACCCAGTGCTTCAGGCTGGTCATGTTTGAACTGTGGATCGGGGGGCCAGACTTCTAGGTCCAGCTTTGCCTCTAGCTGTGTGACCTCAGACAAGCATGCCCCCTTTTCAGGACTGTTTATCGTCATGGGGAAATCAAAGGGTTAAACTACATTCAGAATGGCAAATTTCTGGCGATCACGCCACCTCTTCCTATTCCTGAGTCCATCGCAGACATCACTAATCAATCACGGAGCTCCAGGAAACGACTCCAAACAGCTGGAACTGGCACACAGGATTAAATGTCCTTGCCGTCCCTGCACTGTTAACACCCTAACTCTTTGTCCCACAGCAGCTCTTTAAAACTTTCTCCAGCCTCTTTAAACACTCAGCTCTGCCCATTCCCATACACAGGAGGCAGAATATGGCCCCACGAAGATATCCACATTCTAATCCCGAGAGTCTATGACTACGTTACCCGACACGGCAAAAGGAACTTCGCAGGTATGATTAAATTAATGATCTCACAATGGGGTGAATGATCCTGAATAATCCTTGTGGATCCAATGAAATCCCAGGGTCTTTTTAAGAGAGGAGCGGGACGCTTAGCATCAGAGAGAGAGAGAGAGAAGGTGGAAGGACAGAGCAGAGATCAGAAAGGAGAGAAAATGCTTTCTGGCTATGAAGATGAAAGAAGAGGCCACAAGTCAGGGAACATAGGTGCCCTCTAGAAGCTAGAAGAGGCAAAGGAATTTCACAGGAGACACCAGCATCCCACCACCCACTCCCCACCTCCAGCCACCTCCAGCCATCTGTGCTGTGACTCTCCCCCTTCCCTCCACCAAGTCCCTAATACACCTTTCTGCACAGCAGTTGTTCCCTTGCCTCATTCCAGTTATCCGGGACTAGCAGACCATAAACCCCACGGGGGAAGAGTTGTACTTGCACCCTTGTGCATCTGTGGCACCCAACAGCCATGGAGACTGACTGGGCATATCTGGGTGGGAGCCCCAGTTCTGTCCCTTGTTCCCTGTGTCTCTTTAGAGATTCTGCTTCCTCATCTGTGAAATGGGCAGAGGGAATGACACGTGGGGATCCTGCAGGGGGGTAATGAAATGTTTCGCGTAGCATCAAGGGTCCATGCCACAGGAAGTCTGTAATTTTTCTGAGACACCGATGTGAATCACTCTTACCACAGGCCCAGACAGCCTCCCCACACTGCCTCACAGCCCGACTACCCCATCTTGTTAGTCTTTTGATTCTCAATCCTCATGGCAACCCTACAAGACAGACCCTGGTAATCCCATATGGCAGGTGTGAAAACTGGTAATCCCATTTGGCAGACTGATGGACTGATGGGAGAGGGTGAACCTCAGACCCGATGTGTCCATCCAAAGTTAAGGACGAGCCCCCCCGCTTCCTATTCATGACCTTGAGTGTGGAGTCTTGAGACCATGTAAGGATCCCGGACACTAAAGCCAGACCTTCTGGGTTCAAATCCCAGCCTCACTGCTTGTTCATTATATAACCTTGGGCAAGCTATTTCAAGGTTCTGTGCCTTACTTTCCCCTTCTGTAAAACAAAAACAATAATAATAATGAGTGCTCACCTCATAGGTTGCTATGAGAATTCCATGACCCCTCACCACCCCCCCACATAGGTTCTCAATATACTTCCTCAAAGTCAGCCGGCATCTCCGGATCTTTCTCAGTTCTGACCTGTTTAACACGCAGCCACATTCTAACAGTGAGGAACACAGCGTTAACGAAGGTCCACAGACTCGTCAAAGTTCCCTGTGGACCTCAGCTTCAAGGAAGACAAAAGGCCTGCGTCTCCTCTCTCTGTCCCTACCTGCCTCGGTCCCAGCTGCTGTTCTCATCTGCTGAGCCACATTCCCTCCATTGCTCAAAATGTCATCTTGGCGTCAGGCTGCCAGCTCCACAGAGCTAATCCGGTCCTCCCTGGTGTGTAGCAGCATGCCTTTGCAAAGCTTCCACGTACCAGGCAAGGCCCCTAAGCCAATGCCCTGAAGATCTCCTGTCACAGATCTCGGCACTGACCTCAGAAGGCTCCAGCTACCACTGCTCCTTGCCTGACTTCCCTGGAGCCTGGAATCACTGGAGGCCAGAGCAAGCCTTTCCCACAGCTGCCCACTGTGATCTCAGAGGGCAGGGACTCTTCTCCTCCTCCTTCATGTCACCACAGACACAGGTCCTACTGTACACAAGGAGATCAAAAAATGCTGGCTGGCTGGATGACAGGATGGATGGATAGGCAGATGGATACATGGCTAGATGGATGGATGGATAACTGGATGGATAGACGGATGGATGGATGGATGGATGGATGGATGGATGGATGACTGGATGCATGGATGAATGGATGGATGGATGATGGATGGATGAATGGATGGATAGATGAATGGATGGATGGATGGTTAGATGAAAAGATGGATGGATGGACAGACGGATGGATGAGTTAGTGAATAAGTGATCACATAATTAACAGAATGGATGGAGTATCTTCTTCTAGACAATTGTCTTTGAGTATGAATGGGTTTCCTGCCCTCTTTCAGCCTGACTTCCTAGAGAATAAAACATTTCATCCCAGATAAAAGGAAGTTAAGGCTTTAAGGAATAGTTATGTGTTATTTGGATTGAAGGAGGAAGTGGGAAAGAGGGGACCCAAAGTCCCAAACCACATCATGAGACCCATGCTATCCTTGAGGGTGGTAAGAGCCCTGAGTCGAACACTGCCCAGCTGTTAACTCCATCAGAGACCTAGTGGCCCTCACCCAGATCCTTAAAGAAGCAGGACTGGGTCCCGGAAGCAGGAGCGTCAAAGCCATGACTTACTCAGAATCCTAGGCCAGCCCGAGACTAGGGCTTTCTCATCCACCAAAACAACTTGAAGAGCCAAGAACGCTCTGTCCCCTACTTGAAGAGATGTTCTAGGGCATGTCTCCAGTCCTGCTTTATCCATGGCTCAGTCGGCTCTGTGGAATTACAGATGTGAATCCAGGAAAATTTATGTATGGTATCCCTTTTAAAAACTCCAGTCACCCTTGAAAGGAAAAGATAAGAAGTAGGACATACAGAGATGAAGAATTCTTGACTCAGAATGACTGGACTTAGCCCCACTCTCCACTGGCTGTATGACCTTGGAAAGTCACAAAACCATGCCTCAGTTTCCCTGACTACAAAATGAGACCATTTCACTGATTAAGCCCCACACAGAAGCATCTGCACAAAGTGGGTCTCCAACAGTGGCTTCCATGACAGTGTTGTTCCTGGTGGGGACAATCAAGCCTGAACCCAGATCGCCACGATCACAGAAATAACGTGCTATGTGACTATGGCATAATAATAAAGATCTTTGTTCTCAGTTCCTAGCACAAACCTTCAAAACTCAGAATTTCTTGAGTGATAGGAGTGTCTCCTATTATTCATAACAAGTCCCTTTCAACTCCTGGTGGAGGGGCCCCTGGATAGCTTCAGGATGGAGAGTGGGCTGCCGAAAAGCCAATTAGATTAAAGGTCTGGAACCTTCAGCTCCAGTCCTGACCTTTGGGGAGGTGGGAGGGGCTGGAGATGGAGTTCAATCAGGGATTTAACCAATCGTGCCTATGGAATGAAAGCCCAGATACAAACTCTGAAATAATAAGGTTGAAGAGCATCCAGGTTGGGGAGCCCGTCCACGTGCTGGGAAGACGGCTTGCCCAGAGAGGGCTCAGGGGCTCTGCACCCCTCCCATACCTTGTCCCTATGCATCTTTTCCACTTGGCTGTTCTGAGCTGTATCTTTTCTAATAAAAGTATCATCCTAAGTATAGTGCTTTCCTGCATTCTGACAGTTGTTCCAGCAAATTATCAAACCTGATGGTGGGGAGAGGGTTGCCAGAGCCCGTGAATCTGTAATCAGCCAGGATGAAGTGTGGGTGACTTGAGGGTACCATAGACATCTGGAGGGGAGCCAGGCTGGTGGGCTGAGCCCTTCACTTGCATGGTCTGTAGGGTAGTGTCAGAACTGAACTGAATTGTAGGACACCCAGTTGGTCTGGGACAGTTGGTGTCAGAGCCGAATTATATGAATGGGGAACAGACAAGATGAGGGGTGGAGGACAGTGCCCGGGGTGGGGGTGGGGGGGCAAGAGAGCTCCTAGGTGACAATGTTGGAAGCCTCCCCCCTCCTCCTGTTCCCCATGCTTCTCCTCTCCATCTTCCCTGACCCCCCACCCACCCACCCACCCGCCTTCACTGAGTCCCAGGAAACAGAAAGACGTCTATGAAGAGAAGACATGGCCAGCGCCAGGACTGATGGACTGATGGGAGAGGGAGACCTCAGACCCTATATGTCCATCCCAAGTTAAGGACAAGCCCTCCCCCCGCCCCGCCTTCTATTCCTGCATGGAGGGGCCTTCCAGCTGCCGACTAGCGATGCCTGGGAGGACGGTGTGGGGCTCGGACAAATGTGGAGAGCCAGGCCCGGGGAAGACAGATGCCTGAGGAGGGGAATCTTACGCTCTCAGCAACGTGACAGCACTCAGGAAGATCTATTCCAGGGAAGGTCTGTTCCATGACAAATTCCCCCCTGGAGTAAAACTCCCTTTAAGTGTTAATAGCAGAATCCATAAGAAAAAAAGGTTCCTGTGAACAAAACATATTCCTAAGGGGCCACTTTGCTCCTTGCTGTGTAGTTACGACCCTCCAAGGAAGGCTGTCTTCCCATCAATTGCTTGCTTCCAGAGAGCAGAGGGCCAGAGTTTGACAGAACAGGACAAAGATCCTTCAGCCAGACAGGCAGCAGGGAAAAGGGGGCCAGGGAGTGGGGGGCAGGAGCCAGTAGCCAAAATGCTGCACCGAAAAGTGGGTCTGGGGGAACCTACTTTTAAAACCCCCATCTACCAGTTGCAGCCTTAAGCAAACCAGCCCTTCTCTTGGTCTCTCCAGTTGCCAGCTGGGGGTATTGTTACCCATGCATACAGTTGTTAGAGCAGAAAATAAGACAATGCATGTAAAGATCCCCGGTCCAGAGGAGATAGTCATGCGTGTTGACCGCATGAGGCATCCCGCTCGGGGCTGTTCCAACCACCCCCCACATCAGAAACATCGGGAAACACTAAAGCTACAGATGCCCGAGCACCAGGATCACAGATTCAGAGACAGAGCCCGAGGGTGAGTATTTGTAAAGGGCTCTGCAGGAAAGCACTGAGCTGGCTGAGGAACTGGTACACAGCGTCCCAACACGGATGTTGGAAGGTGCCCAGAACCGGAGAGCCAGGAGTATGAGGAAGCGGTGGGAAGGGTGCGTCTCTCCATGTTGTTATCTCTCGCGGTGTTCTAGGACCATCACAACGTCCTGGCTACCATCGCTGTCTCCGTTCTCAAAATGCTTCTGTCCCATTGGCTGACTTGGCAAACATCTAGGCGGGTTCTCACACTGAAGTGTGGATCAGCAAGGGCTGGATCGCTGGGGGGGCCCCCAGAAAGTCTGATGCAGGAGGATTTCCCCAGGTGGTTCCCATGCTGTGGGTCCTGATACAGCACTGCTCTGCTTTGAAAATCTGTTGCTCATTCAAAATCTGTTTGGGTTGAAATGCAAATATTTGGGAAGAGTATAGTGACCCCAAGTCCATTCTCTGCTCTTTCCTGACTGGATCGTCTTCTGGGGAGTTGGGGGGAGGGTACTGTTACCTGAATAGTATGTCTAAGATGCCTCTTGTATTAGCCAGCTCTGGGGGAATAGGCTGGAAAATCCAATAAGAGGAGCAGAGGGAGCCTGGGGCCCATCTCTCCTGCTCCTGCCCTGCTTCACAGACACGTCTCTGGAATCCCTCCCCCCAGATTCCAGGAACCCCATCCTATCCTTGCCCCTTCATTTTTTTTAAAGATTTTATTTATTTATTTGACAGAGAGACAGCCAGAAAGGGAACACAAGCAGGGGGAGTGGGAGAGGAAGAAGCAGCCTCCCAGTGGAGGAGCCTGATGTGGGGCTCGATCCTAGAATGCCGGGATCACGCCTTGAGCTGAAGGCAGCCGCTTAACGACTGAGCCACCCAGGCACCCCCATCCTTGCCCCTTCAGACCTAGAGGTGGTAAGAGCTTCCAGAGAATGCCAGACCCCAAGTGCCTCCTATCCTTTGTGGGTTCGCTTGACTCTGCCCACCACTCCAAAGTGATCCCAACACTAAAGGACATTATTGTGAATCAGCTTCTGAGACCCTCATGGGTACAAGGAGACTATCAGTCAATGATGTCCATCGCCATGTGAATTAGTTCTTGCATTCTCGAAGTGTGGCTGCATGTTAGAAACATCTGGGAGTTTGTAAAACGATACTAGTGCCTGGGTCTCCCCTTCAGAGGTTCTGATTTAGTTGGTCGGACAGACATCCTGGATATCGGGACTTCTTAAAGCTCCTTGAGTATGTCCCATTCCAAAAAATATGGGCTACACACACGTTTGCCTAGTCCTCCCATTAAGTACAGATACAAAGCGCAAAAAAAAAAAAAAAACCAAACCCAAAACACTACAGATCAATATTCTCAGCATTATAGAGGTGAAATCCTTAGCAAAATATTAGCCAACAATTCAGCCGCATACATTTTGCAATGCATACATATGTTGAATCATCACGTTGTTCACCTAAACTAAGACGATGCCAATTATGTCTCAATTAAAAATTAATTCAATATATAAAAATTATTAGACACCATGACCAAGTTGGGTTTATTGCAGAGATACAAGGCCAGCAAGATATTTTAAAATCAATTAATCCACAGTATTAATAAGCTAAAGAAAAAGACCATATGGGGCACCTGGGTGGCTCGGTCAGCTGAGCATCCAAATCTTGATTTTGGCTCAGGTCGTGATCTCAGGGTTGTGGGATCGAGCCCCACACCCAGCTCCACATTGGGCATGGAGCCTCCCTGAGGTTGTCTCTCTCTCTCTCTGCCCTTCTCCACCCTCCCCCACTCATGCACTCACTCTCTCTCTCTGTCTCTCTCTAAAAAATTTTTTAAAACACACACACACACCCCGACAGAAAATCCACAGCTTACAGTACACTTAATGGTAAAAAACTGAATGTTCTCTCCCTAAAATCAAGAGCAAAGCAAGGATGATTGCTCTCACCACCCTTATTCAACATAATGCTAGAAGTCCTGGCCAGTGCAATAAGGCAAGAGAAATAAATACAGGCATGAAGTTCAAGAAGAAAGAACAACTGTTCCTATGTACAAATGACATGATTTTCTACAAAGAGAAAAAAAAAATTTAAGATTTATTTATTTATTTATTTATTTATTTATTTGACAGAGACAGCAAGAGAGGGAACACAAGCAAGGGGAGTGTGAGAGGGAGAAGCAGGCTTCCTGCTGAGCAGGGAACCCAATGTGGGGCTCGATCCCAAGAGCCCGGAGAAAAAGTCTTTTAAAAACCTCCCAGAATTAATATGTGACTTTAGATAGGACACAGGCTACAAAATCAACATGCAAAAATCAATCATCTTTATGTATACTAACGACACATGGAAACTGAAATTAAACATACAATACCATTTACAATTGCTCCCCCAAAATGATATATCTACATATAAATCTAACAAAAGATATATAGGACTTCCATGCTGAAAGCCACAAAATGTGGGTGGAAGAAATCAAAGAAGATATAAATAAATGGAAATACATGTTGTGTACAAGGACTGAAAACTCAATAAGATGTCAGTTCTCCTGTAAATCGGTCTAGTGGTTTAATGCAATTCCTATCAAAACCTGGCAAGGTCTCTGCAGATACAGACAAAGTGACCCTAAAGTACTTGTGGGAGGCAAAGGAATTAGAATAGATGGAACAATTTTGAAAAAGAAAAAGAAGGTGGGAGGAATCCCTCTGACTGATCTCCAGACTTACTCTACAACTATCGTGACCGAGATCATGTGGCGTTGGTGGAAGGACAGGTGCATCGATCCCTGGAACAGAATAGACTATCCAGAAACAGGCCCCCACAATCACAGCCAACAGATTTTTGACAAAGGTGTGAAGCAAATCGATGAAGGCTAAACTTTTCAACAAATCGTGTTGAAACAACTCGATATCCATAGGCAAAAATAAACAAAGCTCCACCAAGCCTCATAGCTGATGCAAAAAATAAATAAATAAATAAATAACTCCAAAACAATACAAGGCTGAATTTTTTTTAGATTCTAAAATTCTAAAAATTCTAAAGAAGAGAACACAGAATAAAAGCTTTGGGACCTGGGGCTTGGTGAATTCTTGAACGTGACACAAATTGAACTTCACCAAAATTAAACACATTCAGTCCATGAAAGACCCGGGCAAAGGTTGAAAACACCAGCTACAGACTGGGACCCATGGAGAAGAGGAAGGTCTTGGTGGGTCAGAGGACAGAGGCAAGACCAGGAGCTGAGCAGGGAGAGGCCCCGGAGTGGTAGCAAGAGAGCCCTGAAGAAAAAGCCATTGCTGTCTCTTTGCCAGGCCTGAGCCCTGGGCCCTAATGTGTTTTACGGTCAAGAGAGCGGTTTCTGCCAGACTTGTCATCTTTGCTACAAGTGTTGGGAAGCTTTGATGTTGGTTCAAGGCGTCTCTTGGGAGCGCCTGTAAAAAACGTACCTGCGAAAGACGCAGTCTGTTACCAAGCACACGAGTCCTCCTATAAATTTTTAGATTGATGGGGGAAATTGTGGGGCAGGGTCTGGAGCTCACGACTCCAGCTCAGCTCCCCTGCTAGGGTGGGGTCTGCAAGGAATTCATGAGCCTCGGTGAGCCTCGGTTCCACCCAATGGAAGATACGGCGGTCGCTCTATCTCCCCCCACGTTGTTATGAGGACCCACAGGTGTCGAGAAGACAGTACAAACATGTCGTTATTCCCCCCAGGAGCAGAATACACATCACAACACTTAGGCAGGGCTCACCATGTGCCGGGTCCTTCTCCATGCACTCTACACACAGTAAGTCAGTGAATTTTCTCAAGCAAACCGTGACTAGCCCTAATTCCATTTTATAGATGGGCAGGTGGAGGCATAGAGAAGCTAAGCAAACTCACCAAGTTCACAAGGTCAGAAGTGTTGGAACCCCGGGGATCTGGCTCCGGAAGCCAGTCAGCTTTGAAAGCCACAGACCCAAGGCTCCTCCCTGCATACCTGAACCCAGACCCACGAGTACACATGAATGTTTTTACTGAAAGGCTGCCCCACGCTCAGGATGCGTTAAGGCAAGATGCACGTGGGGCATGCTGTGAGGACAATGAGGGTTAAGGGGCGCGAGTTTCCTCATCCTGAGGGCCCTAGAGAGCAGGAGGGGGTCCCGGGAGAGGTTTGCACCCGGGCAGAGGTCAAGGATGACAAAGACATGAAGAAGGGCGGGATCCACTGGGGGCCGCGGACTTTGGAAAGTGTCCCTGATGCCACCTTTGTTCCTGCAGCCCAGCTACAGCTGCCAGGTTACGGGGTGAGGCTAGTGAGGTGTGACAGTTCTCATCTGGTGGTGGAGACAGCCAGGATGTGTGAGGGGCAATCAGAGATGCTCATGGGAAAGTGGGTCTCAAAGCCCGTTTTGCTGGATTCCACAATGCACGTTTTCCCCCAGTTGACCCCCAGCCTCCCAGGGACTGTGCTCGGCTGTGGTGATTGCTAAAATGATGCCAACCCTCCCATCATACGACAGCGATGTGGTTGCAGATGTCTCTCCCCCTGCCACCGTGTGGATGCCTCTAGAAGGGGAACCGGCTTCCTGGCGGTGTGGGTGGACAGATACAGCCCCTGGCCCCAGGGGAGGGGCTGGGGAAATGTCTGCAGAGGAGCAGAAGGGGAGAAAGAGTGGCTAACGTGAGCGGTGCTGTGCTAGCTGGAAACCGGAGCCCTGGGCCATGATCAGAGGAGGAAGGTCAGTCCTGCTGCTGGGGTGCTCCCACCCCACTGCTCCCCCTGAATTTTCCACAGCAGCCTTTGAAGCCCAGCCAGCAGCCCCCTACTGCGTGCAGCCATCCCATCCGGAAGGTTGATTGCTTGCAGAGCTGTGTGCAGATCTGAGCGGCAGTGCAAACGTCTCCGCCACCGGACACCCGCAGCCAGCTGCCCGCGGATGCCGGCAGATGTTTCTGGTTTCCGTGCCAGTGGGAGCTTTTCAGGCTTTTTCTCGGTGCTCATCTGTGGCAACGAGCAGGATGATGAAAGCCGGCGAGAAACGGCCATCAAAACCCCCAGCTTCAGTCAGAGCTCTCGAGAGCAGGAGGGGGCAGATCACTGGGGATTTAGGGCAAGAAAGACAGCTGGAGGGCTTTTAAAAGCAGCCTATGGCCAAGCCGGCTTGGAACGGCCCATTGGTGAGCCCACGAAGCGATTCATTGTTGAGTCGGGGAATTTCCAAGCTGTCAGGGGCCCAGAGGTCATCTCGATAGCACACTGTCATGTTGCTAGTGGGGGCAATACTGAGACCTGGATGGAAAAAGAAGCTGATTTAAGTAGGATTGGTCCAGTCAATCTCTGAGAATTAGAGAAAGGCCCCCCCTCCAGGCAGACACAGCCCCATGCTAAGGGGCAAGGGTTGCTGAACAGAGAGCAAGCTAGACCTCAGCCCCGACTTGCCCACTGGGATGGGCAACTTTGTGCAGTCGACAACCTGGGCAACTGCACATGGTGACCCTGCCTCAAGGTCACAGAGTTCCCTGATGATGGAGGTAAGATCAGAGGCCACTGCTTTCTGCTTACTCCTCTGTAGCTGGTCGTGATGGAAAAGTAACTTCTACACACACCATTCATATGTGTTTGTGGGTCTGGGGATTACCTGGGTTCCAATCCTGGTTTTGCCACTTCTGACCTGTGTGAATTTGGCAAGTTTCCTTAGCTTCTCTATACCTTCACCTGCTCGTCTGTAAAATGGAATTAGGGCTAGTCACGGTTTGCTTGAGAAAATTCAGTGACTTACTGTGTGTAGAGTGCATAGAGAAGGACCCGGCACATGGTGAGCCCCGCCTAAGTGTTGCGATCCGTATTCTGCTCCTGGGGGTAATAACGACATGTTTGTACTGTCTTCTTGACACCTGTGGGTCCTCATAGCAACGTGGGGGGAGATGGAGCGACCCCCATATCTTCCATTGGGTGGAACCGAGGCTCACCGAGGCTCATGAATTCCTTGCAGACCCCACCCTAGCAGGGGAGCTGAGCTGGAGTCGTGAGCTCCAGACCCTGCCCCACAATTTCCCCCATCAATCTAAAAATTTATAGGAGGACTCGTGTGCTTGGTAACAGACTGCGTCTTTCGCAGGTACGTTTTTTACAGGCGCTCCCAAGAGACGCCTTGAACCAACATCAAAGCTTCCCAACACTTGTAGCAAAGATGACAAGTCTGGCAGAAACCGCTCTCTTGACCGTAAAACACATTAGGGCCCAGGGCTCAGGCCTGGCAAAGAGACAGCAATGGCTTTTTCTTCAGGGCTCTCTTGCTACCACTCCGGGGCCTCTCCCTGCTCAGCTCCTGGTCTTGCCTCTGTCCTCTGACCCACCAAGACCTTCCTCTTCTCCATGGGTCCCANCGACAGCAATGGCTTTGTCTTCAGGGCTCTCTTGCTACCTCCCGGTGCCTCTCCCTGCCCAGTCTTCTATTCCCTCCCCTGCTCTGGGTCCCAGAACGGGAGCATTGACTTCCCTGTTGCTATATCCATTCTCGAAGGGCTACAACATTCTCAGCCTCTCTGAATACCGGGTGGGGGGAAAGGAGCTCAGGGACCTGGCATGGGAACAGGCAGGCCCTTCTGAAGTCTGCAGGCCCTTCCCACCCCACCGCTTCGAGTCCTGCGGGCAGCCAGCCGCCCCCGCCCACCCCACCTACTGTGGGCTCCACCTGGCCCAGGCAGACAGAGCTCCAAGCCTCCTTCTCCCCGGCTGCACCTGCCAGCCTCCCTCTGCCGCCTTCGGAATTCTCAGGGCGCCTAAGAATGAACGCGTAGAAGGATGGAGGGCGATTCTGCAGGAAACCTACAAGGGCCCCTCTAAATGCTGATGAAGCCCCGGCTCCGCCACAGTGTCGAACTTCGATTTATCGTCATTTTAATGTCTTAGCAAGAGAAGGGCACCCTCGTCAAGCATTCCTGCAGCCTGTAAATGGAGAGAAATCGCTTCCCCTGTACCAGGGCAATGAAACTCCACTCTCTTTATCCGTAGTCCAAGAGGAAACCCTCCACGGAGGTTAAGAACATGAATACAGATTGAGTAAGGCTTTTTCATATCCTACTGAGCAAACCACTTCACAGCTGCTAACATGCCCAGATTTAAACAAACTCGCCTTCCATTAAGGAGCTGGCCAGACGGGGGGTGCCTGTGTGGCACAGCGGTTGAGCGTCTGCCTTCGGCTCAGGGCGTGATCCCGGCGTTATGGGATCGAGCCCCACATCAGGCTTCTCCACTGTGAGCCTGCTTCTTCCTCTCCCACTCCCCCTGCTTGTGTTCCCTCTCTCGCAGGCTGTCTCTCTCTCTGTCGAATAAATACATAAAATCTTTGAGAAAAAAAAAAAAAAGGAGCTGGCCAGACGGAGCAACAGGTGAGTGGAGGGGACGGAGGAAGGTCTTACTTCTGGGGGGCCCTGGCTGCCCAGCCAAGAGGAGCGTGGTTAGAGGGTAACCTTCAGTGCCCCGGTCCTGCCAGTTCTGCCGAGAACCAAGGTCACGCCCTTCCCAGGCAGCCTGTGCCCGGTGACCAAATGAGACAGAAATACAAAGGCTTAGCCATTCTGGCCCAACATGGGGCAGCTGTGAAGGTCAGCGCTTTCTCCGGAGCCCCCCAGCAGACTGTCCGGGGCTTCACTGGGTCTGTGCCACCTGTTCGACTTTCCTGCCACAAGTGTGACCCCCGGCAGACATCTTGCACCCCAGATTCCATCTCAGCAGCTGCTTCTGCACCATGAGACAGGTTGAGAAGGCCAAAAGGGAGCTTGGAGCCACAGTTGGCCCTGCCTGGCACAGGCCCGGGTACAGGAGATCGTGCAGGGAGTGGGGTGAGCCTGACCTGCCCAGGAAAGCCTGCCAACCTGCCCAAACTCGCATGACCCCAAGAAATACCCAAGATGCACAGGCCATCCCAGGGGGATAGAGAGGCAGTCTGGACCTCAGG
>NC_048227.1:10245474-10304055 GCF_002007445.2 Ailuropoda melanoleuca | reverse complement strand
CCATCTCAGCAGCTGCTTCTGCACCATGAGACAGGTTGAGAAGGCCAAAAGGGAGCTTGGAGCCACAGTTGGCCCTGCCTGGCACAGGCCCGGGTACAGGAGATCGTGCAGGGAGTGGGGTGAGCCTGACCTGCCCAGGAAAGCCTGCCAACCTGCCCAAACTCGCATGACCCCAAGAAATACCCAAGATGCACAGGCCATCCCAGGGGGATAGAGAGGCAGTCTGGACCTCAGGTGCCCTTGGCCACCCCCCATCGGATGTTGGGAGCGAGAAGAGGAAGATCACATCGGAACTGCAAGAAGAGGAGCCGGTTGGCAGAGAAAGGAAGTGGTCTCAGTTCTGACTATATTGATTCCAGCAGGATCCAGAGTTGGGGATGGCGGGAAGGGAGAAGCAAAAGTCTGGGAGGTGGGGGATAAAGGGGCCTGGAACACTGAGCAGCAACCTGTCCTAGAGATACGGATCTGGGAGGCTTTTGCATTGGGATGTGGTCAGTTGGGAGCATCTGAACGCACGAGCCCTGCAGGGAGCGCACAGTGTGACAGAAGGGGAGACACCAAGCCCAGGAATACGTTGGTCCCAACCATGAGGCTATAGGAATCCAGAGAAGAAAGACATTCCCATGGGTAGAGGTGGTCATCCAAGAGTCCACCCAAAGAACCGGAGGGGCAGGTAGGAGAAGACGCCACGTAGCCCATAACGGAGGAGGTGTGGCTAAGAGGTGAGCAAGAGAGTTCTGGGGATGGATGGTAGCACATCGTGGATGGATATAATATCGCCGAACCGGACAATGGCCATGATGATCAATTTCGTGTTTGTGTATTTGTACCACAGTAAAAAATTATGAAAGAACAATTAGCAATACACGGCATGCATGATACAATGAAACAAACACGGACTGAATGAGCTTTGGGATCTCAGAGGGGGAGGCCAGGAGGCTAAGAAAAACAGTACACATCAGAGTATCTTTTTAAATTCAAAATGCTGCACAGTTACGAGCTGCCCTTAGGACCTAGCTCTTCACGGTAACACAGATGAGCTCAGAAATACAGAACAGCTCGCTTCAAAATAGAGATTCAGGAACCCCAGGAAGGAACTTCCATCCTTTAAGTGGATTCAACTTTTCCCAACTCAAAGACATGAATAGAGTTCCAAGCCTAGCACAAGAATCTGCAATATTTGGCACTAATTAAAAATCTTAAGAATTGTATTTCCTATAAAGATAGGGAGGCAGGAAGTGTTTCCTTCCCTTCAAACAAAAATGCGCTCCCATAGTTATTGGGTAAGTGGTCCACTAGAAGGTGTTCTGGATAAGGAATAAGGTGCGGTGCCCTATAAAGCAAAGGGGTTTTGTGGTTGAATCCACCCACTGCTCTGTGTCCTTGGGCCCATAATCCCCAAGGCTTACACTTCACCCATAATATAAAGCCACAAAACCTTCCTTGCAAATGGTTATAAGGATGCAAGAAAAGGGCTTGCCCCAGTGCCTGCCAAGTGGCAGGTTCTAAGCAATCACATCGTTCCAATCTCTGCTTCTGTTGTCACATCTCCTTCTGTCCCTCTGCTTCCTGCTGTCCCATCAGCTCTGACTCTGACCCTCCTGCCATGCCTCTCATGAGGACCCTTGTGATCACATTGGGCTCATGTAAATAACCCAGAATAATCTCTTCGTCTTCAAATGCTTGACTTGATCACATCTGCGAAGTCCCTTTACCATGTAAGCAACATATTTGCAGGTTGTGGGTGTGAGGACATGAACATCTTTTGGCAGCGGGAGTGGGAGGGGAACACATTACTGGGCCTAGCACACCCACCTTCCTAAGTTGATTTTGTGCAACGGATGTGAATTGTTCGGTCCCCCTGTGTTCATCTTCCTACCAGAACTCAGTTTCCTTTTCGAGTGATTTCTATTTAGCAGCTGAACGCGTGATCTTGGCATTTCTAAATCCACTGGCCACTTTGGATTGAAGCCAGATCTTGGGGGTGTAACTCTCCAATCAAAGACAAAGGTCAGTAACTTTGATACTGGTGACTTTCCTCTCCCAGCTTCCAAGGAAGGGACAAATGTCAGCCTGACCGCCCTGCACGAGCCTCCCGGTCACACCAACGTGTGGGAGATTGCTTCCCACACTCAGCGCACACACATCACAGGGGGATCTTGTTAAAATGCAGATTCTGAGTAAGTAGGTGGAGAGGGGGTCCTGAGGCTCTGCGTTTCTAACAAGCCCGTGAGTGTTGTCTATGCTGTGGGTCCACAGACCACAAGGGGAGTATCGTGGTGCTGCCTTAGATCGCCTACCAGGAAGAGACTCCACACATGATACAAACACTTGCTACCTGATGCCTGGGGCAGGCTGGAGGGCAGATGTCACCTTCAGCCCCAATCACCACAGCGCTGATATGGTGACGCTTAGTGGGGCTTACTCCATCCTGTGTACAAGGGTCAGAGAGACAGACCCACTAAGCCAACTGTTCACAGCAGAAACAAAACACAAGTTACACCATCAGATCCCATGCCCCGCCCCACAACCTGTACCTTGACTCATCCTTTCCCTTCCGCCCCAGTGTGGCAGAGCTCAGACCCACTGAAACACACACACACATACACACGCACACACACACGCACACACCCTTGCCACATTCACTGAGTGCTACCTCGGCCTTGCTCTTGCTCCGTCAACTCACCAATCACCCATCTGGGCTCATGTTCCTCTCTTGCCTGCTCCGAGGCCCCATGGCCCCCCTGCGCCCATCAGGGCCCTCGGACAATTCCAGGTGTGGGCTCACAGGGCAGCAGCAAGCAAGACCATGACAAAAGAAGGGCTACAGCTAGCCTGTAGGGTGCCTTTGTGCAAATTAAGAACAGGTGCCCCTGGAGGCGGATGTGTTCCCTGCTGGGGCAGGTGGCATCCAGGTTCCCCTGCCCCCACCATTTGGCCGGGCACCTGCACTGGGGAATGAGGGAAAACAGAATCTCCTGGTCTTCAGCTCCTCCCATGCCTCCGTCCTTCAGAGGTTCCAGTCAGACCCCACCCCAAAATGCCATCTCCCAAAAGAAAAGGTAAGCTTTCAAGGAAGAGGTTAATCAAGCTTAAAATCTTAAAGCTCCAGACAGTCAAGGTTGCAAAAGTAAGAAGGAAAAAATTAAACTCTGGGCTTGAAGCCTACTCACCAGCACCAGAAAAAGAATTGCTTCTCCCAAGCCATAATCAACAAGGAACATGGAGCGAAAGAGAGACAGTCCACAAGTGCAGTGAGAGCTGCATAAATCCCCAGATAGGAGCTGGCCCGTTGGAAGGGTCCGAATCATTTATTGCCAAAGAATGAGAAAAACTCTTCCACTTTGGGAAATCAGCTTCTCCCCGGAACATCCTGCTGATGGGAACTCGGGGCAGCTAGGTTCCCAGGACAGGCACACCTACAGCTTTCTCCTTCCGCTTGGCAGCTCAGAGGACTCTCGTCCATCCCTATCTCCCCTGGGCCAATGTCCTGTTGGCCCATTTCCTTTGGCACCCTCAGAACCGCACTTCACGGTTACTGAGAGGACCAGGCTGGCACTGTGTGGAAAGAAGGGTGTGGACACTCAAGTCTCGTGTGCAGAAGAATGCATCGTTCCCAAGGTTCTGGCATGGAGAGTGTATTCGTCAGGGGAGGGCAGTTGATGCCGCGTGACAAATAATCTCAAAGTCTCAGTGACATAAAACAACCCATGTTTGTTCTCTTCCTTGCTATGTGTACACATGAGTTCGCTGGGGGATTTGCTCCATGTCCTACTCATTGTGGGATCCGGGCTGCTGGGGCAGCCAGCATGTCAAACGTTGCTGGTCACTGTGGTTGGGAAAAGCAGCAGACAGGACAGACACTGGAATTGGAGCTTCTTTCACTCACACTTCACTGGCCAGAACGATCACAGACAAACTTCACTCCAAATGGGAGGGGAAATACAGGCTTACACGTTCCCAGAGGAGAGAGCCTGTGCATTGAGAACCGCCCTAATGATTACCCCAGAGGAGGGAAAAAATGGGGGCACCCGTGTGGCTCAGTCGATTAAGCGTCTGCCTTCGGCTCAGGTCATGATCTCAGGGTCCTGGGATGGAGCCCCACCTCAGGCTCTCTGCTCCACGGGGAGTCTGCTTCTCCCTCCCCCTCTACCCCTCCCCCCTGCTCATTCTGTCTCTCTCTCTCTCTCAAATAAATACATAAAGTCTTAAAAAAAAAAAGGATGGGTGGGGGAAGGAGAGAGGGAAGGGAAACAGAGAGGAGAGGAGGGGAATGTCCAGTTGCCCAAGGCTAAGATGTCCCCCCACGAAAACTCCTGGATAATCGAGAACATGCTTGACTACTTTGATTTTGAGGGAAATCTGAACGTTTTACCTTTGTTCTGGCTCTGTTGGAAGGTGCTGGCCCAGGGTCCCCAAGAAGGCTCTGCTACCTCCCCCTCTAGAGGAGGGGGTCAGCCACCATGGGCTGCCGCCCAGATCATTCTGCCTGATTCACCTTGCCTGTCTGCTCCCTCGCTCTCCAGAGGCAGCGTTAGCCCACCGGATGTCTTTCTGGGAAACCTCATTCCACACCCTGGCAGCATGCTCGATTCCTCCTGCCACATCCTGGTGGCAGCCCTATAAATAAGGCCCGGATTCTTTATTGCTGGAGTCAGCAGAAGGCTTGCACACAGGATGTCCTCACTCATGCTGTAGGCCTATTTTCAAAAAACCTGTGCCTGGAGCTTCCTCTGAAGACGAACATGACAGGGAGGTCTCTCTTTGCAGCCAGGGCCCTCTCCCTTTGGGAAGTTCTCAGGCTGGCACAGAAGTCTGGAAATAGAAAAGAGTGTCAGTGACCTTGTCCACTTTCAGACAGAAGATATGTCGGCTGATGATTCATGGGGAATTCTCCAACAAGGCTTGCCTTGTCTCCTGGTGAGCCGGGCAGCAGCGTCCTTGCATAAGCCAGGCGCCGAGCTCTAGACCCTGACAAATTCACGCTTAACTCCCCACTTTTCTGGCCTGAGACCATCTTCCCACCTACTTCCAAAAAAGTAAGCAAAGTGTCAGTGAATTCTTCCTATATTCAAAGTCAAGGTCTCAGGAAAAGCAGGGTCCGATCCCCCCAGATTCTACTAATGGAGCAAGAAGTGGGCTTCACAGGCCAAGCAGAGCACAGAGCAGGAAGAGGAACGTGTGCGTGCAGGTGGCAGCAGGAGGCGAGGGTGGGACGAAGGTCTGTGAGCTGGAGGCAAGGTGTCCTCAAGGTCAGACGTCTATGGAGATATTGCTGGCATTCATCAGTTCACCGGTGGTCCTCCACTCCAGGTACATAGATCACTGGATTTTTCAATCCCTTAAAAAAAAAAAAAGAGCAGGCCGTGTTCTAGAAACAGGTAATAGCCAGTGAGTTGGGGAAGGAGTGATAGCTGCTGCTTTCAAGCTAAAACGTAGAAAAGGCAGCACAGTTACTGTGACCCTACATTTACCTCCCCTCTCTCCTCCCGTTGTTGGTTCATAAAAGAGGGCTCCCGTTGAGATGGAGTCACCAGATCAAAGGAGACTGGATCACTGAATCACCACGTGGAGGAGAGTTGACTCGAAGAGTCACAAAACCCTCAGTGAACGTGGCATGAGCAAGAACTAAGTCTTTGAGGGTTAAGCCACTGGGAGGGTGGTGTTGTTTGCTACCATGGAACGTAACCTAGTCTAACCTTGCCTGATACTGTCTTTTCAGGACTGACCGAGCCTCTTCCATGAGGTGGGCAGCTGGGAGTCAAGCCAGCCATCCACCCACAGAGTAGACTTGGCTCTGGATCTCATCTTCAGAATCAGAGACGAAGGCTGAACATGAAGAAAAATCTAGGCCAGAGAGACTTCGCTGTGTTTTCTTGCGACTTGGAGTGCACATCTTCACTGACACTCCTGGACACTGGGTGCGTCTGGTGTGGCATCTGAGATTAGATCTGGCTGTTCAGTAGAAACACGACAAAGTAGGGACAAACCAAGATTGTGGAATCTGGTCATCTTTCCTGTACTCCTCCTGCTGAGAGACACCTCTCTACCTGTCCCAACAGAGAAAAGTTTTATTTTTTATTTTTTTTAAAGATTTTATCTATTTATTTGACAGAGATAGAGACAGCCAGCGAGAGAGGGAACACAAGCAGGGAGAGTGGGAGAGGAAGAAGCAGGCTCATAGTGGAGGAGCCTGATGTGGGGCTCGATCCCATAACGCCAGGATCATGCCCTGAGCCGAAGGCAGACGCTTAACCGCTGTGCCACCCAGGTGCCCCCCAACAGAGAAAAGTTTTAAACTTCAGGTCACAATCTACTTACGGGTCCGAACATCAACTCAGTGCTCACATCCAGCATTGTACGGAATGGAGTGGAAAGGGCCAGGATTAGTATTCATGAAATTTTCCTCTGTTTCACGTGTACCTATATGTCCATGTGAGCATAGAGATATAAATGCAAAATCTGTTTCTTACACTCTGGATCACGGTCAATATAGTTCCAGGAAACAACCCACGTGTCCATTGACAGGTGAGTGGACAAACGAAATGTGGTATAGTCACTCAGTGGAAGGTTGTCCTGCAATAAAGAAGGAATAACCCACTGATATGCTTAATAATATGAGTTATTCTCAAAAATAGCACACTGAGCAAAAGAGCCCCAAAGAGTATTTACTGCATAATCCCCTTTATATGAAGCTGTTGAACGGGAAAACTAATTTACAGTGACAGAAAGCCAATCAGTGATTACATGGGGTGGAGGCGAGGTGTCAGCTGGTAGTAGAGTTGAACTGTGTCCCCCCAAAACTGGGAGACGTCCTACACCGAGTACCTCAGAATGTGACTGTATTTGGAGATTACCTCTGTGAAGAGGTAATCAAGTTCAAATGAGGTCATTAGATCACTAATCCAGTATAAATGATACCTCTATAAAAAGGGAAAATTTGGGGGCACCTGGGTGGCTCAGTCGTTAAGCGGCTGCCTTCAGCCCAGGGCATGATCTGGGATCGAGCCCCACATCAGGCTCCTCCACTGGGAGCCTGCTTCTTCCCCTCCCACTCCCCCTGCTTGTGTTCCCTCTCTCGCTGGCTGTGTCTCTCTCTATCAAATAAATAAATAAATAAATAATCTTTAAAAAGGGAGGGGAGGGGGGATTTGGACCCAGAACCACACATAGTGGGAAGACAAGGTGAGGATACCATTGACAAGCCAAGGAGAAGGGCCTGGAACAGACCCTTCCCTCAGAAAAAACCAACCTTAGGGGCGCCTGGGTGGCGCAGCGGTTGAGCATCTGCCTTCGGCTCAGGGCGTGATCCCGGCATTATGGGATCGAGCCCCACATCAGGCTCCTTTGCTATGAGCCTGCTTCTTCCTCTCCCACTCCCCCTGCTTGTGTTCCCTCTCTCGCTGGCTGTCTCTATCTCTGTCAAATAAATAAATAAAATCTTTAAAAAAAAAAAAAAGAAAAAGAAAAAACCAACCTTAGGGAAACTCGATCTTGACTTCCAGCCTCCAGGGCCGTCAGACGATATGTTGTTGAAGCCACTCAGTGCATGGTACTTGTTACAGCGTCTCCAGCGGACTCATACAGACTATAAAGAGGCGTGGGGCAACCTTAGAGGTGGTAGAAATGTTCTCTACCTGGGTTAGTGTCGTAGCTACATGAGTGTACGTATTTATCAAATCTCGCCAACCTGAATCCTTAAAATAGCTGCATTTTATTGTACTATCCATCATATCTCAATACAGCTGATTTTGGGGGTGCCTGGGTGGCTCAGTCGGTTGGGCGTCCAACTCTTAGTTTCAGCTCAGGTCATGATCTCAGGGTCCTGGGATCAAGCCCTGCATCAGGCTCTGTGCTCAGCGTGGAATCTGCGTGTCCCTCTCCCTCTGCTCCCCCCCCCACACCTCTCTCTTGCTCTCCAGAATAAATAATCTTTTTTTAAATACATACAAACATACATACATAATGCTGATTTTGAAAGTGTTTTAATAAAAGACTCAGGGGGGGCCACCTGGGTGACTCAGTCATTAAGCTTCTGCCTTTAGCTCAGGTCATGATCTCAGGGTCCTGGGATCGAGCCCTGCATCGGGCTCCCTGCTCAACAGGATGCCTGCTTCTCCCTCTCCCTCTGCCCCTGCTTTTGTTCCCTCTCTCGCTGGCTGTCTCTCTCTCTGTCAAATAAATAAATAAAATCTTTTTTAAAATAAATAAATAAATAGAAATAAAAGACTCAGGGCCCCTGAATCAGGTCACATGGAGAAGGAGGAGGAGCCCTCCCCCCAAAGCACTAGTCATCGAATCAAACACATCGACTACATCATCACCCGTAACCTTCACAGCGGCCCGTCAACAAGGGTGCTGTCTTTCTCACGCAGAGAGGCTCAGAAAGGTCGCTTGCCCCAAAACACACAAGCTGAGACCGGTAGAGCTGCCCCTTGCGCCCAGCCTGTCTGACTTTCCGCTGCCCTCAGGTCAACTCGAGGTTCAGGTGTTAGCGGGTTTGCTGCATTTTTATTTCTTCCCCAATGTCCTGGACACTCTCAGGATCCTATAAATACGGATAGCTGCTAGGCTTTCAGCTGTGCAGAGAAGCAGGCTTTTGACAGCCTTGCCTTCGCCATGATAAAGGACTTTATGAGACCAGGAATAAAACTGCCTGGAAGCAAGCTGCCGCCTGCCTCTGAGACACAGTTGTGATTCAGAAGAAGATGCCGCCATCCTCCCTTGAACTCCTTTTGTACGAGAAGGGGAAGAGGCCCTGCAGGAAGATTAACCAGAGAGACTACACTGAAGCATCGAGAACTAATGAAAAGAAGATGAAGGAAAGCCAGGATGTGGCAAGAAAAGGCCCACAGGAAGCCGGTCAGCGAGTTGGGTAAGGACTATCCCGCGGTGTTTGGTCTAGTTCAGGGATTTTCCGAAAGGACGTGCTTCCCTGAGCAGATTGGCAGCTTCCCTGATGAGTTTCAGCCCTGTCCGTCTCATACGAGAAGCTGTTGGCTCGCTCAGGGAGGGTTTGGGTACCAGCCTCTTGAGTGGGGTCCAGAATGTCTGGACGGAGTCCATAGCAAAGGCTACAAAAACCTGACAGGATTGCTAGCTCAGGGGTCACACAGAGAGAGGGAGGGGACCCCAGGGTCTGAGCCCAGCTGCCAAAGAGACTTGGAATCAGAAGAATCCAGGGGGCTTGGAATCAGAAGAAAACTCTGAACTGCAGTTCTCCTAGTTTGGGCCCCCAGAAGCAGAGCCTGAGACAAGGATTGAGACCGCAAGTAGCTTCTTGGGGAGGTGACCCTAGGAAACTCTGGTAGGAGACAGGGAAAACAACTAAGCCCCATCTTGTAGGGACCTCTGGGACACCATGTAGAACAGATATCTTGGAGTTTTTCCATCTGAGGGGTGAGGAAGCTGGGGCAGTTTCTCTCTGACCCCAACACCATTGGAGAGGGCTGCTAGAGTCATTCTCCAGAGCTTAGGGCCCATTGGGTCTGTCCAGAGAAAGCCTTCAGGAGAAGGAGCAATGCTGGCTATCATGAGTCTGGTAGGTAGAAGAAAAGGTAAGTGCCCAGGGGGTACAGTGGGGTGCTGTATCAGTCAGCTGGGGTGCCATGACAAAGTACGAATCTCCTCACAGTTCTGGGGGCTGAAGTCTGAGATCAAGGTGTGTCAGCAGGGTGGGGACCTTCTGAGACCTCTCGCCTTGGCTTATGAACGGCCCTCTTCTCCCTGTTCCTCTCATGGTTGTCCCTCTGCCCTTGTCTGTGTCCTAATGTCCCCTCCTTATAAGGACACCAGTCAGATTAAATTAGGGCCCACGCTAAGGATCTCATTTTAACTTAATTACCTCTTTAAAGACTCCATCTCCAAATACCATCACATTCTGAGATCCTGGGGGTTAAGGTTTCAACATATGACTTTTAAGGGGACACAATTCATCCCATAACAGGTGCCACCAACTTCTGTTACAATATTCCTCAGAGGGGCTAATAGAGATCGTAATTTACAAAGTCAAGGTCAATAGTCGTATATCAAATCATTATCTGATGCACCCAAAACTAATACGATGGTATATGTTAGTTACATCTCAGTCTAAAAAAAAAATCAATAAAGAACAAGAAAGTCCAAGTGAGCATCAGGTTTGAAAATGAGCAGCCATAGCAGAGAACATGCCACAAGGCATAATCCCAAGGGCAGCTCGGGGCTCGTGTCAGTTAGGAACGAGAGCTATGAAAGATGTCATAGTGTTGGAACGTTGCTTCGTGGGGTGCTAGCCCTGTGCCGTTGAGGCAAACAGCATCTATCGGCTCCTTGGGCTTCCACCACTACAAGGGGTGGGTCCCAGGCCCCCCCACTCCCCTGCACGGGCTTACCAGCTAGCAATCAAATAGGTCACTTGTGCTAATGAGCCAGTGGCATAGGTACAGTCCACAGAGGACCCGCCCTAGGGTCATGGCAGGCTTGGTTCAGATCTCCTCTCTGCCATCTGCTTGCTGTGGGACTGCAGGCAATTCCCTTCACCATCTCCGCCTCTGCGCCCTGATACATGACATGAGAGGAAGAAAATCTGCAGTGATCACAGCCCAGGGCCCCGGACACCCTCAGCATCAATGTATTCCATCTCACACACGGCCAGTGGGAGTTAAAAATAGTTTGACCCCTTTTCAAACCTGCTGGATGGTACCTGCTACAGCTAAAAACACTCCTACCCTATGACCCGGCGCCTCCACTCCTAGGTATGAACCCATCAAAAAGGACTGCATGTGTCCACAAGAAATTATATACCAACAGTAGTCACCATGACCGGAAATGGGAAACACCTGATATCCATCCACTGGAGAACAGGTGCATAAAGCAAGGCATAGTCATGCACCAGAATCCGAGCGCCCCCAGCAGCATGGGTCAATAGCACTGAGAGCTCCTTGCACCGATGTTGACATCCATCGAGAGAATGAAATTTTCAAGCCAAGGGTCCGGGCGTTATTCAACCCTCTATCCCAGCCCCCTGTGCGGAAAGGTGCCCAGCATATGGCTTTTTTGAATCAACAACTGCCTTCACGTGTGTGTCTATATCTACACCCTTCCGATAAGCAAGTGAGACAACTGCCATCTGCCACCGTGGCCCAGGTCCTGGGAAAGGACCACAAGCTGGCTCTGCAGCTGGTGAGCCAACAGGAGGAGTTTGTAATAAGCTCACCCCACACAGCCAGCCTGCGGCAGCTGGCAAACCCCCATCAAGCCTGCTCACCCTGGTGACTGCGGGGCCTTGGAGGGGCGCTTCTCCAGGGTGGGGGCGAGAAGGCTCCGTGCCCCTCCCCTGCTGCATTAGGTCCATGGCTCTCCAGGCTGTAATTCACCCCACAATCGCTGGAGGTTGAACCAGCTTGTAGCAGATTTGCTCAGGGATGGGAGTCATCCGACTGAACATCTGGAAGCCGACCCCGGGCGCGGTGGGCGCCGCTCTCAAGTCTGTGCTCAGCCTGTGTCGGGGCAGATGGCTTCGCAGGGGGAGCACTCATGAGAAAGCCCCGTGACTCCGCTCGTCCCCACGCCACTGGAGCATTGCACCGGGACCCCTCCTAATGCCCTTTTCCCACCTGGCCCCATGGCAATGTGACAGGAGCAGGACTTATTCATGAGTGGGATTTCTTCCACCTCCTCCCATCTCACCGCCTCTCCCTTACCCTGCTTAAAAAAAATAGTCTTTGGGGCGCCTGGGTGGCACAGTGGTTAAGTGTCTGCCTTTGGCTCAGGGCGTGATCCCGGCGTTATGGGATCGAGCCCCACATCAGGCTCTCTCGCTATGAGCCTGCCTCTTCCTCTCCCACTCCCCCTGCTTGTGTTCCCTCTCTCACTGGCTGTCTCTCTGTCAAATGAATAAATAAATAAAATCTTTAAAAAAAATAGTCTTTGTCAGCTGGCTCTGGGCTATTTGTGATGTCAAGCAAGAAGAAGCTAAATTGATCTACATAATGGAAAGCTGTGAGGACAGGGGCTGGGGTGGGGACACAAACAGCAGCCCCGAGGAAGGGGGAGCTGGGATCTGGCGGGTGATGGTTCTAGAACTGCCACTGGAAAACGGAAATGGGAGCAGGAAAGTGTGGCTAAGGATTATAAACTGGGACCTCACTGGTGTTCTTCGGACCCCTAAGCTGGAATTTCTTTTCATCACTCCCAAAGGGACCAGATTCTGCATAAAGCCTTAGTCATGGGAACCCCTGCTTCCAGATGGTTAGCAGGTGTCATGGGCTGATTGCCACACTAGACAGTGAGGTCCCATCCAACTGTGAACTAAGTCCCACCTGCTAGGTCCTTGAGGCGGGCCAGGGCAGGATGCTGTGTGCCTCTAACTGAGTTTAGGGGCGGTGCTCAAAGCCTCTCAGACAACCTGTCAAAGAAGCCCACCCAACCCCATTCCCCTCATAGGAGCCTACGGCCCCCTTAAGATGGTCAAATAAAAACAAATCTGGACTCAGTAAGGAAGACTTTTATCCAAAAGGATTATTGCGGGAGGGGGGAGAGACTACTGCAATAGGAGGAGAGGGACTTTTGCAAAAGGGAGCACGCTCTGACCACCGGGTCTGCAAGCTTCTCAGGAGTTGAGCAAAGAGAGTTTTCCTTTCATAGGAAGGTTAGGAAGAAGGTTCGAAAGAACGCTATGTGGGGAAGGGGCGAGGTGGTTGGATGGCAGACCGGAGAATGTTTGACCCCAAAGCCAGCCTCCACTCAGGAGGGGCTGTCTGTTGCCAAAGTTGAGGGGCCTGGGAGGAGAGAAGGTTAACCAAAGTGTGGCCAATAAGCTTTTTGTTCTGATCAGTTACTGGGGACAGCATTTCAGCTAATCATTTATTAGGGAGAAAATGGGAATTTGGAGGGTGTGGGTCTGGCCTTGTCGTGGGTAAACAATGCAGACATCTGTGCGTCTTCTCCAAGGCACAGGGAGAAGGGCACTTCTCTGCAGGAAGCCATTTTCCAGAACACGAGAGGATGAGGGGACCTTTTTAACCTGCAGGTAGAATTCAACATTGTCAGAATGTCCTTGAGCTTTTGAGCCCATGCTCTTTTCCTACAGGAGGCGGTGTTATGGAACCACCTAGGTCATGCCAGTGGAGGGACCCGCAGAAGGTTCTTGGCCAGTGAGCATCCGGGGAGCAAAGCTACAGCAGAGCCTGCTCCCCTGGCAGGGACAGCTGCACTCAGGACACATGTCCAGAGATGTTGCACATGGGCTGAGGAGGACAGATGGGCCCAGGTAGGAGGGAGGAGCTCCTCAGCCAGCCTTCGGCTTCCCAACGCCCGTCTCAGGCCGCTCTCCAACCCTCCACCCTGCTAGCGGGGTGACCTGCTCTCTCGGCTTCACTTCCCACCTCCTGGATGTCTTTCCCCCTTTTAGGACTCCTTGCAGAAACCTTAACAGCTTCTTCCATCCCACAGATGAGCCACATGAAGAAAGACCTAGCCTTGCTGTCAAAGCTTCACCAAAGCACAAGGGGGCAGGTTCTGGTGGTTGCATAGGGCCAATGTAGACTGCTCTCTGGTGGTCTTTCTGCACAGATAAATAGTCGAGGGACATCTGTGTGGCTCAGTCGGTTAAGCGTCTGCCTTTGGCTCAGGTCATGATCTCAGGGTCCCAGGATCGAGCCCTGCATCGGGCTCCCTGCTCAGCGGGGAGCCTGCTTCTCCTTCTGCCTGCCACTCCCCCTGCTTGTGCTCTCTCTTTCTGCATCAAATAAATAAATAAAACCTTTTTTAAAAATAAAATAAGTCTGGTATGAAATGTTGCAGCCCTATGACGAAAGGGAGGCTGTCTCTATGCCCCCATGCCCCTGTCCCTGCTCTCAGAGGAAGGAGATCAATGTCACTGCCGAGGCCGGCGTGTCCCCAGCGCTGGCAGGTACCACCTTGAGCTCGGCAGAGAGGGGGCTGTCCCACTGACAGCATCAGCTGTCGTGTGGCTGTTCCCAGCCGGGATGTCACCAAGAACAGAAGGAGACGGCAGGGGAGACCCCCAATAAGGGAGGAGTGTCGCATGGAGAATGATCTGAGCCCTTCTCTCTGCCTGTCCCCTCCTATTTACAGAGACACCCACAGGACCCCTTCACTTACTCTCTTGGCACACAAAAACAAGCATCTGAATCTGCGTTTGATACACTTCATTCATTCACTTATTCACTATGCATGAAGCCCACTGTTATGGGCCGAACTGTGTCCCCCACCCCAATTCACAGATTGAAGCCCTAGGACCCAGGACCTCAGAGTGTGACTGTATGGAGGGTCATCACAGAGGGGATTAAGTTAAAATGAGGCCCTAATTCAATCTGACTGGGGTCTTTATAAAAAGAGGAAATCTGGACATGCAAAAGGACCCCAAGGAGGCATGCACACAGAAGAGAGAAGTCAGGGGAGACACAGGAAGGACGTGGGGTCACCTGAGAGCCAAGGAAGAAGCCTCCAGAGGAATCAACCCTGCGGACACCTTGATCTCAGACTCCAGCCTCCAGGACTGTGAGAAAATCAATTTCTTGCTTAAGGCACCCGGTCCGGGGTCCTGCTGACGTCACAAGCACCACAGAGATCTCTCTGACCAGATGGGAGTCTTGCATTTATCCTTACTGTGGGAAAATCCACTTCACCATCCAGCCAGCACTGGCAATGCCATGCCCTTGGAGGTCAGCCAACGTGCCATGCCTGCGACACAGGGCAAGGACCAGGGAGATGACACTTTCCCTCAAGGTCCCCACCCTCGCCCCTGCCTTGGGCCACCTGGGACTTCTCAGAGGGAACAGACAGGCTGGTGTGTAGAGGACGGTGGGGCTGAGCGGGCATCGGCCCAGCCTCATCCAGTGAGACTGTCCTGGGCACGCTCCCCACACATCACGACATCCTCCAAGCCCACGGTCACTGTGAGGCATGTTGTCAGCACTCTGCGAGAGACAGAGTGGAGACTCCCAACCTTTTATTATTTGGAAGAGAAAAAAAAAAAAAGATGTGTAATTGACAAGTTACACGATTACGTAACATACAGAATAGTGCAGAGGTCAGCCCTCAGGAAGCTGGTGAGCGTAAGGCTTTCCACAATGACCCGGAACATCAGGCAGACGTGTGATCAAGGGACACTGGTCACTAGGGCAGGAGGGGAGCTGCAGGGTCTAAGAGAAGGGGAGCCTGGGTCCCTGATTTCCTGCGGGTCTCTGAGCAGCCCCCCTTTGCTTCTATTCCTCCATCCTTCACTGCTGGGAACACCTCGTCCAAAGTACCCCCTCAACCACTCTCCCCCAACCCCTGCTTCCTTTTTCTTGAGAGCACTAGCCCCGCCTGGCAGGACCATATACATTTCCTGCTCATCCTCCTGTTGTCTGTCACCCACAGAGAAGGTGAACTTCTTACGGTGATAACTTTGACCATCTTGTCCATTGGTGTATCACTACCACGTCCAATAATGCCCACCCAGGAGATAACTGTAGGATGATTGGATCATGTCTACAAACTACTATCAGCAGGTGCTCCGTGAGGTTAGATATCCTGGTGACAGTCATAGTGACCAAAATTCAGTGAAAGCTCAAGGGCCTGGGGTTGGGGGGTGTCCCCAGAGGATGGCGCCTTCCCTGCAGGTGGGTAAGGAGGAAATCTTCAAATCCCTCCCCAGGACTAGTCCAACTGAGGCCTCAAAGGAATCACTCCAAAGGTGTCCAGGCTCAAGACAAAAGAGTGACATTCGGGAACAAACTGAATCCTGAGAAGCTGAACTGGTAGAGAACACACCATGGGTTTGCCCAAATCTCGGGGTGATGAATCCCCAGGCTAGAACCATTTGTCCCCTGGGGCTGGGCCTTCACTGGCCACCACCTCTGGCCCAATAGCCCACCCTAGGCAGCTTGGCCTCTGCAGCTGACCTGCTGGGAAGTCACAGAGACTAGTGGAAAGGTCTCGAAATGGAGAGTCCAGGGGCCAGACTCTCACCCTGTCTTTGCCAAGTGTCCTAACACAGGCTCTGAAGTCCTGCCAATCACCAGCCATGGGCACCTGGGGATGTTTCCTTCTTGCTTTGGCCTCTGCGACATTCTGATCCCATGTGCAGCCCCGTCCCCCCACCTCTCCCCACAGTAAAATTTGCTTGGGTCCCTGCACCTTATAATTTCATTCTGCCCTCCTCTTTTTCTTCCATTCTTATTTTCCGTTTATCCTGACCCATTCTTCTCTTTATTCTTTATTTTAATGGGTGGTTTTCATTTTTTTAAATATTTTATTTATTTATTTGAGAGTGAGAGAGAGCACAAACAAGGGGGAGGGGCATAGGGAGAGGGAGAAGCCAATGCCCCACTGAGCAGGGAGCCCAACGTGGGACTCGATCCCAGGACCCCGAGATCATGACCTGAGCTGAAGGCAGACGCTTAACCTACTGAGCCACCCAGAAGCCCCTCGTTTTTGTTTTGTTAGCTGACTCAGATAATTTGGGAATGAGATGGAGCATAAGGAAACCGGTCAATAAGTAAGAGCTAATAGTAAGAGCCACCGTTCACTGGCCATTTGCTTAGAAATGACACTAAATTAAGCCCTTTCTCCTGGGTCGCTCACTTAAACTTCTCAAAGCCCGGTTACAACTCATGTAATGGAAGATCTACAATTAAATCCATTTTTTGTAGATCAGAAACCACAGAACAGCAGGACTATAGAATTTAACCAGGGTCGGCATGGTGCATGGCACCGCAAGTGAGATTGTTAGCATGACTACCGCAAGCGTATCTCAGATCGGGTTGCAGAAAACTCATTGAGCTATGGCCTGTTTTTCACACCAACATGTTTGCATTCTCTGAGCTATGGCCCTGCCCAGTCTCGCCTATGTGAAGCCCAGGGAGGTGCCATACCCCGAGCATTTATGGCCTCCTAGCTTCCATACACCACGCCCACCAGGGCCTCGACGCCGACCAAGCAGGTGCTGGATGGGATGGGGGCTACTGAGGAAGAGTGCGGCCCAGGCCTTCTGCACTTCCTACTGGAAGCGAGATGCTGCCATTCTGCTTGTCTCAGACACACAAAAGCCCATAAACCCTTAAAAAAAGTCAAGTGCTTTCCACGTGTCTGGGTTCAAGGGTCAACCTCCATTTTTCCCACAAAGCCAGACTCCCTTCCGTCCAAACTGAAGCTCCATCCATATGCAAATAATTGAATCTTCCAGGAGACTGTCCAAGGGGGCAGAGACCGAGTCTGTGGGCACCCTGGGCTTCCCCACACCTTCCCAGAAGGCCCACCGCCTCTATCTCACACGCACCTGTGCCCGTGCGTGTGTGCACACAGATAGCATATGTGAACACACACCACCCACGTACACTTTCCCCTCTGACTCCCTCCCTGGAGCAGAACCATCGGTCCACAAAGTGTCTGGAGAGGTCAAGATACTGAGTGGTCCGTCAAAAATCCCATGGTGAGGGGCACCTGGGTGGCACAGCGGTTAAGCGTCTGCCTTCGGCTCAGGGCGTGATCCCGGCGTTGTGGGATCGAGCCCCACATCAGGCTCTTCCGCCATGAGCCTGCTTCTTCCTTTCCCGCTCCCCCTGCTTGTGTTCCCTCTCTCGCTGGCTGTCTCTATCTCTGTCAAATAAATAATAAAAAATCTTTAAAAAAAAAAAAAATCCCATGGTGAGCCCAGGCCATATGGAAATCAGACTGAGTCCTAGAAGACATGTGGGGAGAAAATACACGCGGGTCATGTCTACACGGTACCAGAAACTGCTCTCACTGGTACATGGAATCCTTAGCTGAAAATAGATCAGAAAATAAAAATGCAGGGCGGAAGAGTGTTCCAGATACGCTCCAATCCCTTCCGGCTGGTGCTCAGATGTGAGTCGCAGACAAGCCAGCAGGGAAGTGGGGCTCCGGTCCTCGGGTGTGGACTGTGGGGCTGGATCAGAGCTACGGGGGCCTCTGCTCTCCTCCGGACAGCCGGCTCCTGTTACAGGTGACAACGCTGAGTCTCAGAGGCCCAGCGTCCACTGTCTGCCAGCTTGACGTAGGCAGCCCAGTCGGGAGACTCCCCAAACCCAGGATCTCCAGTCCTCTGAGGACTTCTGGAAGCTTTTTTCAGGCTGAGGGACCCTCGGTGCCCTCCTCACTCTTCTCCTTCCCAGTCTACTCGGGCCTGACAGCCACATGGGAGCAGAGCAGAGCCCTGGAGAGGACCGTTTGCTCCCATCTCAAGGCCTCAGTCTCCCATCTGTACAATGGGAGGGTTACATCGGCTCCCTCCTGGCTCTGCTGCTCCCTGACCCTATTCCACCCCACGGAGCCGGCAAAACTGTGACACTCAGGAAGTCCGCCCTCTGCTGCCTTTATGTCCCCCCTTCTCAGGACCTGCTTCTCGATCTTGCTCCCACCCCACAGAAAAGCCCAAAGCTCTAGTACTATCCCAGCTTCCTGGTCTTGGAGAAAAGTCCATTAGGAACAATAGCTCACAGAGCCCAACAGCCTGGCAGGAAATGGTCAAGCCCAACCCTAAAACCAGACCACCTGACTCCCGGCTCAGCGCCCTCCCCAGGTCACCTCCGCTGCCTCTAGGACGGGTCCTGTCTGGGCTGAGATGGCCCCACACTCACCGTGCCCCCATCTCGGCCTCCTAGGACCAGGCGTCTGGCACACACACGTGTTCCAGAAGGTTCGCTAAATGCCGATAACAAGCCTTTGTGGGAGACGCCCATGGAGCACTGACTCTGCTAACTCTCGTCCAACCCTTGGTGCCGTGCCTGTCCCCGCGGGACCCTTGCTGCGTGAACTTAGACCACCTGCCGGGGAACCATCTAGTGTCTCGGCTCACAGCACCGTGCTCCTCTCCACTCCCAACGGGGGCTGCCCTGTCGCCACGTGGTATAAGACCCTCCAGGCCTGGAACCTCCCCAGGTCCATGCAGGGGCCTCCAGGAAGGAGGGTAATTAACACCCAGGGGGGCAACACCGACCAACAGGAGGCTGGAGCCATTGGGCACCTTTTGCCCCTTCCTCTCCCAAGGGCTGTCCTCAGAAACAAACGCTGACAGCCTCGGGACACCTGTCCCCTCCACCCACCCTGCCCAGCCCCCACCGAGAACAGGCAGCAGCCACGCTGCCCCCCNNAGCACCCACAGAGAAGACGGAACAACCAGCCGTCCCCCCCCCCCCCCCGCAGCAGCTGACTCAGCAGCTTCTCCAACAGGCTGTGCCTCCCCTCCCCCCTGCCTCACTGCCGTGTCCCTCTCTCACTCCCTGGGAGCCCCCTCCCCAAAGCTGGAGCAAGCTCTGCTCTCCCAGGAGCCCAGACTAAGACCGTCGGTTGACTCCCGTGTCTCCTCTGCCCTCAAGGGCTCTCTGGGGCTGGCAGGCCCAGGGGAGAGCTGACACACGGAGAAATGGCCACAAGGAGGCTGGGGACACCAAGTTCATCTCTTCCTGCTAGAATTTCCACCTGAGTAACAAAGCCAAGGGGACCCAGCTGGGCAGGTGGAGGCTGGGAGCAGAGAGGCTTCTCCAGACCCTGGGTGGGCGCACCCCTACCTGCCTGCCCCTCCAAGCTCCAACCGGGGGCTGCGAGTTAGGGCCCACGACAGCCCATGGCATCACTCATGCAGGCTCATCTTCCCAAGGATGATGACATCACTTAGAAGAAATGTCTTTGGGATAAGGGACAGCTAAGGGAGCGGAGCGCAGACTCTGGGCCCCAATTTTTCCATCTATAAAATGGGTACATGGTACACAGTAGTCATAACTTCCCGTTCCAAGTTAAAAATGAGATGATACATGAAGTATTTAGCCCCGGACCTGGTATCTAGCAAGAGCTCAATAAATAGTAATCCTTATTATTTGCCTGTTCTTCCCAGGGCACACACGTGTGCAAACACACACACATGCATGAATCAGATTGTGCATCCTTGTGAGACTAAAGTCCCCACTGTCTCTCACAAGCCATCTCTCTGCCTTCACGAGGGGCTACGTACTCCCCCATTAACTGTACTTCAGCCCTGCTGGCCTTTAGACACACCAGGCTCACTCCCACCCCAGGGCCTTTGCACTTGCTTTCTGGTTGTGTTTCCCCCAGAGGGATGGCCAGCTTCTCATCCACCTGGTCTCCCTGGCAGAGCCTACCCTCCCCTCTCCCCCCACGCCCCGTCTAGCCGAGCACCTGCCTCTGCGCCACCCCCCCCCCAGAGCATCATCTTCAGTTCATTTCCCTGAGCAGCTCCGTCATCTGAAACATGCTTGTTCCCTAATGCTTGCCTCCCACTTGGCTATAAACTTCCTGTGAGCTGATCACGTGTCTGGCTTGCTTACTGCCATGTCCCCCACACCTAGTACGGTGCCTGGCGCACAGTAGGCCCACCATAAACATGGCTGAGCACACAGCCAGACACGGTGATGCTGGGCTGATAGGGCAGACAGATGGGGAGCCTTTCTAGAACAGAGAAGAAGAGACACCACCTCCCATTCTACCCCTCTGAGCTGATCTGCTGGAGAGGAAGATGGTGAAGGGGAGGGAGACACGAGGGGAAATGGGAAGGGTCTGGGTCTTCAATGTCTGCCCCCAACACACACACACACACACTGGAATCAGGCCCCCCGAGCGGAGCCCTTCATGATGAAGTTAGGCACTGGGGACAAGGGCTCTGGAGGGGCCATCTCAGCCCCAAGAAGGAGGATATAGACCCAAAAAAAAACACTGACACCCCCACCCCGCCCACCCCGTCCACACTGCACAGCAACGCCCATATAAATCACTTATTCTTTCGACTGTGGATGTGCCAGAAAGATCTTCGCCTTCCAAAGCTCCTGTTCCCAGCTGAGGCCTGAGATGTCCCCCTGGCCCTCCAAGCTTCGGGGTCCCGAATGATCACCTGTCCACCGACGATGGTGAGCTAGGCCTGGAGCTGCGCCCGCACCACACCCCGCATCCTGCTGGTAGGGACACAACCAAGAGCTGTGGTGCTGGCCCCCCAGACCACCAGCCCCACCAGGGCCAGGCCTGCAGTGACGGATGTGGCCGAGGGCAGCGCCCAGCACTGGGAGAGCAGAGCCCTCCCTCCCAACCCACTGTGAAAGCACCCCAGCTGCAGATGGGCTTGGGAGCCTGAGCCCACGGTGCCTGCAAACCTTTTCCATGAATCAAGAGAGACACCTGGTGGCTGTCATGAGCGCCCCTGCCCCCTGCTCAGCCTGGCCTTCTGGGCCCAGCTGCCCCGGCCCAGCCCTCCTTGCAGGGGCCGGCTGTGTTCCCCAAGGGCTTCAGAAGCCCTGCTGTGCCGGTGGGCGATCTCAGCTCTGAAACCCAACCCCTGGGGAGCCCTGGGGTCTTCAGGCTGAGATGGTGGTCTTGTTCCGGAGGGAATCTCACTAGCAGAAGAAGGCAAATACATTTCTTACTAGTACAATCTCCCCCCCAGCAGGAGCCCCTCAGAAGCCTTGCCCTGGGTCCAGGAGGCCCTGCCCACCCCCCCAACTCCCCACAGCCTCCCCAGCTCCCCTCCCCCAGAAATGGGTCTCCCGTTCGTGGGACTCCAGGTTGGGATAAGGTAGGTACTTGGTTCTTCGTCTTTGACTGGACCAGAACCTTCTGGACTTTCTCCCAGCATGGTCTGACGTGGTGAATTAAATTTTTTTCAATGAATGAAGACTTTTAATGTATGGATGCAAATGGTGGGTTCTGCAGAAGATTTATGGGTTTTTTTTTAATTGTGGCAAAATACACATAACATGAAATGCACCCCATTCACCATTTTTTAGTGCAGAATCCAGGGGTTTTAAGTACATTCGCGTTGCTGTGCAGCCTTCCCCACCATCCGTCTCCAGAACGTTCTCGTCTGCCCCAACAGAAACTCCATCCCCATTAAACGCTCACTCCCCGTGCCCTCCCCCAACCCCTGCAACCCCCCCCTCCAATTCTCTAAGAATTGGACCGGTGAAACCGTGAATTAAGCTGCATCTATTTTATGTTTCTTTTGCCTGCCCCTGCGGTGCAATGGGACTTCTCTGGTCCCTGCGTGAGGAGACATTCTGGCACCGCCTGACGCAGGAGGAGGGTGGATACACCGGGAGTTCGTTTGTTCCTGCATTTCCCGAACATTTTCAGAACCTCTGCAGAGTGGGCTGGGGTATCTGGTGCTGGAGACAAGTCTGGGGAGAGCACAGCCATGCCCTCTCGGAGCTGACCCTGCAGCTGGAGAGGAAAACGTTAACCCGTCACGAGGAAAACATTAACCCGTCACAATGCAAACATTTACCTGTTTTTACAACTGTGATGTTGTTCTTTGACAACACTCAGGGAGCTTAGGAGGGCAGGTGCATCTGGTCGGGACATCAAAGAGGCTTCCCGGAGGAAGTGTCGGTCAACTGAGCCTCCCGAGAGAGGAAGAGTATCAGATGAAAGAGGAAGAGCAGAGGAAGCGAGAGGTATTGGCTTCTTGCTGCGGCTGTAACCAGTACCCACCAGGGCAGTGGCTGAAAACGAGACAGACCTGTCCCTTCTCTGGTTCTGGAGGTCAGAGGTCTACCATCGAGAGATAAGCAGGACTGGCTCCTTCTGGAGGCTCTAGAGGAGACCCCACTTCCTTGGCTTGGCCAGCTTCTAGAAGCCACCTCTGTTCCTTGGCTCCCTCTGCAAAGCCAGTTCACTGTGGCATCTTCCCCTCTCCTCTCTTCCTCTCTTCCATTTCCATCGTCACATCTCTTGCTCTGTCTCAAATAATCCTGTCTCCTTCCTTCCTTTATAAGGACCCTTGTGGCCACGTGGAGCCCACCTGAATAACCCAAGATGGTAACTCCATCTCAAGGTCCTTACCGTAATCACCCACAATGTCCCCTCCTCTGTACAAGCTACCGTATCCACAGCTTCTAGGTCAGGACAAGGACATCCAGGCAGACCGTTATTCTGCCTTCTGAAGGAGGTAATGGGACCAGAGTCGGGAATCTCCTGTTTCAAGGGGGAAAAAGATTTGTGTGGGTGGCTTCTGTGCCCCCAGGGAATGTGATAGCCACCATAGTGCAGGGCTCGTGCTGCCCATTTATTAAGCATCTGATCTCAGCTGTTATGTCGCATTTAATCCCCCCATGACCTCATGAAATGAGCAGAGCAATGGACACCGAGAAGCCCCACAGAGCCCAGCAAGGGTGCCTTTAGTACCCTGCCTGCCCCACGGCAAGACCTCAGCAGACGGCGGTGGTGATGGGAATGCGTGCAGCTGTGCTGGTCCCCCGTCATAGGGGCGCCCCCCTCCTTCAATCCGTTAGCCCCCCATGCAGCAGTGGGATACACCATCCCCACCCCGACCACTCACCAGTTTCCTCCCCCTACAGCCCAGCCCACTCCTGAGCCTCCAGCCTTGGGCTTCCCAGCCAGTCCTCCCAAAACAGCACCAGCTTCCACTGGAATGTATGGAAATGCACAGAATTCCGGACTAGCATCCTGGACCTGCTGAGTCAGAAACGCTGGCCATGGACCCGCCCTCCAGGCCCAAACAAGCTCTCTGCGTGACTCTGTTGCCTTTCAAAGGTGAAGGTGCCTCCTCTGCGAGCCCCGGCTTACCCTCCCGACTGGGAGCTCAGCTGGGCTCGTTCAGGACTGGCCCCAGGAAGACCCTCACCACCGCACCCCATGGGGACCCTGCACAAGCTTCATGGGGGGCAGCGACATCCCCCATCTTCTCTCTGGCCTGGAAGCAGGAGCGAGACCTGACCCAGCGCTCTCCCCATCACTGTGCCTGTGTGAATGTGGACATAGGTGTGCGCACATGCGTGTACGCGTGTATGCATGCACATCTCTCCACCCTCCCCGCTCCCGAGCTCCAAACTCCCCTGGAGCAGGGACGGAGTCGTAGCAGTGGATTCAAGAGACAGAGAACAGATGCTAGCCGACCAGATGTTAAGTACAGGCGACTCCCTCTATGCGACTTCCTGAACCACTAAGGGGATTCCAGGCTCGCTCTAGGGATGGAGAAGGGCCACTGACCTTACTCACGACCGCGATGGCACCTTCCTCGGTGGCTTTGGAGGACACGGCACAGCTGATGGGCAAAGAGAAGGGCTTCATCTGTCCTCGGGGCTGGGGTCCCTGGGCACCATCCCGCACAGGTGCCGCGATGCTGCTCTCTGCGTGAACTGCCCAAGCAGAGAGCCAGTCTGGTTTCTTCGATAATTTCAAACCGTGCTCCATGCAGCCCGAGAGTGCCCACAGAAGAGAGGGGAGGCAAGGGCCACAGACGGGGTGGGCTCCAACCCCCAGCCACCCAGGCTTTGCTTCCTCCCCAGCATCTCTGTGTCCCTAGAAATGGTTTAAGAACGAGAAGGAGCGCCCCGTCGCAGAGGGGCAACAAATGTGAAGCAGCCTCATTCATTCGTGTGATGGGAACCTCGCTTGCCGCCCTAGCCACACTCTGTGGAATAACATGCCCTCTCCACCCGTCCAGGACTTCTCAGAAGATCCCAGCATCTTCCAGGCACTCTGGTTACTGCGGTCCAGTCCTGTCACGTAGCAATGTTAACGCTCGTCTTTTCTTCTTCCTCGGCTGTGCATCAGGCTTCCACCCACGGGTCTTGAAGTGGGGTCAGAGGGTGGTCTTCTGGGCCCTTCCAGGACCCTGGCCCCTCTGCTGTGTTTGGGGTGGGGAGCACAGACAGCGTGAAGGAGGAGGGCTTGCCTTGCTAACGAGCAGCCCACTGTGGGTGGGTCCCGCTCAGATCTGCACCTAGTCTGCTGCGGGGGGTCCCTGCAAAGAGGGTGCAGATGTCGGTCAGGATTAGGGATGACCTGGATGGGCCACAAGAGGCACCTCGGAGACCTCCCCTGGCCGAGGCATGCCCCGCTCACGTCGCAGGCTGATGGGTGTGGGCTGTCCTCCTCTGACTGTCCGTTCAGATGTTGATCCAGCAGAAGGAAAGAAAGACACAGCAGGGTCACCAGCTGCACATTGCCTTCGCCCACAGGTGCTGAGTCACTTGGCCAGAGCTGGTCAATGGCCCCAGTTAAGCTTAAAGGGAGTGCTGGCACCAGCTCACTGTTGAGTGAGGACTAACTGCCTTTCCCCAGCGTGCAAATGCATAAAACTTCACACAGCCTCCTCCACCCCAAGGGACCCACTGAGACAGGAAACCCCAGTGGGCTATGCTCCCAGCCCCTTTCTGGGTGTGGTGGCCATTCATCTGGCGGCCCTCACATACCCAGGGTCCGATTTCTCCCCCACCTTCTCCCCGCGGAGCCACAGAATCCTTGGGGTCTCCTCCCAGAGGCACAGAGAACTGGGGGAGGTGTCTCACACCTGCCGAATTCTCTAGGCCTCAAACAGAGCACAGTTGCAAACCCACCAGCCTGTTGCAAGCCAATCTGATGGCAGGGGCGGGAGCGCATGAGCAGACCCACAGCTTAGCAAGGGCGGGAGCAGGGAGTGTGCCCCGCCCCCCCCCATCCTGCCACCATTCGAAACATCCTCCAGTGATTTTTTTCTTGTTCTCTCATTTGCTCTGGAGACAGGGGAGGGAAATGCCACAGGGAGACGCTGGAAAAAGCCCTTTACCTCGAATTAGACTCCTTCCCCTCCACCATCAGAGGCCATAGACCCAAGGAGGGGTGGAAAGCAAAGACAATGTACCTTGGAGATATCGCAGGTTCAATTCCAGACCACTTCACTGAAGCGAATATCGCAATAAAACAGGCCAAAAGCATTTTTTTATTTCCCAGTGCCTCTAGAAGTTATGTTTCCACTATACTATACTCCATTAAGTATGCAATAGCATTACACCTAAAAAAAACAATGGACGCATCTTAATTTTTTATATATTTTATTAGTAAAAAACTGCTAACCATCATCTGAGCTTTTACGGACTCGTAATCACTGATCACAAATCACCATAATTAATATAATAATGAAAAAATTTGAAATATTGCGAGCATTGTCAAAATGGGACACAGAGACACCAAGCAAGCAAATGCTGTTGGGAAAACGGTGCAGGAAGACTTGCTGGACGCAGGGCTGGAAACCGTCAAGCTGGAAAAAACACAGTATCTGCAATGTTTCATGGCGTGAGCATGCCCAAACGAGGTATGCCTACACTATCTGGCTCCAAGGGGGCGGGGGGCCCCAGAATTGGCAGTTCCCCGTGCCAGTTTTCCCAGTCAAAACAATTGGGAAAAAATCCCCTCGCTACCCTGTTCTACCAAAGCCCTCCCTAGGAGACACCACCAGAATGACACTCTGGGATTAGCGGTCATGGTCACACAACCTGGTGAATATACGCTTTAAAAGGGTGTGCTTATGGTATGTGAATTCTATCTCAGTGCTTTCAACGTGAGTGGGGAAAGATGTCACCAGAAGAAAGGATTCTAAGGCTGAAAAGAGCTTAAAGCCACCAGGCAGGCTGCGGTCTAGACCCCGCCACCGGGACCGCCCAGGTGCAGTGGCCACCGGGGTTCCCCGGGTTATTAATAGGGCACCACTGCCACCTAGTGTTCATAGGGGTGAACAGCAAGAAAATGAGGTCGTTGGAGGGAAAGTGGCAGACGGTTGAGGGAACGGAAGGCAGAAGAGGGGATCCGGGTAGCCCACACCCTTTCCCCACCCCCCCAAAACGTTCTCACCTTCTTTCCTCCTAGAGCTACACCCCAGCAGGGTGCAGAGGCTCAAAATAGCCACTACCTGATTCTTGGGCAGGTGCATAAGTAAAACTTGGTGAGTACAATTCGAACCCACTTCCTTGTGATTATACTAACAAAATGGGGGCAGCTCTAGGCCCAGAGATCTCCTGGACCTGCTGTGAGCCTCTGGACCCCTTACTGCTTCTAGAAGTTTCTATGGTCGTATCAACTGAAAATGAAGGGGGAGGACCCATCAGGAGTTGCACACTTAGTGCCGACCTGGCCAGGTGGGCTCCCCCGGTGAGGAGGGTAGGCCAGGTGAGGCACTGTCTGCGGTACCAATGGACCACCTCCAGCAGGATCCCCAGCCCAGGGGGCCAAAACATAGCTATCTGTTCATGAGAAGAGCCAGAAATTGAGACAATATGTGAAATCATTCAGGTTTTTCTTTGTCCCTGGTTTCATGTTTTTCAAAGACTATGACCAGAAGATCCATCCCTTATGAGTTATTCCTGCCAGAAAGGCATAACCTGCTTGGAAAACATCGGACAAACCCAAACTATGGGTCATTCTACAAAACAACCGGCTTCTGCTTTTCAAAAATATCGAGATGAAAAAAGACAAAAGAAAAACAGGGTAACTATTGCGGATTAAAGGCAAATAGAAACAGAACAACTAAACTCAGTGCATGGTCTTGGATTAAATGCTAGATCAGGCGAGGGAGAAAAAAAGATTGCCAGAAAGGACAGTTTGGGGGGAAATTGCCAAAACATAACATGTCTGTTAAAGATTAGATAACGGTATTGTATCAAAGTTGACTACACTTTGAGAGAGAACATCTTTATTCTTATGAAATACACGCTGACGTATTTAGGGGTGGAGGGCATAATGTCCACAACTAACCCTCAACTGGTTAAGGAAAAAAATATGTACATACTGAAAGCAAACTGTGGCAAAATGTTAATAGTCCGTCTATACTACTGATGCAATATTGTTCTTTATGCTATCGTCCTATGCTGTTGTTATACTGCTGTTTATACTGTCGTTGCAACAATAAGTTGGAAATTTTTTCCATTTTTTTAAAGATTTATTTATTTATTTGAGAGAGAGAGAGGAAGAGAGAGGGTGAGAGACAGGGCATGAGTCGGGGGAGCAGCAAAGGAAGAGGGAGAGGGAATCTCAAGCAGGCTCCTTGATGAGCGTGGAGTCCGACACGGGGCTCGATCTCACAACGCCGAGATCATAACCGAACTCAAGAGTCAGACGCTTAACCGACTGAGCCACCCAGGTGCCCCAACTTTTTTTTTTTAAATAGAAACATCCAGCCCAGGGACCACCAGTTTCCACACTCAGGGTTAGGTGCCCTCCCAGGGGCTTGTGGGTCCGACGTGGTGTGGAACAGGCCAGGCTGGCCAAGCCGGGGTGCAGGAGAAGCCCCGGGCTCTGGCTCATCTCACCTCTTTCTCTGCTCCTCGCTGTCCCTTCCCCTCAGTCAGTGGGAGGGTGACCTCCTCCTGTCCTTCCTGATTCACAGGCAGGTCCGAGGTGCTGTGCTGCACAGGGAACAGTCCCAGGCCACGATCAGGTGTAGTCCCAGCAATGCCTCCGAGTTCCCAGGCGACCTTGAGTGAGTCCCAGTTTCACTGCTGGTCAGAGGGGGCAGCAGGCAGAACAAGGTGTCATCCAGGGATGGGGGGCAGGGCCTGAGCAGAGAAGCCCTAGGACAGTCCCTTGACCCTCGGAGTCACCCTGTCGGGGGGCAGGAGTGTGGGGACGAGGGGAGGAAGGAAGGCACACACCCCTGTCTCCATCACATCAAAGTCGGCATTACTGGTACTGTAGCTGTTTTGCGTCCTTATAAGGTGGGAGATGGGGGACAAGAGCTAATAAATCCTGATGGCAGGGTGGCAATGCCAGTGGAAAGCGGGGCGGGGGGAGACAGGTGCCTTGGCTATCCCCTCAGGGTGTGCCAGTCAGAAGGGAAAGCCAATCGAAGCATCCACCTTACTCCCTCCCCAATCATCTCCATATGGGCAGTCGCCCCAAATCTCCTTGACTTCCCAACAAACCTACAGGCTCAACTCCATGGGTTTCCTTTGGCCACATTTGAGTTTCGAAGGCACCTGAACTTGACCGAGTCTTCACACGCCGCGCCCAGCTGCTGTCTCACGCTTCCTACTGCTGCTGAGGCCCCGGGACCGGGGGTCCTTGCACTGCAGAGGTTGGTACCCAGAGCTAGAAACCAGGTCTGCCCGAGAGCCTCTCCCTCCCGCCACCCCAAAGCCGATCAGTCTCTCAATTATGGAATCATGACCTGAAGCCGAAGGCAGTTGCTTAACCGACTGAGCCGCCCAGGCACCCTGAAACCATAAAAGACCCTTAAGGATAGAGAACAAACAGAGGGTTGATGGAGGGAGGTGAGTCGTAGGAGGGGGGACGGGGGGTTGGGCATTAAGGAGGGAGCTTGATATGATGAGCGCTGGGTGTTCTATGTAAGTGATGAATCACTGAGTTCTACTCCAAAAACCAATATTGCCCTGCAAGTTAAAGTGATAGTGCCCTGCATAGTAACTAACTAGAATTTTTTTTTTTAATTTGGAAGAAAAAGAAACAGAAAGGTTCAACACTGCCCTAAGGCACAGACTCAGTGCTTCGTACAAGGGAAGAACATCCCAGAAACTCTATTTGTATGTATTTTACGTCTCACTCCTTGTTAATTGCTTTTGGGGGCGTTTTCTGTTGAGGATGCGTGTATGTCACTTGCAAATATCAAACATACATGTCTTGGGGCGGTGATGGAGTCAGGTGTCAAGCTCCAGACTGTTGGGCCCTCAAATCAGCACGTCCTCCCCACTAATAGGCTGCCAGGGAAAAAGTGGAAATGTCAGGAACAAAGCAAATGGTTAATGGATTCAGATAATGCCCATTATGAAGGGAGGCATCCCAGCTGCGAGGCAGGGGTCTCAGGTCACTGGGGGCTCAGCCTGCGCCTCTGACCTCCTTGCGACTAAAATTCACCGCCACCGCCCTCTGCCCTGGATGCACCCATGGTCACAGCCCTGTGACACTGCTCTGGGGGCCGCAGGGGGATCGAGGGGACATGGGTAGAAGTCAGGAAAGCTAGGTTGGAGCCTGGCATAGTCACTTTTGCTCTCTCTGTGGGTCCTGGCCTCCCTCTCCTGCTCTACGCCGGTGATTGGGCTTGTCAATGCTGAGGTCCATTTCCTGCTCTTCCAGCGGGTGACCTACCTCACCCCTGCTGACCCGCCCTGACACACCTTCCAGAGTGACAGCAAGAAGATGTTGGCCATGAGAGACTATGGACTCTGAGAAACAAACTGAGGGCTTCAGAGGGGAGGGGGGTGGGGGAATGGGATAGACTGGTGATGGGTAGTAAGGAGGGCACGTATTGCATGGTGCACTGGGTGTTATACGCAACTGATGAATCATCGAACTTTACATCAGAAACCAGGGATGTACTGTATGGTGACTAACATAATATAATAAAAAAATATTATTATAATAAAAAAAAAAGATGTTGGCCAGTAGCTCCCTTCACGCAGGCCACCTCACCCACCGTTCCAGCAGCCAGTTTCTCAAATCAGCACAGTTTTATTTTCAAGGGAGCCCTTCTATTTCTCTTGGGGAAAAAATCTTAAAAAGTCATAATAATAAAGCCCACGGAGCTGTGTATTACCATCTATTATTGTTTGTTGAAAGAATGAAGTTGTGTAAAATGTGGCCCTTTTGGAAATTTCTGGATTCGCCCAGAAGCTCCAGCCATTAGACAAGCGTAAATCCCACGGACCCCCTCAGCTCCATCCACCCCCCAAAATGTCAGAAATTGAAAATCACCTGCAAGGATGTTGGCCTGGGTAGGCACAGTTGTGATTGCATGGGGCGGGGGTGCTTTTTCAAGTGGCTTGGAACCCACTGCTCCAAGAAAGCAGTTCACAGTGTAGACAACTGTCACCAATGCCCATTCGCACGAGCTGATGCTTACGGGCAAACCCGCTATGCACATGTCTTCTATGGGCTTCAGTTTTGCCCCTTAATTCGTGGGCCATATGGAAGACAAACAGGAAAAAATGATTTAAACTTTTCATTTAAAATGATTCCTTCGTTGGTTTTCCCAGAGGCAACATAAAAATACAACCCGGTTCCAAAGCCCAGTTCGGGGTCACCTGAAGGGGAACGGTGTAGGCCATCATTAGGGGCTCTCTCCCACCCTCGCCTGGGCTTCCTTAGCTCAGAGCCCCAGCCCGGGGACCTCTGTGCTCTGTTCTGACAAGTGGACAGTCGTGCTACCGGACGGAGGCCGGGGGCCTGGAACAGCACAAAAGCCTCTGTCAATGTTTCTTTTTCGTCAGCATAAAGGAGAATGTAATCTTTGACTGTTAGCATCATGCCCGCGGACTGGGACTTTGGGGAGAAGACACCAGTGACTCTGGGTGGGGCCCCTCTGGACAGGAAGGACAGGGCCCTGCCCTCTCTCGGTCACATCAGCTCTGTGACCACCCTGGGAAGAACTTCAGGAGCAAAAAGTGTCCCTTTGGCCCCCCACAGACCTGTATGCCAGCACCCAGGCTCCTGAGGCAGATGGACAGACAGACGCATGCAGACAGAGACAACTCCTCCCCCACAAAGGTCCACTCTAAGGGAGAGGTATTTATTCCCATCTTCCAGAGGAGGAGAGTGGGGGCACAGAGAGGTTGAGTAACGGGCCCAAGGTCACACAGGCAGGAGTAGAAGGACCATCTCAACAAGCCCGCTTATCAACTCCCAACGGACCCGCCCCACCCCTGCCACCCCCTCTCTCACCTGGTCAAGGATCTGGGCAGCCCCCTTCTGGGGCACGATGGTCCCCCAAAGATTTCACAAGGTATTTTATGACCCAATGAGGCTGTTCCCACACCACCTGGGACACAGCGTTTGTCCCTAAAACCTGAGCCCTGATGTCTAGAGCCGAGTGGAAAAATACATCCCAATCAAGCCCAGAAGTCGTCTCTGCCCAGAAAAGAGACCAAGACGGCCACCCGGCCCCTGCCCAGCCCAGCCAGAGACCAGAGCAGGAGGCCAACTCATCCAGAGACATGAGGGACCAGTCCACCCGGTCCTGCCAGGCCAGAGACACCTAAGGTGGCCCCCAAGAAGCCCCGAGCTCCGCCTGGCCCTATCAGGCAGCCCAGCCCAGCAGCTAAAGAAGTGTGGTGTGGAGCCTTCCAGAGCCCAGCCCTGTGCTTAGCACAGCCCCAGAAATAGTCAACCCAGAGTCAGAGCCAAGACCAGCCCAGCCCACCATAAAAGCTGAGCTGCTCAGCGGTTTCTTCCCTGCTGCCCAGCCTGGGGCCACCACCTGCTCCCAGGAGCCAAAGCTTCTCGAAGCCTCACCAGCGTGCACCCCCCTCCCCCACCCTGTAGCCTGGGCCGGGTCCCAGCCCAGAGGACCCCACCCAAAGGGCCTCCCAAAACAGCCCAGCCCCAGCCAGCTCCCCTCTGCCCAGCCCGGCCTGGCTGACTACCAGCAAGGGGACCTTCCCCGGGGGACACGCAAGTGGTCTGGGCTTGGTAGGGAGAGCCAGCTGAGCAGACCTTCTCCAAGCTTCCAACCGCAGCCCCCAGCAGGCTGAGCAGCCTCAGTGCGCAGCAGAGAGGGTCGTCCCCCTTCCTCCCCAGGCTGGAGCAGGTTTCCGGGGAAGAGCTAAGAATGTCAAGAAGACCAGATCTCACACTCTGGACGTCAGGGTTTTCCAGCGACACCTGGGCATCAGGTGGCTTCTCTCGGTGGAGAGCAGCGGAGGGTCGGATGGGAAAGTAGGAGGGAGGTCCTGGGCCTCAGAAACACAGCAAGAATCCTGCTGCGCGGGACCCTCAGATCATCCCTGCTCTAAGTAGAGCTATGAGACCCCAAAGTCCAGCACAACCCAAGGTGGGTGAAAGCCCAGCCGAGCGGCCCCAAGAAATACCACGGCTGATTCTACTTTGCCTCCCTCCTCCTGAGTCTGGCTAGTGGCTGGTCCACAGGACGGCCTCTGGAATCAGATTATCCCAACTTGAGTCCTGACCCTTCTAGTTCCATGTGTGGGACCTTGGGCCAGTGGCCCCACCTCTCTGTGCCCCCACTTCCCTCAGCTGTCAGATGGGAATAGACAGGATGTAATTCAAGGTCTTTATGCATCTGCCGGTGTCACCCCACCCCCAACCACGCAGGACACACCTGTGCAGGGGCAGGGTCCCCGGAAGGGCTCTGCAGGGCCAGGAGCTGACCCTTCCGGTGGACCTCAGAAAAATCCAGGGGCAAGGATGGCTGCGGCCAGACGACCCCAGTGTGAATGGAGCCATATGAGAGCGGGACCCTGGTTAGCTGTTACTACTCTACGCCAAGGAGTTTAGAAGATGGCCAGGAGACCCCTCCGCCTGAATGAAACACTTGGGATGATGTCCAGATTAGAAATAAAAGAGACTTCGGACTCGACGCCATTTTTGGAACAAATGGAATCCCCCAGAGCTCCTGGGAAGACAGCAGAGAAGGAAAGGTAGTGCCTGGAAAATCATTTTTTCCACTTTTGTTGGGATGTAACTGACAGACAGCACTGTGTGGGTGTAAGGAGCACAGAACCGTGGCTTGAGTTACAGATGAGGAAGGATGACCACAAGATCAGTTAGCATCCACTATCTCAAATCGATAAAAATATTTGTTTTCTTATGATGAGAGTCTTACGATCTACTCTCTCAGCAACTTGAAACATGCCATCTAGAAGGGCTAACTGTCATCGCCATGCTGCCCGTAACATCTCTGGACTTATTTCTCTTACAGTTGGAAGTTTGTACCATTTGACCCCATTCATCCTATTTCCAATTCCCTCCTCTGGGGGGGGAGGACATTAAATACTCCAAAAGTTAGGGGGGCCTGGGTGGCTCAGTTGGTTAAGCATCTGCCTTCAGCTCAGGTCCTGATCTCAGGGTCCTGGGATCGAGCCCCGTGTCAGACTCTCTGCTCAGTGGGGAGTCTGCTTCTTCCTCTCCCTCTGCCCCTCACCCCTGCTCATGTTCTCACTCTGTCTTTCCCTCTCAAATAAATAAAATCTCTTTAAAAAAATACTCCAAAAGTTTAAACTTTTTCCCAAAGAAGGAGGAAAAAAAATTCAATTCTTGTCTGAAACATTTTTTTTGTATTAAGTGCTTACGAGTCATGCCATAAATATTTATTGAGTATCTACTATGTGCTAAGCATTGTGCTAGGACAATTACAAAAAATTATAAGACGTTAGTGGTAGGGGAGCCTGGATGGCTCAGTCAGTGTCCGACTCTTTGATTTTTGACTCAGGTCATGATCTCAGGGTCATGAGATCGAGCCCCACAACAGGCTCCACACTCAGCGGGGGGTCTGCTTGAGGAGTCTCTCTCTCTCCTTCTCTCTCTGCCCCTCTCCCCCACGTACGTGCACACACGTGCGCTCTCCCTCTCCCTCTCTAAAATAAATAATCTTTTAAAAAAGATGCTAGTGATAAATCATCTCATTATTCATTTTCAAGATTTTCTCTTCCGTATTTTTTATATACACGTAAATACGTACATGATGTTTTTCCAAATTGCTAAGCAGTTCCTTAGTGCTATAAATTGAGTAATCTTTTTCACATTATGTGTGATATCTGCTTTAGCGTATTGTATCTTCCATTAATTAATTGGCTCCAAATTGAGTTTTTCTGTTGGGTCTAATATGTTGAATAGCTGCCAATGCCCCTCTTTTCTTAAAATGTTATTTTATAGGCTAGCCTTTTGGGTACTGTGTCAGTCAGCTTTGGCTAGGTGGTGCCACTGTGACAAGCACATCTCGGTGGCTCACAACTGCAAAGGTCAGCTGTGGCAGTTACCGTGGCATTGCTCTCTGAGCCTTCTCCATCCAAGGCCCAGATGAAAAAGCTGCCTCCATCATGGACATGCTTGCTGTGCTCACAGCAGCAGGAAAAGCACAAAAGGGCCATTAGGAAGTCACGGAGCCCCATAAGGCATTTGCCAGGTTGCAGTGCACAGACCCTCTGCTCACATGCCAGTGGCCAAAGCAAGTCACATGACCAGGCCCAATGTCGATGGATATGGGATGCATCTTCCTGCCACAGGAAGGCCGGCCCTCCCATGGTAATGGGCAGGATGTATGATTCCCTTACAGAAAGGGGGAATGAGTTGCTGGGAATGGAGATATAATTTACCACGCTCCTCCAGGTGACGCTTAATAATCTTTGGACAAAAATCCACTGAAAATGCCTTTGAGGCTTTTCATTTCCATGATAGTCAATGTCTTCACTAACTTGGAAATACTACACCTCTTACTGTCTTCCACCCCCCAGCCAGAAGCATGCATGACAAACAAGATATCATAATATCATAATATCCTGCCTCCCTCACACTCTGTGTGTGTGTATGTGTGTGTGCCCACCATAGAGACGAGCCTGTTTCCCATTTGGATTAAAAAGCTAATAAAGATATAACATAGAACTAATATACATATATATATATTTTAGTAATTATCACTTCTCTGATGACATGACTCCTTTCCAAGCTTGGGAGCAATAGAAGAAATCGCAAATGAGGAGACCATCAGCTAAAAACACATGAAAGATCTGAAAGGAGTACAATTAAAATGAGAAGGGAACTGCTGGAGTGTGTAACTGCCACAGAGATTATCAACAAAGTGTTGATGTCAAAGTCTTAGAAGAGGCTAAGATGTGTTTGGTGGGGGGGAGCCCACTGGGACAAGCATGTTCCTCAAAAGGGGAAACTCAGTTCACACAAAAGGGACTGCCAATTTTTAAATGGTTCAACCTCGCGGCAACCCAAGAAATGCAAATTAAAACCACAATAAAGAATCACGAATATGTTGCAAACGAGCTCAGAACGCACTGTGTTGTCATATTCGGTGCCAGGGAGGTTGCGGCTAGAACGGAATCTCGCCAACGTCGCCTGAACAGTGTTAAATGAGAAGAGCTTGACATGACCCCTTCACAGAGCATTGTGGCAACATGCATCAAGAACTCAAAAACGCTCAGACCTTGGGGCGCCTGAATGGCTGAGTCGTTAAGCGTCTGCCTTCGGCTCAGGTCATGATCCCAGGGTCCTGGGATCGAGCCCCGCATTGGGCTCCCTGCTCGGCAGGGAGTCTGCTTCTCCCTCTGTCTGTCCTTCCCCCTGCTCGTTCTCTCTCTCTCTCAATCTCTCAAATAAATCAATAAAAATCTTTAAAAGAAAGAAAGAAAGAAAGAAAGAGAAAGAAAGAAAGAAAGAAAGAAAGAAAGAGAAAGAAAGGAAGAAAGAAAGAAAGAAAGAAAGAAAGAAAGAAAGAAAGAAAGAAAGAAGAAAGAAAGACAAAAAAGCTATGCACTTGAACAAGAACAGGGAAGAAATCAGGAAGTGGGGGTAGGAAGGGAGAACAGCTTCCGTGTTAGGGTGATTGGTCGCAGGCAGTTTTCCTTCTATTTCTCTTGATCTAATTATTGCTGTGATTGGTTTGTGCCATAAATAAAAGTGGGGGGTGGGGAGAATGGCTATGCACATATGAAACACCTCCTCCCATCTTCTGAGATAACCACATGCTTCATGACCTCGCCTGTGGACCGGATGGATTGTGGAGACTTCCCCCAGCTGCCCCACGCTCCGCCCCCAGATGAACACTTAGTATTGTTAGAATTCACTTAGTGTGTTCCGTTTCATTCAATCTGAAAGCTTTTACTGAGCAACTACTTTACACCAGTTACAACAACTAAGAAAGAAAGGGCTAATGGAGCATGTACCGTGGTGGGGGCCAAATCCAGGTCCTCAGAAGCAGAGAAGGATCCACAGGGTAAAGCAGGAAGCTGGAGCCTTCCCAGAAGACACACAGAACGGCCAGTGTGAGGTCATGTGTGTGAGCCCAGCACGGGGCTTGGCACATAGTAGGTTTTCAGTAAGTATGTGTAGCATTGACTTGAACTGAACTGTACTGAATGTGGGATACTTATCTCCAATAAACCCCCTTCTACTCCAGCCCAGAATCAAGGAAGAGCGCTGGTCCTCCTGGGGAGCCCCTCGCCCTGCTCCCAGCGGCCCCCTCCACCACGGCCTCGCCCAAACCTCAGGTCCTAGGAAATGTGCTAGAGAGAGCCTGTGCCCTAAAGACCTCCAGGTCTTTGATACTTGGTAGATGAAAACCCCAGACCTGGGGAATACTGACAAAGAACACTTCCCGATCTGTAAAGTCACTTGTAAAACACACACACACACACAAAGAAACAGGAACGATCACACTCAGGTTTAGATTTCATGACCCACTTTTATTGAAAAGAACAAAACTACCAGAGAAGACTGTAAAATTCCAAGAGAAAACGGCAAGCATGTCTGCCTTGTCTCCTTTGTCACTCATCCTCTGTGGGAACTGGAGAAGCATAGTTCCCTCCTGCTTGTCTGAAGGACCCGTTGTGATCGGTGATTGCTTATTCCTGGACACCTCGGAAAGCCACCAAACAATCCATGTGGCCAATCAGTGGACATCTTCCAGCCCTCTGTGGTGAAGCCAACTCCCTACCACGCTGTAAGGCATGTTTGCCTGGGGAAGGTCACCTGTCTTTTTTTTTTTTTTAAGATTTTATTTATTTATTTGAGAAAGAGAGAGCATGAGCGGGGGAGGGGGGTGGTGAGGAGCAGAGGGAAAAGCAGGCTCCTGACTGAGCAGGGACCGCCCTCCCCACCCCGATACGGGGCTCAATCCCACCTGGGATCATGATCTGAGCTGAACGTAGACGCTTAACCAACTGAACCACCCAGGTGCCCCAATGGTCACCTTCCTCTAAAAAACAAAATTCCTCTTATGCAAGCTAGGCTTGCAATACATTTTTCTCTCCCTGATGTCGTTATTCGCTTTTATGAGAAAATAACATTTTATGGCTAAAGAATTCCAAACATACTTCCAGCCATAGCACAACACAGGCCAAAGTAAGCAAGGTGCCCACTGGGAAGATGGACCACCAGGGTCCCTCTCCGACCCGGTGGCAGGTGCGCCTTACTCCTCAACTGCCAGTGCTTTTTTGCCAGAGCTGTGTTCCTGCCTTTACTAGTCAAAAGTGCACCCCCGTGCTCACATCCAGGGCCGGTCCTTGGGAGTCATGGATAAAGTGACTCCATTTTCCATGACATGTGTATTTTACTTACAACGTTGCCTGGCCTGATTCATTCAGGTACGCATTTTCCAACGCATTAGAATTTCTGGGACATTTTGATGGTGCGCAGAGCGGAGGGAGAGACTGGGTGAAGCCAGCCCAGATTTGGTGTATAGGGTGGTAACAAACCCCGTGTCCCCGCTCCCATCTTGGGCTGGAAGGACCCCTGGGACCAAATGGCACATGGAGCTAATGTCCACCCACCCTTTTCTACACTGGAGTAATGCCGTGGTTTGGAAGAGTAGAGTGACATTCCACAGTGCTGGACCAGAGAAAGCCTTTCTTTGCTCTCTCCTGCCTTTTGAACTCATTTGGCAGAGTGGAAATTCATTTCCCCTAAAAACAAAGCTGGGGGTTCCAAAAGATCCAGGAAAGAGGAGCAAGGAAAGTTGACCCCTTGGGGCAGGCTCTGTTGGTGACTTCCATTAAAGGGCCTGTTGCTGCTAGCTACTGCTGTATAACAAAGCATCCCAAACTTAGTGGCTTCAAACAACTTTTTTTTCCCCTAATGAACCTGCGATTTGAGCAGGGCTTGACCAGCATAGCTCATTTCTGCTTCACTCGGTGTCTGCTGGGGCAGCTCAGAGGCTGGGGCAGGAATTCTCTGAGGCTCACTTACTCACGCTTATGTGGTGGTTGATACTGGCTGTCGGTGGGGTGGGGGGCTGTGCTTGAACCCCTGTGCACAGCCTCTCCGTGTGCCTGTCTGGCTCCCTCACAGCACAGCACTTGGCTTAGAAGGGTGGGCACCCTTGGGGCGCCTGGGTGGCACAGCGGTTAAGCGTCTGCCTTCAGCTCAGGGCGTGATCCCGGCATTATGGGATCGAGCCCCACATCAGGCTCCTCCGCTATGAGCCTGCTTCTTCCTCTCCCACTCCCCCTGCTTGTGTTCCCTCTCTCGCTGGCTGTCTCTATCTCTGTCGAATGAATAAATTTAAAAAAAATCAAAAAAAAAAAAAAGGTGGGCACCCCAAGCTAGAGTCGAGTGGAAGCTGAGAAGCTGAATAACCTTTTCTAGCAGACTTCACCTCTTGAGGGCAGGGGACAAGGTTCTGGAAGAGTGTGGGGGGCCGCAGGTCTGGTAGAAGCCATTTAGGGGGAAGATAAGCTGCCACGGGGCCTTGACATTTCCACGCAGCTCCTGTGGGGGGAGGAGAATGGAGAGAGCTGGGCGCAGAGCCATGGGAGTGATGGGGTCTCAGCAGCCTGGTGTGCCAGCCACGCCAAGCATCCCCCAGCCGTCAGCTCGTGGCCACAAGCTAGTCAGGGCACAAGTCTGGAGAAGGAGAATTAGGGTAGCCCCTACCCCCAGGAGACTGGACAAACAGAGCCTGCCCCCTCTTTCAGACTCTGCAGTCCCATATGGCCATAACCAGGGACTTCTCCCCCTTGTCTGCTGCCCAGTGTCTGTCTCCCCAGACTCTGTCTGGGCACATCCTTCCAAGCTAGTCTTTCTCTCAGACCTCCTCTGACCATTCCCCTCTGAAAATCAGATTTCTCTTCCCTCCTGCCTTGTCAAATACCCCAGGCCGTCCTCCCTGCTCCCACCTCCTTTCCCCAGCCCCCAGGTTGCAAGGTTTGGATTCAAGGAAAGGTGTGTCGGGCTGAGGAGCAGGAAGACAAATGTCCCCCTTCCCCAGGAGGGATCTGTGTAGCTTTGTCTCTTGAACTGAGTGGTAAGTACCATGGTTGCTCATCTGTTATTTTATATCCTCTACTGTATCTAAATACTAAATATCAATTTTGAAGATCTTGGTGGGCTATCCATCCATAAACCCAGAGACCTGGACCGCACCCCAGCCTTCTCCTCAGAGCCACGGAAAGTCAGGTGGGACGTCTGCCCTTGGCTGCCGTCCCCTCTCCACCCCCGCCACCCACCCTGGTTGTTACCACCGCCTAACCCTGCCCTCCCTGACCATGGCGGATTCAACAAGCGTAACTAACTGATCCAAGTTGGGCCAGTAGAATCCTTCCACCAGGCATTGGGAATTAGAACAAGAAGGCAGCAAGGTAATGTGCCATTGTTGGCAAGGTAATGGGTGACTTAAGAGGTGCACATGGAGCACCCCAAGAAAGCCAGCCTACAGAGAAAGGCAAGAAGGAGGCACACACGTAGAGAAGGGGCTCAGATCCCTACTGCCCAGGTCCAGGTTCCCATCCATTCCTGATGCCAAGCCATTTTCCTGCCCTCCTTGGGTTCTGAGAGATACTTCCAGAATTTTAGAATAAGCTCGTTTTCTGGGGTAAGGAGGGCTTTGCCACTGCCCCACTCATAGGGTGTTTTAACGTGTCATCTAGTGGAGGAGAGGCTACCCCCGTGTAAAGCGAAGTGAATGGCGCCCTCTGGAGTTGTGCAATGGGAAAGTTCATAAGAGACTGGAGATGGTCGGATATCACATTTGACCTGATCACCCCCACTTGACAAAGAGTGGAAGCCAGAGGTGCCAGGGGACACCAAAAATGGGACTCTCGACCCCCCACACCCCCATCCCCACCATCTCAGGCAAGTCACTACCCCTTCTGGGACTCAGTCTCCCACCTGTCAAAGGAGGGGCTTTAGAGGTTCACAGGATGGCCCAACAGTCCCTTCCAGCTCTGACACTCGTCATCCTGGTTGCTGTTTACAGGTACCTGGTACAAGTCAGATGAATGTCACCAGAAGGGTGGTGTAAGCTGGGAAGTGCTTATTGAAGCCCCTGTCCGTGGCCCACAGGGACACAGCACCATCCCTCATCAGGACCGTGCACACCGTGTCGCACCCACAGACCTCCCCTTACCAGCACAGTCAGCCCAAGAGGGTTTCCCCAACCCAGCCCCACTGCAGACCTGCCTACTCAGAATCTCTGGGCTCTGGCCCTGCAACCAACTGTTTCTGAGCTCCCCGAGTGGCTCTGTCCATCTTGGGGCAGCACTTCGAGGCTACCGCTCCTTTGGGGAGGGTGGATTTTGGGTAGTTACTGGGAAGGGAGCTATTCCCAAGGGAAGGGATGCCCCTGGTTCTGCTCTTTTATTAAAAGGTGTCTTAGGGGACGCCTGGGTGGTTCAATCGGTTGGGTGTCTGCCTTCGGCTCAGGTCATGATCCCAGTGTCTTCGGATTGAGCCCCGCATCGGGCTCCCTGCTCCGTGGGGAGTCTGCTTCTCGGTCTCCCTTTGCCACTATCCCCTGCTCGTGCTCTGTCGCTCTCTCTCTCAAACAAATAAATAAAATCCTTAGGGGAGGGCGGGGAGGTGTCTTATTCACCTTCTACAGGTGGGCTGACCCCTGGAGGCCGGACAGTGGACACCAGCCCGCAGCGAGGTGGGGGGGGAGAAGGTGCCCACCGTGACCACAAGCAGAACTGTTGGGACGGAGGAGTCCGCGCTCACCAAGCATGCCACCTTTGTCCCCATGTTTCCCAGCCTCACTTACAAACAGGCTGGAACCCCGTAAAGGATTTTGGCCAGTGGATTGTGAGCAAAAGTGTCTTGTGTCACGGCCAGGTCAGGGCAGCCAAAGCCAGCATGCCTCGTGCTTCCCTCCCTTCTCCTTCCACAGAGAGCTCGGAGATGACATCTCCTCAGTGTTGTCTCCCTCGGCCTGGCCCCCGAGCGACTCTAGGAGCAGAGGCACCTGTTGCTCTCGCTGGAGATGTAACGAGAGCTGAAAGGAAACGTTTGTTGTCCAAGGTTCTTCTGTAGCAGTGATCAGCAATAGTTATCCAGACCCATGCAACTATGTATCAAGGGCTTTTCTACTTACTTGCAAATATCCCTCATCAGCCTCTACAAACTCCAGCAGGAATATTCAAGTAAATGACCAGTGTCTCCTACAAGCTTTGAACGCTCCGAAGACGTCCCTCTGAACGCTCAGCATCAGCGATTTATGAGACACCTCCCTGCCTAGGGACCCCCCAGATGTCAGCTGTCGCCCAAAGCCAACTGGCTGGCCACCCATTCAATCGCTGAGATTGCACCTAATAAACATTTTATGGACCTGTTCAATTGCACAGCGATGCACGCAATTAACTTCCATCATGGTTTTATTGTGGAAAGATGTTGCAAACTCCACCGTGAAAGCAGGACCATGCGTCAGTTCAGGAAACGTGGCTGCCAAAGCCCGGTGGGGTCCGTCATCAGAGCAGGTGCAGAGCTCTGATGGGCTGCTCATGGCTAATGGGGCTGCTTCTGATCGTGCCCGTGGTCAGCTGGCACTGAGCCTGAGGCTTCATTCTCCCAGCAAAGGTCCTGGACAGGAACCAGCCCCCCTCCCGTCTCTCACATAATATGGGGTAATGTTGAATTCACCCCCAGAGGGATGCATGGGTCATAAAAATTTGGGATGTTCAGCCTTGCTGGCTTAATCCTGTGCCCACGACAGACCCACTTCCTAGACTGCTGTGCAATTTCAATCAGACATCTGTGGGGTGGCATCTATTAATGAATGACAGAGAGAGAGAGAGAAACGGGATTTGGGCCACTGAGAGGCGGAGGGAAAGGGGGAGGGCAGGCCAGCTGGCACCCCCCTCCCCAGTCCAGAGCAGTCGGCATGAGCAGTGTTTCCCCAGCAACAATCTCTGATTGGTCCCCGTCTGTCCACCAGCTGATGTGAGTCCTGACCAGTCTGTCCTCAGTCCCCCCGCTGGGCAGAAACATGTAGAAGAGGCTGGGAGACCCCGCTCAGGCCCCCTCCCCAGGGCTGGCATGGATCTTGAGAAGCTCTAAGCATTGAAGGTGATGATGCCCTACCCATGCCCCAGCCCATCTCTATACAACTCACAAAATGGTATTTCCAAAGGACACTTGATTTTATTAATGCTCAAATTCAAAGGGCTTCTTTCTCGAGCTGATTGCAGAATTCTGGATAAGCTTGTCAGAAGCCAGCTCTTTTCCAGCTCATGTGTGTTTGTGTGCTTTTGTGCTAGTGCAGGAATATGCATATATGTGAGTATGAGACAGCGTGTGTGTCTGTGTGTTCTCCCCAAACTCTCTCCCTCTGCAGAGGGCCCCAGACAGGCAGAGCCTAGGAAACCATTTGGTCTGGGCAGGTGGCTGGAGAGCCAGGAGGACCTACAGGGCGGAAACATGCCAGGCAGAGGGGGTGGAGGGGTGGGGGGTGGAGGCAGGCTGCCTGCGGGAGCTGGACGTGGGGAGGGAGGTCCTGAGGTCTGTCCAGTGAGGGTGCGTCCCCGGGTGTCCCCCCACCCACATCAGGTAAGTGGGGGAGGCAGCACTCAAACCAAGTCTGCCTCACCCTAAAGGCAGTTCTCTGTTTGCTGGGAGCCTCCAGGGAGTAACAGGTCTGCGCAGCGGCAGGACTGAGCAGAGCCTGGGGCTGAGGAAGCCATGTGGGCAGGCAGTGAGAATGCAGAAAAGCAGGAAAGCTCATGATAAAGGCCCTTCAGGCTCTTCCTGGCCAAGGAGCATCTTGGACGGAGGCATGCCAGCAGTCGAGCAGGAGACCCCCATCCCTGGGAAGTGGGGTGGGCAACTGGACCACCATCTTTCGTTTGAAACACTGCAAGATTTCAGACTCCCCTTCCTCCGCATGTGCCAGCAAGCACACAGCCTGTCCATTTCCCGTCTTGCATTTGCCCATCTGCAAAACGGCAGCGATGGGCAATCCGCTCCCAAGACGGAGACCCACAGCCATAAAGCAATGTATTTCTGAAAGTCAGCAAAGTCCTCAGAGCCTCGTGGGTGCTCTGAAAATGCAGCTGTTTAAATGGCCAGGGCGGCCGCCGGAGCGGTTGTTTTCTCCTTGGAGAAAGCGGACTGGTGTTAAATTGGCTGTGGGTGGGTCGTCCCTGCTGCAGGTCATCCTAAGCAAGCCTCATGTTCTCTTTCATTCGCAGTTTGCGGGCATTCTGTGTCATTACCTCTCGTGCTGATATTTGGCACTGACTTCCTGTCCTTTGCATGTGTCCCATTGGCCAGGCCTGGGAATTCAGACCCTTCTCTCCCTCCGGAAGGGTCCGAAGAGGCAGATCTGCCCCCTGGACGGAGGGACGGTCGTTCTCTGCTTTTCCGTCCTGCAGGGCAAGATTCGCACAGGCGGGCTGCGGGCGGCACAATTGGCTCACCGGAGACATGAGACCTCTTGAAAGGAGAGAACGATCTCATTGTGAGGAGCATGTAGGGAAGGACCATTTGCTATCCCCGCCTGGCAGCTGTGAGCCCAGTGCCATTTCCTAGCTCTGTGACATGGCCAAGTTCTTGATCTTCGTAAATGTCCGTGTCCCCTCTATAATATAATGCTCATGGAAGGATTAAAGGCTCTGAACAGGGAGAGCCCTTAGAGCCTGGTACATGCTAAGCTGTCATGTTAGCAATCTGAGGGAGTTTCAGGTGCCCCATCACTAACTCGCCCCCTGGGAGGCCAGCCAGAAGACAGTGTCCCCACCTTTCTGGCATGTAATGGAGTGGTAGCCTTCCCTTGGGCAGTGAGTCTCACACTGAGATATGTGAACCGTAGGGCCTGGTACCCACGGGATAAAGAGGGCACCTCTTCCTGGATCATGCCCGGTGATAAGCCATTTCAAAGCGCTTCTCAAATTTTGACGTACGGGGACAGCTGGTAAACCTAAGAGGATAGGCTACAAGAGCCCTCCCAGGAGACAACTCATCCCAAGGAGAAAGAAGCCAGCTTGACCCAGGTGCTAAGGCTGTTGTATTTTTTATTAGGGCAGGGCTCATGGTTCTGCGTTTCTAACAAGCCCTTGACGATGCCCAAGGGCCCGATCCATAGGCCATGCTTTGAGTAGCGAAGTTTAAATAAAATTAAATAAAGAGTTGTTTTTTTATTTGAGAGAGAAAGAGCATGGCAGAGGGAGAGAGAGAGAGAGAGAGAATCTCAAGCAGGAGCCACACTGAGCACAGAGCCCAATACAGGGCCTGATCCCATGACCTTGAGATCATGACCTGAGCCGAAACCAAGAGTTGGACGCTCAACTGACTATACCACTCAGGCACTCTGATAAATAAATCTTAGAAAAAGAAGGAAGAAGAAAAAGGAGGAGGAGGAGAAAAAGAAGAAGGAGGAGGAGGAGGAGGCACCTGGGTGGCTCAGTCAGTTAAGCGTCTGCCTTCAGTTCAGGTCGTGATCTTGGGGTCCAGGATCAAGTCCCATGTCGGGCTCCCTGCTCAGCGGGGAGTCTGCTTCTCCCTCTCCCTCTGCCCCTCCCTCTGCTCATGCTCTCTCTCTCTCTGTCTCTCAAATAAATAAATAAATCTTTTTTTTAAAAAAGTATACTAAAATGTCTTTAAAAAAGAAGATGAACTCGAGACAACTTAGAGATTAGTGACCTATAAGAGAGATGTAGGGATCAAGTCTGGATTAAGGAGCCACGTAAAAGTGACACCAGTCTCTAAGAGACAAAACACAGGTAAAAATGCAGGGAGGGAGCCGTAAGATCATAAATTCGTGTCACTTTAAGACACCAAGTTTGTGGTGTTTTGTTACAGCAGCTGAAGGAAGCTAACACGCTCAGTAATCAAGAGAAGTGATATTTAGTGTCATATTTTTAAAAATCCAAATTAATGCCCAAAAAATCTATAATGAACAAAATATAATTTTAAATACAGAATTGGTATTACTGATTCTTCCTTTGGCCTCAGGCACGGGACTGCAGCTGACACTGCCAAACGCTTCTCAGCTGCGGTCCCCACCCCAGTGCCTGCTGTCACCCAGCAATGCTGCTGTCACTCCCCCCACCTCTGCTCCCCTACCGAGCGGTCCAGCCCCCGCTGAGAAAGCTGCATGGTGGACGGTGGCNCCAAAAAATCTATAATGAACAAAATATAATTTTAAATACAGAATTGGTATTACTGATTCTTCCTTTGGCCTCAGGCACGGGACTGCAGCTGACACTGCCAAACGCTTCTCAGCTGCGGTCCCCACCCCAGTGCCTGCTGTCACCCAGCAATGCTGCTGTCACTCCCCCCACCTCTGCTCCCCTACCCGGAGCGGTCCAGCCCCCGCTGAGAAAGCTGCATGGTGGACGGTGGCATCTGGGCCCTGACATCACCACCCCTAGCAAAGGCACCTTCCGTCTGAAGTGGTCCAGATGTGGGAACGGAGCTCAGGGGATCACTTGAAATCTAAAGCATGAACACTCTGTATAGCGCAAGACGGGGCCAGGAACCAGACCCTTCCCTAAGTCACAGCCTACCCCCACCACATCTCCCTTCCCTTGCCTCCAAAATAGGACCGAGCAGCCCCAGCCCATGTACCGCCTCCCCAGGAATCACAGCCTCGCCATGGGCCAGCAGGTGTTTCTGGCACAAGCCTCAGCACACGTGAGCCCTGTGGTTTCCAGGACAGTCCTCTGGGAACTTTTGTCCTGTTTTGAGCCCTGTTTGTTTGTTATTGTCTTTGTTCCTTTTTAAAATAGAGCTTGGGGGGGGTGCCTGGGTGGCTCAGTCGGAAGAGCTTGTGACTCTTGATCTCAAGGTTGTGAGTTCAAGCCCCACATTGGGTGCAGAGATTCTTTAAAAAATAAATACAGTCTTTTAAGAAAAATAGAGCTTGAGTAACTTTTCTAGTACTGTCTGGAAAATGCCAAATCTTCAGGGGCAATGGAGATGTATGTGAGGGCTGCAGGAAGCAGACCTCTCCTGAACGAAGCTCCTGGAAGACATATCCTGGCCGTCGAAAGCACAAAATCAAATAAAGAGCTCAGGCATAAGCAGTAAGAGGAAAAACAAACTAATGGAAGGCCTGACCCCGGTAGAACTTGGAGGTAAGTCTAGGTGGCCTTGTTGATATGGTGCTAAGACAATGCAAACTTCCAAATCCTTGAATAAAAATATATGCAATGTGAATAATTTAATGGTATTTTTTTTTTAAATATTAAAGCCCTGTTTAGATCACAACAGCTGGGCAATAAGGAAGAGAAAGGAAAGGAAAACTTATTACAGGGGCACCTGGATGGTTCACCTGGTTGAGTATCTGACTCTTGATCTCAGCTCAGNAGGTAAGTCTAGGTGGCCTTGTTGATATGGTGCTAAGACAATGCAAACTTCTAAATCCTTGAATAAAAATATATGCAATGTGAATAATTTAATGGTATTTTTTTTTTAAATATTAAAGCCCTGTTTAGATCACAACAGCTGGGCAATAAGGAAGAGAAAGGAAAGGAAAACTTATTACAGGGGCACCTGGGTGGTTCACCTGGTTGAATATCTGACTCTTGATCTCAGCTCAGTTCTTGCTCTCAGGGGCGTGAGTTCAAGCCCTGTGTTGGGCTTGGAGCCTACTTAAAAAAAAAATTGAAAAGCTTAGTACATTTTCATTAATCTTGAGAAGAATCAACAGATAGTGTTTCCCTTATAATTTTGAAGGATTAAAAAAATCATAGGTCCATAGCTGGGCAACCATTGGCCAACTTCCAGCAGGAAATATGTCTTAGGACGTAAATATAAAAGCAAGGAAAGCATAAATTCTATGGAAAAATAGTAAAGCAAAGAAAATCACAAGAAAGCATCAACTTCAGAAGATGATAAAACAAGAATGGTATAAAAATATATTCTTCACACACGGTTGAGAAAACAGGTTACAAGAGAAAGTTTACAGAGCATTCATCTCTGGTTAACATTCGAGAGAGATTGTAATGAGAGAGGAAAACCCAGAAGTATACACCTTAAAACACCAATGTAAATAATGGGATCTCGGGGCGTGTGGTGGAATTATGGGTCACTTCTATCCATTTATATATATATATTTCTGTTTTGCTTCAATGTCTGGAAATGAACATGAGAATTCTTTGACCAGGCAATGCTGTGATGGAATGTGTGTGTCCCCCCTCCCCCCAAAAAAATACATATGTTGTAGCCCTAACCTCTAATGTAAAGGTATTTAGAGGTGCAACCATTGGGGAATTACTAGGTTTAGCTGAGGTTGTGTGGGTGGGGTCCCCATGGCGGGATTACTGTCCTTAGAAGAAAAGGCAGCAGAGAGCTAGATTCTCCCTCCGCTCTCTGCCACTTGAGCATACAAGCAGAAGGCTGCTGACTGCAAACCAGGAAGCGGGCTCTTACCAGACCGAGTGGGCAGGCACCTTGATCTTGGACTTCCAGCCTCTGAAACTGTGAGAAATAAACACCCATTGCTTGAGCCACTTGTCTGTGGTATTTGTGACAGCCGCCCAAATGGTCTAAGACAAGGGAAACTCATTGTTTTAAAAGTCAATATGTACTACGTGGGAGAAAAAAAAAAACTGTCGAAACCTCAATCTTATGCAAGGGGATAGAGAAGATGGGGTCCTGCCCATAAGCATTCGCTGTGTGTGCCGGGCTTTGTGCTGGGGGTGGTTTCAGAGGGAGGAGACAGCGACCCTGACGGGTGCTCCTGGGTGCTGAGAGGCAGCTGTTTGAGAAAGGACAGCCCAGTGTGTCATGTAGGGAACAGGAACATGTAGGGAACACTGCAGGCCCAAGGTGGGGCTTGGAGGGCTTCATGGAGGAGGAGACATGTGAGCAGAACCCTAAGATCCCCTCCGAGGCCAAGGAGAGGAGGCCCAGGAACAAGTGTGTGCAGAGGCGTCCAGGCATCACCAGAAGCCAGGGACAGGGTGGAGTCCCTCACATCTGGGAGCCGGGGCACAGGAAGGGAGTAGCAGTGAGTCTTGCCTCTTGAACAATGAGATAATTCGAGAAGCACATGCACCTAGCAGGGTAGCAACAGATCGGCCCTCCTAGTAGCGTGGAGACATGGTCAAGTACAGCAGTGGTCCTCCAGGACCCACAGCCTGGGTTCAAATCCAGGCTCACCTACTTAGTACTGAGTGAAGCCACTTAACTCTATGTGCCTTGGTTTTCCTGTCTGTAAAATGGGGATAATAATCCCAAACTTGCTTCAGTGATTAAACAAGACATATCTATGTCTATTACTTCAAATAAGTGAGATCCAGTTAAACTCAATAAAATGATGATATATTTTAGTAACAATGCCAATGACATAGTAAACAGGAGCTCTGTAGACGTGAGTCATCATTACCGACGTGGGGACTGTGCTGAGCAGTGACATGCCTCACCACATTTATTAGCCCCATTTCACAGGGGAAACTGAGGCACAGAGCAGTTAAGTGCTTTGCTAAGGTCACACAGCTAGCAGGTTGAGAGGAAGGGTCTCAACTGGGGAACCTGACTTTGACCACACTGATACCCGCTTCATCCCTGAGCTTGTCCCCCATCACACCTGCAGAAGGCCGATACCTCTCCTCCAGGAGCCATGATCACTAGACAGACACAACTCATAAATTCACCAAGCATCGGAGAGAGGAGAGCCTCAGACACTATCCACTCTAAAGGCTTTTAGGAGGAGGGTTGGTGACAGTTTAGTGGGGTCGAAGCAACAGTCTGGACAGAGTGAATCCCATGTCCAAAGGTTCAGAGACACTGAATCCACCAGGAAGAGCTGTCTGTGAAATGTAGAATCCCCGGGCTAACTGTAAGCAGCAGGGACAGAATTTAAGGCCGCCAGAGGTAGGTAATCAGACTAGAATGAGCCTGATGACATCAAGGATCTTTCTGTCTGCACTCTCGGTGTGGGGCTTTTTGTGTTTCCCCTCTTGGCCTCATGGTCCCAAGATGGCTGCCACAGCTCCAAACAACATGTCCTCACACAGCTCTGTTAGAAGTAGGATGCAGGAGGCAGTCAGAGCCTAACTGAGCTCTCCCCACACGGCTTTCTCCTTTCATTAGGAAAGAAAATCCTTATCCAGGAGCCCCAGCAGACATTCTCTGACATTGGCCAACCCCATATCAAAAGCCCAATCTTGAACCAATCACTGGGAAAGAAGAATGGGATTGCCATGGCTGATTTAGGTCAATGACAAATATCTCTTAGAGCTAGTCGCAATACCAAGCTCCCTAAGGACCTGGTGACCCACCTTATATGGGGAAAAGGGACAGCACAGCCATCTGGGGAACCACAGTGGGTACTATAGTGAACATGGGACTGGAGGAAGAGCCTGGGCGTGGGCAAGCATGATGTGAAGGCCCTCGGGGCCTGGGGGAGCCCTGGATGGGGAGTCTGGGCCGAGGAAGAAAACCTGCCATATTGGAATCTGGCTCCTAATGCAAGAGCTCCCCCGCCCCCACCGCGGGTCCAAAGTAGTTCACTCTGTGTCCTCTGCACACCCTGTCCTTGCTCCTTTGCTCACCTCCCTCCCCCAGGCCAAGCTGCCTCTCCCCCATAGGGTCGCCTCCCACAGAAACCTCCCCAGACCAGCCAGCACCCTCTAACCTGCCCCATCTAGTCTTCCCAACCCTACCACCTTGCAAGGGGGTTCACATTGGTCACCCCCCCCAATGCATGGCTGCCATGCTGCACCAAGCCTGGTGCTGCCACTGAGAAAGCTAAGCAGGGCAGACACGGGCCCAGCCCCTGTGGACTCCGCCCCTGTGGACCCCAAAGCCTGACAGGAGGGCCAGAGGGGCATGAGTAACCACAGCGTGGCCAGGAAACTGACAGCCATATGTATGGAAATTTCCATATGTTTGGAAATACGTGCACAGAGCACAGAACCAGCTAGCGGCTCAGGATGGGCTTCAGAGAAGAAGGTTTTGAAGCATTTATAGGAGTTCACCTCAGGGCATCCTGGCTGACCAGACACTCCCATTTCACCACTCAGCAGCCAGTGGTTCCAGGCGTTCCTAGGCTTGTGGTTGCCTCCCTCCAGTCTCTGTGTCTGTCTTCGTGTGGCCTTCTGTTCTCCCCCTAGCTCTCTCCCCGGGGTGTCCCTCTGTGTGTGTCCAGAGACACTTGCCATTGGATTTAAGTCCCGCCCAGATCATCTAGGATGACCTCATCTCAAGATCCCTAACTTGATTACATCTGCAAAGACCCTGTTTCCAAATAAACTCATTCACAGGTTCTGGGGGTTAGGATGCAGACATGCATTTGGGGGGACCACCAGGAAACCCACTACAGTGTCACTGGGGAAAAAAAAAACATGATAAAGGGGGATCAAGGGTTTGAGACAGGGACTGGGATTTTAAATGTGGGTCAAGGAGGACTTCATTGATAAAACTGATGGTTTAATGCGGAATTGATGAGAGAAGAGAATAAACCATGCCAGTATCTGGGGGGAAAGCATTCCAGAGAGACAGGCCTGTGCAAAGGCCCTGAGGCAGAGAGTGCCAAGGGTCTTTCAGTAACAGGGAGAAGGTCCATAAGACAGGAGTGAAGTGAGCATGGGGCAGAGAAGTAAAGTCAAAGAATGGTGGCAGGTCGAGGAGGGTTTTGCTTATATACTGAGAGGAGTGGGGACCCACCAGGGGACTCATACCCGACTTCTTCTGCCTCAACCCTCCAAGGGTCATGTCCTCCCCCACCCCCGCCCCTCACCCAGAGCCCCATGTGGGGGTGAACACCTGCCAGGTCCAGGACATTTTCATATATGCTATTTAATTCAACCCTGACAACAACTCTCTGATGAGGTAGGATTAGCCCCATTTCCTGGGTGTGGAAACTGAGGCCCAGAGACAGGAAATGACTTTCTTGCCATAGCTTTAAAACCAGGCTGCAAATCCCCTCAATTCTGGGGCGACCTTAGTAATAAGACTGGTCCGTACGCAACTAATGAAGCATCAAACTTTACATCGGAATCTGGGGATGTACTGTATGGTGATTAACATAATATAATAAAATAAAAAAAAAAAGACTGGTCCGTGAGTAGGGTAGAAGTGAGGCTAGCTTTCTAGAACATTGTCACTGCAGCCCTGAGCTCCCCTGTGATGGATCAGTCTGGCTGCCCTGAGCCCACCACACTTCGCAGAAGCTCAAACTCTTGCTGCCGATGTGTCCACATGGAGAGACATCTCCAGCCGCCCCCCAGCTACCCCATGCCCCCGGGTCCCCAACCTGCCTAAAACAGCTGGAAAGACCCCTCACGCTCAGAGTTGCCTGGCCAAGCACGGTGCTTCCAGAATTCCTGACCCATAGAAATCACGACAGGCTCTAAGTTTGGGGTGATCTGGTCTACGCCACTACATTTTGGGGTTTCTTTGGGTTTCATAGGAGCAGCAACAGAACACAGGTCAAGGTCATGCCGTGGCCAAGCTGAGATTGGAACTTGACCCCATACTGCCTCTTGGATTCACGAGCAGGGAAGGAGAAACCCCAGTTTAAAATGCCAGCCAGAATTTCTAAGTCATTACGGAACATGGGGTCCCATGCCTCAGAGACAGAAAAAGTCTGCCGGGCAAGGGGAGTGGGGGGGGGTAATCGGCAGGAGGACACAGCAGCGTGGACACAGGACGTGTGAGCCGTGGGGGACAAGCCACTCGGGACGAAACACCAAGAACGGCTGTGCGGCTTTGGACTCAAAAGTGGGTTCATAAAGCTGATAAACGTGAGGTAAGTGTGCACGTGTGACCCTGTGAGGGATGGCTGTTTTAATGAGGACAGAAGCTGGGGCAGAGGCGGGAGGGAGCCCCGTTGTCAGGCCCCGAGCTCTGGGTCAGCGTCACTGCCTTTAGAGGGAACCGTGGCAGGGTCAAGGTCTTTGACCCGTGTGTTAATAATCCGTGCCTTCTGTTGAGAAAGGGGTCGCACGTTGCCGGGTCCCCAGCAGGTGGGTGGCAGGTCTAATTGGAAGAGGGGGACAGGGCCGGGCTGCAGGCTGTGCCGCGACAGAAGGCACCTGGTCACGCTCCAGCCAAAAAGGAGAGCCCCACGGGGTGTAAACCAGCTGATTGCTGAGGAGCTCAGGAGATCCCCATTACGCCAGCCCCATGGAGGGCGAGAGAGGGGTGAGGGGGGCCAGCGGGGGCCTCAGCATGCTGCAGCCTGCCCCCCGGCTCACCCCTGGCCTCGGCTGTCTCTCCTTTTCTTAGGATCTCAGGATCGGCCTTCCTGAGGGAAGCTGGGAGCTGGCTGTCTGGAATGTTCTCTGCCTGCCTGAGCCAGCAAAGGTACCTATGGAGTCCGGCCCCGCACTCAAGTCTTGAACTCACTCCTGGAAGGCTCTCTCTAAGCTTGGTTTAGCATCTGCATTAGTTTTCTACTGCTGCTGTAACAAGTTAGCACAAACCTGGTGACTTATAGCAGCAGCCGTTATCATGGAGAACAGATAAATAATGCGTGATCCCAGATGTCCACAGCAGCCCTAGTCACATTAGCCAAGAGGTGGAAACAGCCCACGTGGCTGCCCGCTGATGAATGGGGCAACAGATGTGGTACAACCGTACAGCGGGATTATTATTCGGTCGTTAAAAGGAACGAAGTACAGCTGACACTTGGACAACACAGGAGCCCCTTGGGGGCACTGACCCCCCCAACACACATAGAAAATCCACGTATAACTTTTGACTCTCCCAAAACATACCTGTTACTAGCCTCCTGTCAACTGGTAAGGCTTTGCCGTAACAGAAACAGTTCATTGATGCGTATTTTGGGTGTTATATGGATTATGGACTGTATTTGTCCAATAAAGGAATCTAGAGAAAAGAAAATGCTGTTAAGAAAGTCATAAAAGAGGGGCGCCTGGGTGGCTCAGTCGTTAAACATCTGCCTTCGGCTCAGGGCGTTATCCCGGAGTTCTGGGATCGAGCCCCACGTCAGGCTCTTCCGCTNGATCTGCCCCCTGGATGGAGGGACGGTCGTTCTCTGCTTTTCCGTCCTGCAGGGCAAGATTCGCAGGCGGGCTGCGGGCGGCACAATTGGCTCACCGGAGACATGAGACCTCTTGAAAGGAGAGAACGATCTCATTGTGAGGACCATGTAGGGAAGGACCATTTGCTATCCCTGCCTGGCAGCTGTGAGCCCAATGCCATTTCCTAGCTCTGTGACATGGCCAAGTTCTTGATCTTCGTAAATGTCCGTGTCCCCTCTATAATATAATGCTCATGGAAGGATTAAAGGCTCTGAACAGGGAGAGCCCTTAGAGCCTGGTACATGCTAAGCTGTCATGTTAGCAATCTGAGGGAGTTTCAGGTGCCCCATCACTAACTCGCCCCCTGGGAGGCCAGCCAGAAGAGAGTGTCCCCACCTTTCTGGCATGTAATGGAGTGGTAGCCTTCCCTTGGGCAGTGAGTCTCACACTGAGATATGTGAACCATAGGGCCTGGTACCCACGGGATAAAGAGGGCACCTCTTCCTGGATCATGCTCGGTGATAAGCCATTTCAAAGTGCTTCTCAAATTTTGATGCATGGGGACAGCTGGTAAACCTAAGAGGATAGGCTACAAGAGCCCTCCCAGGAGACAACTCATCCCAAGGGGAAAGAAGCCAGCTTGACCCAGGTGCTAAGGCTGTTGTATTTTTTATTAGGGCAGGGCTCATGGTTCTGCGTTTCTAACAAGCCCTTGACGATGCCCAAGGGCCCGATCCATAGGCCATGCTTTGAGTAGCGAAGTTTAAATAAAATTAAATAAAGAGTTGTTTTTTTATTTGAGAGAGAAAGAGCATGGCAGAGGGAGAGAGAGAGAGAGAGAATCTCAAGCAGGAGCCACACTGAGCACAGAGCCCAATACGGGGCCTGATCCCATGACCTTGAGATCATGACCTGAGCCGAAACCAAGAGTTGGACGCTCAACTGACTATACCACTCAGGCACTCTGATAAATAAATCTTAGAAAAAGAAGGAAGAAGAAAAAGGAGGAGGAGGAGAAAAAGAAGAAGGAGGAGGAGGAGGAGGTACCTGGGTGGCTCAGTCAGTTAAGCGTCTGCCTTCAGTTCAGGTCGTGATCTTGGGGTCCAGGATCAAGTCCCATGTCGGGCTCCCTGCTCAGCGGGGAGTCTGCTTCTCCCTCTCCCTCTGCCCCTCCCTCTGCTCATGCTCTCTCTCTCTCTCTCTCTCAAATAAATAAATAAATCTTTTTTTTTAAAAAGTATACTAAAATGTCTTTAAAAAAGAAGATGAACTCGAGACAACTTAGAGATTAGTGACCTATAAGAGAGATGTAGGGATCAAGTCTGGATTAAGGAGCCACGTAAAAGTGACACCAGTCTCTAAGAGACAAAACACAGGTAAAAATGCAGGGAGGGAGCCGTAAGATCATAAATTCGTGTCACTTTAAGACACCAAGTTTGTGGTGTTTTGTTACAGCAGCTGAAGGAAGCTAACACGCTCAGTAATCAAGAGAAGTGATATTTAGTGTCATATTTTTAAAAATCCAAATTAATGCCAAAAAAATCTATAATGAACAAAATATAATTTTAAATACAGAATTGGTATTACTGATTCTTCCTTTGGCCTCAGGCACGGGACTGCAGCTGACACTGCCAAACGCTTCTCAGCTGCGGTCCCCACCCCAGTGCCTGCTGTCACCCAGCAATGCTGCTGTCACTCCCCCCACCTCTGCTCCCCTACCCGGAGCGGTCCAGCCCCCGCTGAGAAAGCTGCATGGTGGACGGTGGCATCTGGGCCCTGAAATCACCACCCCTAGCAAAGGCACCTTCTCTCTGAAGTGGTCCAGCCGTGGGAACGGAGCTCAGGGGATCACTTGAAATCTAAAGCATGAACACTCTGTACAGCGCAAGGCGGGGCCAGGAACCAGACCTTTCCCTAAGTCACAGCCTACCCCCACCACATCTCCCTTCCCTTGCCTCCAAAATAGGACCGAGCAGCCCCAGCCCATGTACCGCCTCCCCAGGAATCACAGCCTCGCCATGGGCCAGCAGGTGTTTCTGGCACAAGCCTCAGCACACGTGAGCCCTGTGGTTTCCAGGACAGTCCTCTGGGAACTTTTGTCCTGTTTTGAGCCCTGTTTGTTTGTTATTGTCTTTGTTCCTTTTTAAAATAGAGCTTGGGGGGGGTGCCTGGGTGGCTCAGTCGGAAGAGCTTGTGACTCTTGATCTCAAGGTTGTGAGTTCAAGCCCCACATTGGGTGCAGAGATTCTTTAAAAAATAAATACAGTCTTTTAAGAAAAATAGAGCTTGAGTAACNGTCTGGGCCCTGACATCACCACCCCTAGCAAAGGCACCTTCCGTCTGAAGTGGTCCAGATGTGGGAACGGAGCTCAGGGGATCACTTGAAATCTAAAGCATGAACACTCTGTATAGCGCAAGACGGGGCCAGGAACCAGACCCTTCCCTAAGTCACAGCCTACCCCCACCACATCTCCCTTCCCTTGCCTCCAAAATAGGACCGAGCAGCCCCAGCCCATGTACCGCCTCCCCAGGAATCACAGCCTCGCCATGGGCCAGCAGGTGTTTCTGGCACAAGCCTCAGCACACGTGAGCCCTGTGGTTTCCAGGACAGTCCTCTGGGAACTTTTGTCCTGTTTTGAGCCCTGTTTGTTTGTTATTGTCTTTGTTCCTTTTTAAAATAGAGCTTGAGGGGGGTGCCTGGGTGGCTCAGTCGGAAGAGCTTGTGACTCTTGATCTCAAGGTTGTGAGTTCAAGCCCCACATTGGGTGCAGAGATTCTTTAAAAAATAAATACAATCTTTTAAGAAAAATAGAGCTTGAGTAACTTTTCTAGTACTGTCTGGAAAATGCCAAATCTTCAGGGGCAATGGAGATGTATGTGAGGGCTGCAGGAAGCAGACCTCTCCTGAACGAAGCTCCTGGAAGACATATCCTGGCCGTCGAAAGCACAAAATCAAATAAAGAGCTCAGGCATAAGCAGTAAGAGGAAAAACAAACTAATGGAAGGCCTGACCCCGGTAGAACTTGGAGGTAAGTCTAGGTGGCCTTGTTGATATGGTGCTAAGACAATGCAAACTTCCAAATCCTTGAATAAAAATATATACAATGTGAATAATTTAATGGTAATTTTTTTTTAAATCTTAAAGCCCTGTTTAGATCACAACAGCTGGGCAATAAGGAAGAGAAAGGAAAGGAAAACTTATTACAGGGGCACCTGGGTGGTTCACCTGGTTGAATATCTGACTCTTGATCTCAGCTCAGTTCTTGCTCTCAGGGGCGTGAGTTCAAGCCCTGTGTTGGGCTTGGAGCCTACTTAAAAAAAAAATTGAAAAGCTTAGTACATTTTCATTAATCTTGAGAAGAATCAACAGATAGTGTTTCCCTTATAATTTTGAAGGATTAAAAAAAACATAGGTCCATAGCTGGGCAACCATTGGCCAACTTCCAGCAGGAAATATGTCTTAGGACGTAAATATAAAAGCAAGGAAAGCATAAATTCTATGGAAAAATAGTAAAGCAAAGAAAATCACAAGAAAGCATCAACTTCAGAAGATGATAAAACAAGAATGGTATAAAAATATATTCTTCACACACGGTTGAGAAAACAGGTTACAAGAGAAAGTTTACAGAGCATTTCATCTCTGGTTAACATTCGAGAGAGATTGTAATGAGAGAGGAAAACCCAGAAGTATACACCTTAAAACGCCAATGTAAATAATGGGATCTCGGGGCGTGTGGTGGAATTATGGGTCACTTCTATCCATATGTGTGTGTGTGTGTGTGTGTGTGCGTGTGTGTGTGTGTGTTTATTTCTATTTTGCTTCAATGTCTGGAAATGAACGTGAGAATTCTTTGACCAGGCAATGCTGTGATGGAATGTGTGTGTCCTCCCTACCCCCCAAAAAATATATATGTTGTAGCCCTAACCTCTAATGTAAAGGTATTTAGAGGTGCAACCGTTGGGGAATTACTAGGTTTAGCTGAGGTTGTGTGGGTGGGGTCCCCATGGCGGGATTAATGTCCTTAGAAGAAAAGGCAGCAGAGAGCTAGCTTCTGCCTCTGCTCTCTGCCACGTGAGCGTACAAGCAGAAGGCTGCCGACTGCAAACCAGGAAGCGGGCTCTTACCAGACCGAGTCGGCAGGCACCTTGATCTTGGACTTCCAGCCTCTGAAACTGTGAGAAATAAACACCCATTGCTTGAGCCACTTGTCTGTGGTATTTGTGACAGCCGCCCAAATGGTCTAAGACAAGGGAAACTCATTGTTTTAAAAGTCAATATGTACTACTTGGGGGGGGAAAAAAAACACCTGTCAAAACCGCAATCCTATGCAAGGGGATAGAGAAGATGGGGTCCTGCCCATAAGAATTCACTGTGAGTGCCGGGCTTTGTGCTGGGGGTGGTTTCAGAGGGAGGAGACGGCGACCCTGACGGGTGCCCCTGGATGCTGAGAGGCAGCTGTTTGAGAAAGGACAGCCCAGTGTGTCATGTAGGGAACAGGAACATGTAGGGAACACTGCAGGCCCAAGGTGGGGCATGGAGGGCTTCACGGAGGAGGAGACATGTGAGCAGCACCCTAAGATCCCCTCCGAGGCCAAGGAGAGGAGGCCCAGGAACAAGTGTGTGCAGAGGCATCCAGGCATCACCAGAAGCCGGGGACAGGGTGGAGTCCCTCACATCTGGGAGCCGGGGCACGGGAAGGGAGCAGCAGTGAGTCTTGCCTCTTGAACAATGAGATGATTCGGGAAGCACATGCACCTAGCGGGGTAGCAACAGATCGGCCCTCCCAGTAGCGTGGAGACATGGTCAAGTACAGCAGTGGTCCTCCAGGACCCACAGCCTGGGTTCAAATCCAGGCTCACCTACTTAGTACTGAGTGAAGCCACTTAACTCTATGTGCCTTGGTTTTCCTGTCTGTAAAATGGGGATAATAATTCCAAACTTGCTTCAGTGATTAAACAAGACATATCTATGACTATTACTTCAAACAAGTGAGATCCAGTTAAACTCAATAAAATGATGATATATTTTAGTAACAATGCCAATGACATAGTAAACAGGAGCTCTGTAGACGTGAGTCATCATTACCGACGTGGGGACTGTGCTGAGCAGTGACATGCCTCACCACATTTATTAGCCCCATTTCACAGGGGAAACTGAGGCACAGAGCAGTTAAGTGCTTTGCTAAGGTCACACAGCTAGCAGGTTGAGAGGAAGGGTCTCAACTGGGGAACCTGACTT
>NC_048227.1:10243005-10243942 GCF_002007445.2 Ailuropoda melanoleuca | reverse complement strand
TTTAGTGGGGTCGAAGCAACAGTCTGGACAGAGTGAATCCCATGTCCAAAGGTTCAGAGACACTGAATCCACCAGGAAGAGCTGTCTGTGAAATGTAGAATCCCCGGGCTAACTGTAAGCAGCAGGGACAGAATTTAAGGCCGCCAGAGGTAGGTAATCAGACTAGAATGAGCCTGATGACATCAAGGATCTTTCTGTCTGCACTCTCGGTGTGGGGCTTTTTGTGTTTCCCCTCTTGGCCTCATGGTCCCAAGATGGCTGCCACAGCTCCAAACAACATGTCCTCACACAGCTCTGTTAGAAGTAGGATGCAGGAGGCAGTCAGAGCCTAACTGAGCTCTCCCCACACGGCTTTCTCCTTTCATTAGGAAAGAAAATCCTTATCCAGGAGCCCCAGCAGACATTCTCTGACATTGGCCAACCCCATATCAAAAGCCCAATCTTGAACCAATCACTGGGAAAGAAGAATGGGATTGCCATGGCTGATTTAGGTCAATGACAAATATCTCTTAGAGCTAGTCGCAATACCAAGCTCCCTAAGGACCTGGTGACCCACCTTATATGGGGAAAAGGGACAGCACAGCCATCTGGGGAACCACAGTGGGTACTATAGTGAACATGGGACTGGAGGAAGAGCCTGGGCGTGGGCAAGCATGATGTGAAGGCCCTCGGGGCCTGGGGGAGCCCTGGATGGGGAGTCTGGGCCGAGGAAGAAAACCTGCCATATTGGAATCTGGCTCCTAATGCAAGAGCTCCCCCGCCCCCACCGCGGGTCCAAAGTAGTTCACTCTATGTCCTCTGCACACCCTGTCCTTGCTCCTTTGCTCACCTCCCTCCCCCAGGCCAAGCTGCCTCTCCCCCATAGGGTCGCCTCCCACAGAAACCTCCCCAGACCAGCCAGCACCCTCTAACCTGCCCCATCTAGTCTTCCCAACCC
>NC_048227.1:10238394-10242638 GCF_002007445.2 Ailuropoda melanoleuca | reverse complement strand
TTTAGTGGGGTCGAAGCAACAGTCTGGACAGAGTGAATCCCATGTCCAAAGGTTCAGAGACACTGAATCCACCAGGAAGAGCTGTCTGTGAAATGTAGAATCCCCGGGCTAACTGTAAGCAGCAGGGACAGAATTTAAGGCCGCCAGAGGTAGGTAATCAGACTAGAATGAGCCTGATGACATCAAGGATCTTTCTGTCTGCACTCTCGGTGTGGGGCTTTTTGTGTTTCCCCTCTTGGCCTCATGGTCCCAAGATGGCTGCCACAGCTCCAAACAACATGTCCTCACACAGCTCTGTTAGAAGTAGGATGCAGGAGGCAGTCAGAGCCTAACTGAGCTCTCCCCACACGGCTTTCTCCTTTCATTAGGAAAGAAAATCCTTATCCAGGAGCCCCAGCAGACATTCTCTGACATTGGCCAACCCCATATCAAAAGCCCAATCTTGAACCAATCACTGGGAAAGAAGAATGGGATTGCCATGGCTGATTTAGGTCAATGACAAATATCTCTTAGAGCTAGTCGCAATACCAAGCTCCCTAAGGACCTGGTGACCCACCTTATATGGGGAAAAGGGACAGCACAGCCATCTGGGGAACCACAGTGGGTACTATAGTGAACATGGGACTGGAGGAAGAGCCTGGGCGTGGGCAAGCATGATGTGAAGGCCCTCGGGGCCTGGGGGAGCCCTGGATGGGGAGTCTGGGCCGAGGAAGAAAACCTGCCATATTGGAATCTGGCTCCTAATGCAAGAGCTCCCCCGCCCCCACCGCGGGTCCAAAGTAGTTCACTCTATGTCCTCTGCACACCCTGTCCTTGCTCCTTTGCTCACCTCCCTCCCCCAGGCCAAGCTGCCTCTCCCCCATAGGGTCGCCTCCCACAGAAACCTCCCCAGACCAGCCAGCACCCTCTAACCTGCCCCATCTAGTCTTCCCAACCCTACCACCTTGCAAGGGGGTTCACATTGGTCACCCCCCCCAATGCATGGCTGCCATGCTGCACCAAGCCTGGTGCTGCCACTGAGAAAGCTAAGCAGGGCAGACACGGGCCCAGCCCCTGTGGACTCCGCCCCTGTGGACCCCAAAGCCTGACAGGAGGGCCAGAGGGGCATGAGTAACCACAGCGTGGCCAGGAAACTGACAGCCATATGTATGGAAATTTCCATATGTTTGGAAATACGTGCACAGAGCACAGAACCAGCTAGCGGCTCAGGATGGGCTTCAGAGAAGAAGGTTTTGAAGCATTTATAGGAGTTCACCTCAGGGCATCCTGGCTGACCAGACACTCCCATTTCACCACTCAGCAGCCAGTGGTTCCAGGCGTTCCTAGGCTTGTGGTTGCCTCCCTCCAGTCTCTGTGTCTGTCTTCGTGTGGCCTTCTGTTCTCCCCCTAGCTCTCTCCCCGGGGTGTCCCTCTGTGTGTGTCCAGAGACACTTGCCATTGGATTTAAGTCCCGCCCAGATCATCTAGGATGACCTCATCTCAAGATCCCTAACTTGATTACATCTGCAAAGACCCTGTTTCCAAATAAACTCATTCACAGGTTCTGGGGGTTAGGATGCGGACATGCGTTTGGGGGGACCACGAGGAAACCCACTACAGTGTCACTGGGGAAAAAAAAAACATGATAAAGGGGGATCAAGGGTTTGAGACAGGGACTGGGATTTTAAATGTGGGTCAAGGAGGACTTCATTGATAAAACTGATGGTTTAATGCGGAATTGATGAGAGAAGAGAATAAACCATGCCAATATCTGGGGGGAAAGCATTCCAGAGAGACAGGCCTGTGCAAAGGCCCTGAGGCAGAGAGTGCCAAGGGTCTTTCAGTAACAGGGAGAAGGTCCATAAGACAGGAGTGAAGTGAGCATGGGGCAGAGAAGTAAAGTCAAAGAATGGTGGCAGGTCGAGGAGGGTTTTGCTTATATACTGAGAGGAGTGGGGACCCACCAGGGGACTCATACCCGACTTCTTCTGCCTCAACCCTCCAAGGGTCATGTCCTCCCCCACCCCCGCCCCTCACCCAGAGCCCCATGTGGGGGTGAACACCTGCCAGGTCCACGACATTTTCATATATGCTATTTAATTCAACCCTGACAACAACTCTCTGATGAGGTAGGATTAGCCCCATTTCCTGGGTGTGGAAACTGAGGCCCAGAGACAGGAAATGACTTTCTTGCCATAGCTTTAAAACCAGGCTGCAAATCCCCTCAATTCTGGGGCGACCTTAGTAATAAGACTGGTCCGTACGCAACTAATGAAGCATCAAACTTTACATCGGAATCTGGGGATGTACTGTATGGTGATTAACATAATATAATAAAATAAAAAAAAAAAGACTGGTCCGTGAGTAGGGTAGAAGTGAGGCTAGCTTTCTAGAACATTGTCACTGCAGCCCTGAGCTCCCCTGTGATGGATCAGTCTGGCTGCCCTGAGCCCACCACACTTCGCAGAAGCTCAAACTCTTGCTGCCGATGTGTCCACATGGAGAGACATCTCCAGCCGCCCCCCAGCTACCCCATGCCCCCGGGTCCCCAACCTGCCTAAAACAGCTGGAAAGACCCCTCACGCTCAGAGTTGCCTGGCCAAGCACGGTGCTTCCAGAATTCCTGACCCATAGAAATCACGACAGGCTCTAAGTTTGGGGTGATCTGGTCTATGCCACTACATTTTGGGGTTTCTTTGGGTTTCATAGGAGCAGCAACAGAACACAGGTCAAGGTCATGCCGTGGCCAAGCTGAGATTGGAACTTGACCCCATACTGCCTCTTGGATTCACGAGCAGGGAAGGAGAAACCCCAGTTTAAAATGCCAGCCAGAATTTCTAAGTCATTACGGAACATGGGGTCCCATGCCTCAGAGACAGAAAAAGTCTGCCAGGCAAGGGGAGTGGGGGGGGGTAATCGGCAGGAGGACACAGCAGCGTGGACACAGGACGTGTGAGCCGTGGGGGACAAGCCACTCGGGACGAAACACCAAGAACGGCTGTGCGGCTTTGGACTCAAAAGTGGGTTCATAAAGCTGATAAACGTGAGGTAAGTGTGCACGTGTGACCCTGTGAGGGATGGCTGTTTTAATGAGGACAGAAGCTGGGGCAGAGGCGGGAGGGAGCCCCGTTGTCAGGCCCCGAGCTCTGGGTCAGCGTCACTGCCTTTAGAGGGAACCGTGGCAGGGTCAAGGTCTTTGACCCGTGTGTTAATAATCCGTGCCTTCTGTTGAGAAAGGGGTCGCACGTTGCCGGGTCCCCAGCAGGTGGGTGGCAGGCCTAATTGGAAGAGGGGGACAGGGCCGGGCCACAGGCTGTGCCGCGACAGAAGGCACCTGGTCACGCTCCAGCCAAAAAGGAGAGCCCCACGGGGTGTAAACCAGCTGATTGCTGAGGAGCTCAGGAGATCCCCATTACGCCAGCCCCATGGAGGGCGAGAGAGGGGTGAGGGGGGCCAGCGGGGGCCTCAGCATGCTGCAGCCTGCCCCCCGGCTCACCCCTGGCCTCAGCTGTCTCTCCTTTTCTTAGGATCTCAGGATCGGCCTTCCTGAGGGAAGCTGGGAGCTGGCTGTCTGGAATGTTCTCTGCCTGCCTGAGCCAGCAAAGGTACCTATGGAGTCCGGCCCCGCACTCAAGTCTTGAACTCACTCCTGGAAGGCTCTCTCTAAGCTTGGTTTAGCATCTGCATTAGTTTTCTACTGCTGCTGTAACAAGTTAGCACAAACCTGGTGACTTATAGCAGCAGCCGTTATCATGGAGAACAGATAAATAATGCGTGATCCCAGATGTCCACAGCAGCCCTAGTCACATTAGCCAAGAGGTGGAAACAGCCCACGTGGCTGCCCGCTGATGAATGGGGCAACAGATGTGGTACAACCGTACAGCGGGATTATTATTCGGTCGTTAAAAGGAATGAAGTACAGCTGACACTTGGACAACACAGGAGCCCCTTGGGGGCACTGACCCCCCCAACACACATAGAAAATCCACGTATAACTTTTGACTCTCCCAAAACATACCTGTTACTAGCCTCCTGTCAACTGGTAAGGCTTTGCCGTAACAGAAACAGTTCATTGATGCGTATTTTGGGTGTTATATGGATTATGGACTGTATTCGTCCAATAAAGGAATCTAGAGAAAAGAAAATGCTGTTAAGAAAGTCATAAAAGAGGGGCGCCTGGGTGGCTCAGTCGTTAAACATCTGCCTTCGGCTCAGGGCGTTATCCCGGAGTTCTGGGATCGAGCCCCACGTCAGGCTCTTCCGCT